>NC_090025.1:160013257-160366121 GCF_037176765.1 Anolis sagrei
CAGTCCACAACAGCTGATAGGGTCTGGGCTGCTTCCTTGTTCAAGATCTGGGCTTGTCTTTTGGTAGAAATTTGTAGTAGAGATGGGCGTCATCTGCATACAGATGGCACCAAAATCCAAAACACCAGATGATATCTCCCAACAGCTTCATGTAGATGTTAAACAACATGGGGGAAAGTACTGAACCCTATGGGACCCCACAGGACAAAGGCCATGAGGTTGAACAGGCATCCCCCAACACCACCATCTGGGTCCGTCCTTCAGGAAGAGACAGAACCACTGTAAAACAGGGCCTCCAAGTCCCATCCCAGCCAGGCAACTCAGAAAGATACCATGGTTGATGGTTTCAAAGGCCACTGAGAGGTCCAGGAGAGCCAGCAGGGACACACTCCCCTTGTCATGCTCTCTACGCAGATCAAGCTGTCTCGGTGCCCTAGCTGGGGCTGAATCTAAATAATCCATTTCTTCCAGAATCCCTGAAGTTGTGAGGCCACCACCCGCTGCAGAGTCTTGCCCAGGAAGGGGAGATTAGAGACTGGGTGGTAATTGCCCATTTCCATAGGGTCTAATGATGGTCTCTTAAGTAATAGTTTTACAATCGCCATTTTAGGCTAGATGGAAATTTGACTTGGCTAAGGAAAGCATTAGCTACCCTCTTCACCCAGTCTACTACCCCACCCCCCCCCACCCCCCGGCCTGTTTAATTAGCAAAGAAGAGCAAGGGTCTAGAGTACACGTGTTTTGGTCTTGTTTCCCCAAGGATTCTATCCACATCTTCAGACTGCAGCAATTGAAATGACAACCAGCTTCCTGAGTTACATCCACAGAGACTGTATCAATAGTGGCGTCCAAGTCGGAGCGGATCTGAGCGACTTTATCTGCAAAGAACCTTGCAAATTCCTAACAGCGAGCCATGTTGGCAGTCAGAGGGCTGCACCCAAGAATCAGGGTGAAGGAAACTCCTGACCACTCTGAACAGTCCCACTGGATGGTTCCTTACAGATGCAATGTTGGCGGCCATAAAAGATTTTTCACCCGCTTTCATCACCACAGCAGAGGATTTCCAACACACTATACACCATGTTCGGTCAGATTCATTATGAGTTTGGTGCCAGCGTTGCTCTAGCCTCCTACACGTCCGTTTAATTGCTGCCAGCTCCACATTGTACCACAGGGTTGATTTATCTCTGCTTTGTGTAAGGGGGTGTTCAGGAGCTATTGTGTCAACTGCCCTGGCTATCTCCATATTCCAGAGCTTCATCCATGGTGGCAGGAAAATCCCCAAGAGCCATCAGGAATCCTTCTGAATCCATAAACCTCCTGGACTGGACCATTTTCATCAATCCCCCACCCCTGTGGAGGTTTAGAGCCGCAATTAGTCTGAACGTGATCAGATAATGGTTGGTCCATGACAACAGAACTGTAGATAGCTCCTCCACTCCACCACCATTTTCATCCCACTCTGTACAAAAGTCCATGTCCGAAGTGTGCCCAGCAACATGGGTGGGGCCAGATATGACCTAGGACAGCTCCATAGTTGTCATGGTGTTCATGAAGCCCTGAGTCACTCCCAACAGGCTGGTCTCAGCATGGACGCTTTTGGTGGAAATTTGTCCTCCAGCACTATATAATCTGGTGTTGACTGCAACACCAAGAGACCAGCCTGGTTAGCTCAGGTAGGGAAACTGTTGAGCAGCGGAGTGGGCAGTACACCAACAGAATACCTATTCTGTCCCCACTCGACCTCGGCTAACTGTGGGATGGGGCATCTGATCAGGGAGATGGAATCCCAAAAGACCACTGCAACTACTCCATCCTGCCCTCCAAATCTAGTCTGCTGCTGCACTGAAAAACCTAGTGGGCAAAACTGGGAGAGATTAACCACCACCACCCCCAGCTTTGCCCAGCCAGGTCTTGGTAACACACACCAAGTTAGCCTGTTCCTCCAGGATTAGGTCCTGAATGATAGATGTTTTGCCATTGACTGACCTGCATTTAACAGCAGCAGTTTCAGTCTGGGGACTGCCACCATGGACATCTAGGTTATCTACCAGAGAAGATCATCTTGGAACAGCAAGAAATTCCTGCACTCCCCGTGATGTAATGATATTGTTTCCTCCTCCTTCCACATTTCCTCCTGCCTTGGATTACTTCGATTGACGCCCTCCCCCCCCCTTGGTCCTGGAACTCCCCCTCCTCCCCCTGAGGATGCATCCCTCCCCGTTAAAGCTGGCTAGTCCACTTAAGTAGAATTTATGTAAATTACATGTCACATCAAAATGCAAAGAGTGCATTAGAACCCATTCCGACACTCCTCCCAAACCCACTCAGTCTTTAATATCTTCCTCCCATGCCTTATGACCCATCGCAAGACTCTGGATCATAACCGTTGCGTAGCCTCTGGTCAAACACTGGGCCATAATAGTATAATAAAAGCAGTGGTATAGATTTTTCAACACATATATTACAAAGCAGACAATGTTATTGTTCTTATCAGTATTGACAAAATCTGGTAGACTTGACTGCAAAGCTTGACAAAGTGCTTGTATATTTAAGGGTGAAGGTTATTAAAATTTTGGTGTAACTTTGCCAGGGATTAAAATTATCATATTTATTTTTATCCTGCCTTTTTCCCATTTGGGACTCAAAGCTGTTTACAATAAATTTTAAAACATGTGAATAAAATTTAATAAAATACAAACATTAAAATGAGATTAAACTATAAAAAACTAAAACCAGGTTAGAACCTATGGCATTAAAAACATACATTCACAATGGCACCATATTGTGCAAAAATGCAGATAGCAAAATCCTGTTAACAAGCTGTACATATAATAACCATTTCATTTTCTTTTCAATTTCCAGGAAAAAACTGTGGCTGTTCCAAATATATATACAATAAGATTGATTGCACCATTAAATTGTCCTTTAAAATCAATACTTGAGCTGAGCAATCACTCACCGTTCTCTTGAACAAACAATATAACTTTTATAACCTGCCTGAGATTATTTTTGAACAAACAGGAAACTTAACAGCAATTGTGCACACAACCCAAGTTTTCTATGTTTAGCAAATTGATTTTCCATGACCCAACTCAGTCATGGAAACTGTGGATCCCTCCAAAATGTTGTTCATGTGAGACTTTTCCCAAATTCAAGTTACAAGTTAGTAAATGTTAATTCTATTTCTAAGGCCAGATTTGCTGACATAAACTATAAGTAAAACAGAAATGAAGAGAGAAAGAGAGAGAGAGAGAGAGAGAAAAGATAGTTGCTGCTGCCTTGTAGATGAAACAAAGCTGAAAGATTCTATTACTATCACCTATTGATAAGTGGCATCAAAGTCATGCATCATCTGATAAATTACAGGTCCTGTAGTTGAGTCTTGGAACTTCACTGGCTAACTTTGAGCAAGTCTCGCTGTCATTTCACTTTCAGCCTCAGAGATAGGCAACTACAACAAAACCTATGAACAAATCTTGCCAAGAAAACTTAGGGCCACTCTAAGTTATATGTGATAAGAAGACACACAACAAGAAGAAACCACAATTCAAAGAATATACTGTATATACTCAAGTATAAGCCTAGTTTTTCAGCCTCTTTTTTAGGCTGAAAAAGCTCCCCTCGGCTTATACTCGAGCCAAGGTTATTATTATTTTACTCTGGTATTAGTATTATTTTTATTTCATGTTTTATTTTACTCTATTATTATTACATTTACAGTATGTAACCGTACTATTATTATTATTTTACACTATTTATGATTATTATTACATTTATTATTTTACTCTATTATTACTGTTATTATTGCATTTTCCTTATTTTACTATTTTATTATTATTATTATTATTATTATTATTATTATTACGTTTATTATTTTACTCTCTTTATTATTGTTGGAAGGATACATAAGTATATTTACATTGAAGAAGGTTAGAATAATGATTTAATCAGAGTTGGGCAGTCTTATCTCAAATTACAGTTTTATGTAAATATTCAAAAACATTTCACCTCCTGATGCCTCAATTAATGTAATTTTATTGGTATCTATTTTTATTTTGAAATTTACCAGTAGCGGCTGCATTTCCCACACTCGGCTTATACTTGAGTCACTATGTTTTCCCAGTTTTTGTGGTAAAATTAGGTGCCTCGGCTTATAGTCGGGTCGGCTTATACTCGAGTATATACGGTAGCTTTTCCAGATCCTAAAGCACCTTTTTTTGCTCACTTTTAAAAACCACATTTGTCTCATGAAGAACAGTTTGTTGAAAGATTTTGCATTTTTTAGGTTGGCCCTATCTAGGATTTTCACAATATTCTTTGTAACTTGTGTTATAATGGAGATGGCTAACCCAGTACTTGTCAGCCCATTTGTAGGATTCCTGAAACATTTCACTGATAATGGGGCAAATGAAAGCATGCCATAATATACAGGATCAGCTAAAAGCCTACAAGTATATTATACTAAAATACTATTCCCTGACTCAAATTTTAAAATCTGAATTAGGACCATTTTCCTAGAGAGGTAGTGCGCTTGTGAATAATTTCCCTAATACAGATTGCAATACCATAAATAGTGCCCAACACTTTACCTTTGAGAAGTGATACAGATCTTAGCTGTCATATGCCATATAGAATTAAAAAGACCTTTTTTTGATTTACCTGAAGACCTTCATTTTATTGTATACCTTGAAGCGGGATCCCCTCCCTTTAAGATAAAGTACAAGAGAAAAGGAATTATTTATGGCCTGTGATAAGTTGGCAATAACCTAACTCAGTTCTAACCTGCCTTTATATATACAGTAGAGTCTCGCTTATCCGACCTTTGCTTATCCGACATTCACTCTTATCCAACGCTCATATCGGACGCCCCCGTTTCCTCCAGCATTTCCCCTTCAATTAAAGGGCACTCCTCAACTTTCTCTCCATTACCAATAAGTGAAAAAGATAAGACAAGGAGGAGGAGGGGGAGGAAGGAAGGAATGGGGCAAAAGAGGCAGGACCAGAAGCAGAAGCATCCTCCCTCTTTCCCTCTCTGATTTCCATGCTCCTCTTCTGCATCCGGGCACTTCCTGCTGGGCCACTCTAGCCCCGAGGCATTGTCTTGCCTTAACCCTTTGAGTCCCCGTTGTTAGTATTCTAGGTGTCTAGCGCCACGTCGGACAGATAATAGTAGGCGACTCTGTATTATCCGACATTTTCATTTATCTAATGTTCTGTCAGCCCATTTATGTCAGATAAGCGAGACTACTGTACAATGTAATTGTTTGAGAACAGAACAGAATCGCCCTGCATTGCAATTTAAGATGGTCCTTTGTTATTTCCTTTGAAGATACTCTTTTACTGGAAGACCTGTTAAGGGCCAGGTTTCTATGGTGGCCAGAACTTCCTTCACACATTCAAATCTTGTGCGCCTGTTCCTTGAGATGTCAATCTGGCCATGGTGGTACGCACCTTAGTTACATCCTGTTTAGATAACTGTAATGCACTCTGTTTGGGGCTGCCTTTGAAGAGTGTTCAAAACTTCAGCTGGTCCAAAGATTGGAGCCAGATTGTTAACCGGGGCTGGCTACTGGGAGTGGACAACTCTCTTGTTCTAACAGCTCAATTGGCTGCCAGTGTTTTTTTTTTTCTGGGCACAATTCAAAGTGCTGGTTATGACCTAAGAAGGCCTATACGGTTTGGGTCCAAGCTATTTGGGGAAGCAAGAGAAGACCTTCTTGGTGGCTGCTCCTGAGCTCCGAAGCTCCCTCCCTAAGGAGGCCAGATTGGTCCCTTTCCTGTTGTCATTCTGGCAGCCTATTAAAACTTTTATTCAGGCAGACTTTTAAATCAGGAAGTGTATCTAGGCTGGTTCATCAGGTGCTCAGCTATGGCTCACTTCTCTGGTTGAAATAGTTTGCAGTGCCTTTCATGTTCCTTGATTCGTGTTTGGGCAATGCTGCGTTTGGTGGTCCCTATGTAGACTTGTCCATAGCTGCATGATATACGGTAGACTCCTGCAGAGGTGAGATGATCATTCTTGTACTTTGTTAAATATAGCATTTATTTTATTTTCTTAGTGGGTCTGTTCATCTGCTTCCCTATGTGGTCAGTGGTTCCCTTGAAATATGTTAAGAACACTTTTCTTCTGGGTGAATCTTTGTCAGTTTGTTGTCGAAGGCTTTCATGGCCAGAATCACTGAGTTGCTGTGAGTTTTCCGGGCTGTGTGGCCATGTTCCAGAAGCATTCTCTCCTGACGTTTCACCCACATCTATGACAGGACTCCTCAGAGGTTGAGGGATCTCTGGCACTGAAGCTGCAAGGCTATTCAGTGCTAATCAAGGTAACCCAGAGTAACCCAGTGATTCCAGCCATGAAAACCTTTGACAACACACACTGCAGTCTTCCAGATGTCACTATATCACAGCTCCCAGCTGCTCTAGTCATGAAGTCTAGTGGTGATGGATACAGGGGCTGTAGTCCAGCATCTGGAGGGCCACATAACATAGCATGGTGGGCTGGATTTGGCCCATAGGCCTTAAGTTTGACACATGTGCTCTACCATTAGAGAATCAGTGCAGTGTGACACCGCTTGCAGTGCCATGGTTCAATGCTAGAGATTCACAGCAGTTTAGTTTGGTGAGGCACCAGCACTCTTTAAAAGAAAGCCAAAGAGCTTCTGAAACAATTAGCACAATTCCATAATAATAATAATAATAATAATACAGTTTATTAGCCGCCTTCCTCGTGGCTCAAGGCAGAGCACAACATAGTTGAAAACATATAAAAAACATCCAGTACCACACATATATTAAAGCATCCCTTTTGACGTTTCGCCTGCATCTGTGACTGGCATCCTCAGAGGTTGTGAGGTCTGTTAGAAACTAAACAAGGGAGGTTTATATGTCTGTGGAAGGTCCAGGGTGGGAGATTAATTGCAGCTTTCACACTTGCCTCCAAGAGACAAAAATTCTTTCTCCCACCCCGGTCCTTCCACAGATATATAAAACTCCCTTGCTTAGTTTCTAATATACCTCACAACCTCTGAGGATGCCTGCCATAGATGTGGGCGAAACGTCAGGAGAGAATGCTTCTGGGACATGGCCATACAGCCCGGAAAACTCACAGCAACCCTTTGTCAGCTTGTAACACAAACTTGAATGAGGATGCACTGATAAAAGCGCATACTGTGTGCCACTGATCCAATGCTCTGAGCTATTTATGTGATTTTAAATGCAGTTTTCGGAAGGAAGCACGAGCCTTCCCCACCCCCAAAAACCAGGCCTCTCTTTCCTCCGCCCACCCAAAAGGAGCCCCCGCCCTCCCGCCACTGCGCTGAGATTCCTGCGGCTTTTCTTCACAAAGGGCCTGCAGGCAGGGAGCGAACTGCAGAGCGGAACTGTGAGTATCGGTCGCCGTTGCCACCCGGTCGCAGTTCGATGCCTCTCTGCCCAGAGTCCCCTTCCCTAACTACCTCCCCGCGCGCGCGGTTGCCAGGGCAACGGAGTCCTTGGCGAGGCCGGCGCGGCGGAGGTCGAAGTGGCGGACCAGGCCTGGGGCCAAGATGGTGAGGAGGAGGAGGACGAGGACGAGGAGACGGAGAAGCGGGGCAGAGCGGGGAGGGCGTGAGAGGCTCCCCGGCTGAGCGAGGGGGCGGGCGGGTGGAGTCTCACTGCCCTCCTCTCTCTCTCTCGCCTTTGCAGATGCTCTCCAGGCTGAAGCCGGCCGTGGGGAGCGGCCCTCAGGCGGCGGACAAGCGGAAGAAGAAAGGCAAGCGCATCCCGCAGCTGGAGGAGCTGCTCGCCCAGCGGGACTTCACCGGGGCCATCGCCCTCCTCGAGGTAGCGCAGAATGGGCCCTGCGCCAGGAGAAGCCGTGGACGAGGGGACTGTGAGAGCCGTTCAGCAGTGGAACTCTCTGCCCCGAAGTGTGGTCGAGGCTCCTTCTTTGGAGGTTTTTAGACAGAGGCTAGATGGCCATTTGTCAGGGGTGCTTTGAATGCAATATTCCTGCTTCTTGGCAGGGGATTGGACTGGATGGCCCATGAGGTCTCTTCCAACTCTATGATTCTATGATTCTTGGGCATGAATGGATAGGCACGCCTGTGTCCTGTAATGGCAGAGTGGCCATCTGTCGGGGGTGCTTTGATTATGTTGTCCTGCATGGCAGGGGGCTGGACTGGATGGCCCTTGGACGTCTCTTCCAACTCTAGCAGCCTGATTCTAATGCATTTTCAGTTCCAAAGTGATCCGATTGTATCGATGCCTGGCTCGATCTAGACAGCCAAATAATGCAGTTTGAACCTCATTATATTGTCAGTGTAGAGCAGGCATGGACAAACTTCAGCCTTCCAGGTGTTTTGGACTCCAACTCTCACAATTCCTAACACCCTCGGGCCCTTTCCTTTCCCCCCTCAGCCGCTTAGCTTGTAGACGACCAGTTTTCTCACACCAGAAGCAACTTTTAGTTCCTCAAGTTGCTCATGACATAAATATATTTGTTGTTCATTCGTTCACTTGCTTCCGACTCTTCATGACCTCATGGACCAGCCCACGCCAGAGCTCCCTGTTGGCCATCACCACCCCCAGCTCCTTCAAGGTCAAGCCAGTCACTAGAAGGATACCATCCATCCATCTTGCCCTTGGTCTGCCCATCTTCCTTTTTCCTTCCATTTTCTTCAGCATAATTGTCTTCTGAAAGCTTCCTTGTCTTCTCATTATGTGGCCAGAATACTTCATCTTGGCCTCTACTATTCTTCCCTCCAATGAACAGTCGGGCTTTATTTCCTGGAGTATGGACTGGTTGGATCTTCTTGCGGTCCAAGGCACTCTCAGAACTTTCCTCCAACACCACAGTTCAAAAGCATCTATCTTCCTTTGCTCAGCCTTCCCTAAGGTCCAGCTCTCACATCCGTAGGTTACTACAGGGAATACCATGGCTTTGACTATGCGGATCTTTGTTGCCAGTGTGATGTCTCTACTCTTCACTATTTTATCGAGATTGGTCATTGCTCTCCTCCCAAGAAGTAAGCGTCTTCTGATTTCCTGGCTGCAGTCTGTGTCTGCAGTAATCTTTGCACCTAGAAATACAAAGTCTGTCACTGCCTCCACATTTTCTCCCTCTATTTGCCAGTTATCAATCAGTCTGGTTGCTATAATCTTGGGTTTTTTAATGTTTAACTGCAACCAGGCTTTTGCACTTCCTTCTTTCACCTTTATTAGAAGTTTTCTCAGCTCCTCCTCGCTTTCAGCCATCACAGTGCTATCATCATATCTAAGGTTGTTAATGTTTCTTACAGCAATTTTTACCCCAGGCTTGCATGAATACACACACACACACACACACACACATGAAGATGGTCTGTGTACATTTATGGTGTATTAGTGTACACAGACCATCTTCATATGTGTGTGTGTGTATTCATGCAAGGCTGGGGTAAAAATTGCTGGAAGAAACATTAGTGGTCTGTGCCTTTAGAAGTTGTATACAAGTTACAAGCTTTTTCCTTTGGGGATGCTTGTCATGCTATTTAAGGCACAGAAATTCTATCAGTCATCAGAGAGTGGTCCCGATAATTTTAAAACATTCCAATTTACTTGTTTGCATTTAACTTCTTGTATTATGAGATGCATATGAAAGTGTTCTTCTGAACACATATATGCACACTTGTAATTTTTTAAAGTGATTGAATAACCCCCCCCCCACCCAAAAAAAATAATTAATAAATTGGTCATTTCTATCATATGGCTTTAGTCTGGAAAGTGGTCATTATAAAGTAATTTTAGAAAATTTGTGTGAGTGACCCACAATTAGATACCATTACAATTTCTTTTTTTCTCTTATTACAAGTTTAAGCGCCATGTTGGGGAGCAAGAAGAAGATACGGATCTCTATATTGGATATTGTGCTTTCCATCTGGGTGACTACAAGAGAGCACTGGAGGTGAGGTGATGAAATCCTGCTTCCTCTTGGAAGGAAGAGGGATGCTTTCCTAAAACAAGAACCATAGAAAGAAGGAAGATTTTCTTAGAACAGGGCAAAAGGAAGAGGGCAACATATTGTGCTATAATTCATGTACAAGAAATTACATTGTCATACTAGGTTATTGCTAAACATTTCATCCAGTTTAAAAAATGAATGTCTTGGATGTTAATGGAAATGTTTTGGCAATTTTCTTATATTGGATCAGATTGGCTTCCCATCTTGTCCAGAATTACTTTCCCATAGTAGCTGACAAGGAACTTGTAGGAAGCTCCCAAGCAAAACATAATTTCGGTAACATTCTCCCACTTGTGTTCTGTAGTAATAGATTCAGAGGCATATATTATCATCATGACTTGTCTGAAGTTATAAAAAATGACTCTGTGTAAAAAATAAATTGAAAGCGAATATAAAGAATTTGCACTTCACCTGCATCAGAGAAATCCGTATAAAAGCAGTCCTGTCTGTTTCTTTCACCACAAGGTGGCGTGGTTGATTTAGATTTATCAAACAGCTTTTTTCATTTTTGATTGAAATGACTTCATTTCTGTCATTTCTGTGTTTTAAAGACACCTCTATTGGTCTAAGGCTTGGCTATCCCTTAATGAATCAGGAACTGGCTATGAAATTGTGTATTCCTTGATCTCAATGTATTCCTGTTTTCAATTTCTCACTTTCTTTTCCACTTTAACTATGGTTCCATGATCAAAGCTGCCATCGGTACCATAGTAATCATAATTTTGAATTAGTTGTAAAATATGTTGTATTAATTAATCATATAAAATATTTATTATTTCAGACATTCATATACTGTCCTTCTCACCCCCGGAGAGGGACTCAGGGGGCTTACAACTGACAACCATTGGATGCCAACAACAATAATAAAAACACGGTTAAACATTAATTAAAACATCATCATAAGTTAGTTAGTTGTGTAGAACGCTTAAGACCTTTATGGTTACTTAATACTTCATATCTTTTTAAAATGTAATTTTAATAATAAAATGATTTTATGATGTTGCATTGTCAGAGTCTGATCAAACATTTTCAGCTGGTGAGCACCCGCTAAATGGTTTACCCTAATTGTTAGATATTCCTGCTGGAGTCCTGTTTCACCTTTCACTTAATTAAATTTTACTTATACTACGTTAAGTAGCAGAAATGTTACAAAAACATTCATGAATTGTGTAGATTCATTTTGGCATAATGGCAAGAATGCACAATGGAATCACATTGGTGCCTTCTGTGCATTAGCATCTGGTGTACATTGGTCACCAGTGTGAGTCCCCATCGGGGTGAGAAGGGCGGAATATAAATGTTTTAAATAAATAAATAAACAAATAAATAAATATGTGTCCTATTGTGCATTATTCTTGTTGTTTATCAGTCACCTTATAACCTTTGCCACATAGTAATATAATAGCAGCCTTTTTCTAGATACAAACATTATGAAACTCTCAATTTTAATTCCCATATAGATAAGTCTATTTACAAACACATAACTTTGTATCACAGGCCAACCATGTGATATAATCAAGAAAGCCTCCTGACTACAACTGAGCATTGGGTGAAATTAGGCCAGTATCACTATTCTTTAAATAGCACAGTCTAACCCAGAAAGAGTAAATCAAGGTGTCTTGGTTTTTAGGCCTGTTCTTGGGGTTATTGGAACACTCATTCAGAAAATTGCATTGCTCTAGTTTCTTAGATATGGCTATCATGGTTTTCTATGGCGCATACTAAATGACATATGTTTGGTTTCTCAAAAACTAGAGCACATAGGGAAAATGGATGCATTTTTGCAATCAGCAGGTCAAATATACCCAGAAACAGTGATAGCCAGTATAGTGTATTCCTGCCTGGCATGGGATGGACTGGATGGCCTTCATGGTCCCTTCCAAATCTTTGATTCTAACTGGAATACAGGAACATTAACAAAATGCCCTACAGCATTGTTGTAAAGATTCCTGATTTATTTTATATTGAAATTGAATATTATTGGTACTTCAAAAATATTTTTGTTGTATTCCTAACAGGGCCATATCACAACGAAGAATTAAAACAGTTTTAAGTTAGTGTGTGCTGACTACAGCAACATCTTATTAATTTTTTTCCCCAGGAATATGAGAATTTGACCAAGCGAGCTGGCTGCAATCCAGATGTTTGGGTGAATCTAGCATGCACATACTTCTTTTTGGGAATGTATATACAAGCTGAACAAGCAGCCTTGAAAGGTGAGATGAATGACTGAAGCTGCAGCCCTATACACACTGGCATAGGAATAAATCCCACTGAAATAAGTGATAATTACTTCTAGGATTCTGTTGTTAGCATCATGCAATAGAACAAAGTCATACATTCAAAAAATTCAGAATTGTTTCTAGGACTGGCATAAAATTTGGGTTTTTTTCTATTCTTCTATTTCAGCTCCCAAAAGTAGACTCCAGAATCGCTTATTATTCCATCTAGCTCACAAGGTGTGTATGCATTAAAAATTATAAGTCATAATAAAGAAGTAATTGTAGAGATTGTAATTTGGTTGAGTTCTTCTTAAGTCGAGTTCTTCTTCCTCCCTACACCATATGACCATCTTTCCACGTTTTACTTTAAAATCTTAGTTTCTGAAAGACTATTTAAATGAGAAAAACTTATTTCTGTAGTAGGGCGCTGTGCAGGTAATGTCATTGAAAGTCTAGACGTTGTAAGAAGGCCCATGAGGAAAGAAAATTAAGGGACAAGGGTCCTATGGGAAAGAAGGCTGAAGTAAAGAGAAAATGGTGCCTAAAGGAAATATGATGCATGGAAAACAGCTCTTGAGAAAATTTTGGACAGATAATGAATTGCTCGCTGACAGCAGTATTTAATAATGAATATTTCATACATCTGAACAGTGATTTTTTTTCTGAATTAAATCATATTCCTTTTTAGTTTGGTGATGAGAAGAAACTCATGAGCTTCCACCAGAATCTTCAGGACATAACAGAAGATCAGCTTAGCCTGGCATCTATACATTATATGCGCTCTCACTACCAAGAGGCTATTGATATCTATAAACGAATACTACTTGATAACAGGTTGGGTCAGCTTTTTCTTCCATCATTCTGTGTAACTATTTATTAGTGACAAAACATTATAGAAATAGTTTGTAAAGTTTCAGTGTATACTTTCCTAACAGTTATAAATTGTTTCATTCTAAAATTAATTGCTTTGCAGTGTCTCTCAGGACCCAGCCAGACAGGCCCATATCCTGGGTGTAAAAACGCATTAATTTGGAACAAACAAATTAAATACCTGGTAAGATCCAGATCTTAAGGTAAGATCCAGGTCTTACCAGGTATGGGCTCTGTGGGGATTGGACCCGTGGACTGCGTCATGCAATTCCTGTACATAATCCACACAGCCATCTCAGTTTTTCAGGCTACTGGAACCAAGACAGAGGGCAGCCACCCTCTCCCCTCAAGGCCACAATTTCCCCCTAACAGTAAAGTAAAAAGTAAATGGCTGCTTAATGTATTAAGATATCCACAGAATTGTTTTAAATACATTTTGTCTCATTTACCTTTGTGTGACATTCAAAGAGAAAACATACAGAACAAAAGTTGAAGATACATAGCAGAGCAAGGTGCAATCACTGGAAGCAGAGAAAACACCATATATTGAAAGCAGTATCATCAATATTTTCTCCATAAACATATCAATCAGTTTTTTAAAAATCTCAATTTATAGCCTTCATTTAATTCAAATACATTTTTGCTGTACTTTTACACTCCTTTTCCCATACTTCATTGCATACACTTTTGTTTCTAGCAAAACAGATTTATCAATAAGTAAAGGTAAAGGTTTCCCCTTGACATTAAGTCTAGTTGTGTCTGACTTTGGGCAGTGGTGCTCATTTCCATTTCTAAGCCGAAGAGCCAGCATTGTCCATAGATACCTCCAAGGTCATGTCATCTATTTGAAGCTAAGCAGTCAACCATAGTTAATACTTGGATGGGAAGCTCCCAATGAATCTGAGGTGCTGGTAGCTATATTTCGGAATCTAGCAAAACCACCTTTGTGCATTCCTTGCCTAAGAAAAACCCTGTGAAATTCATAGGGTCACAGTTGCTTGGCAGGTGATTTGAGGTGCGTTTACAATGTAAAATTAATTCAGCTTTTACACCATGCTAACTATCATGACTCAATGCTATGGAAATATGATAATTATGGAAATATGGTATTATCAAATCCCTTGATCGCAAAGCATTGAGCCATGGCAGTTGAAGTGTCAAACTGCATTTTTTTCTTGTGTAGATGCACCCTTGAAGGTACATACATACTTATGCACATACATGATGTTAGTTGTGACCCAATAGTTTTATTAATATCCTTCTGATTTCTGTTACAGTAGCAAATACTTTTTGAAATGCAATTTTTGCAGTAACACTGATGTCTTTACTATCTTTATTTCTGCAGGGAATATCTGGCCCTCAATGTATATGTGGCTTTGTGCTACTACAAACTGGATTACTATGATGTCTCACAAGAAGTGCTAGCGGTTTACCTTCAGCAGGTTCCTGATAGTACCATTGCTCTAAATTTAAAGGCTTGTAATCATTTCCGACTTTACAACGGAAAAGCTGCTGAGGTATTTTGTGAGAATACTTTTATCTTTTTATTAATTCTGTCTTGATGCACGCTTTAACTTGGCAGTAATATTTTAGTGTCACCTCTTCAGAAACAAAGTACTTTTTCACTGTGTGACATCTTTGAGTTTAGATTGTCTGACTTACCCAATTTAGTTGTTTTTATCTTGTGGTCCATGGATCATTGACAGTCTAAATTGAAACTACAGAAGGTCATGAGGGACTGCACTGATTGAGCAGTAAGGTCCTTTACTGCTATATGTGATAACTGTGGAAGAACAAGATGCAATTCTTCACTTTGTTTCCTGGAAGATTAGGTATCAAATGTCCCATGCAATCTGTAACATGAAAATGCTTTCTGATAGTAGACACTACCAAGCATGATGTTGGGGTCTACCAAACACTTCAGGAGCAATGGAATATGTTATAGCTGTTATTTCTTCCCATTAAGAGGCCTGGTCTTGGTAAACATACTGTGATGGATGCACTATTTCAAGAAGGAATACAATAAATTACACAAGACAACAAAATCAAACTTTTTGTGATCATTAGAAATGAGAGTAGCACAGTTTAAATCAATTTTATGCTAATTTTAAATATGTCTTTATTTTTTTCCATCACGTCAACTTTTTAGACTGTAAAGTCTGCACATTTCACATCATATTCGTGTAACACAAGCCAACCAGTATTTTTCATCAGATATAACTTTAAGTCATTCTTATAGAGTTTTTTTTACACAGAATTCAGATTTTTTTTCTCTATCATGTGTAGTTTTTGCGACAAGGCTAATCAAATAATTAATGCATTTATGCACTGATATCAGTAGAATCTAATATACCACAAACCAACAAGTATTTTTCATCGGATGTGATTTTAGGTCATTCTTATAGAGTTTTCTGAGCTGAACTCAGATCTGTTTATTTTTTTTTCTGTCACATGTAGCTTTTGTGATAAGGCTAATCAAATAATTAATTCATTTACGCACTGATATCAATTAGATTCTGTTGATATCAGTGTGTAGGTAAAGGTAAAGGTTTCCCAGAAGTCCCATTAAATCTAGTTGTGTCCAACTCTGGGGCGGGGGGGGGGGGGTGCTCATTTCCATTTCTAAGTTGAAGAGCCGACGTTGTCCGTAGACACCTCCAAGGTCATGTGGCTGGCATGGGAGCATTGTTACTTTCCCACAAAAGCGGTACCTATTGACAGGGGCGGCTCAACCCATTACACAAAGTAAGAATTTGCAGTATAGTTGATTTTGCCCAAGGGCGCTTTTGAGGCGCTCTTGGGGGGAAATAGACCTTGACGTATGCGAGTTGTAGTTACTGGGATGTATAGTTCACCTACAATCAAAGAGCATTCTGAACTCCACCAATGATGGAATTGAACCAAATATGGCACACAGAACTCCCATGTCGAACAGAAAATATATATCAGTGATTGGTGGGGGGGGGGGTGTCAAAATACTGTTTGCTTACCGTTGAAAATTACCTAGGGCCGCCTCTGCCTATTGATCTACTCATATTTGCATGTTTTCGAACTTTTACGTTGGTAGAAGCTGCTCCTAATAGCAGGAGTTCATCCTGTTGGCTTTTGTTATTGGACATAGATGCATTTCTAGGATACCTTTATATATCAGCTATAAGTTTACCTGTGAATCTGCAAAAATTAATCAGTGGTATTGTAGCTGTACACATTAAGAAAAAGATTGGGAATTTCAGGTTCATGTCAGGCATCAACTTTGTTATGTAAGAAGGAGAAGAAAGAATAGACAAATTGTAGTGGAATGACAGAGCTGGAGGAGGTATGAGGTTGCCACCTTTTAACTATGACTGCTGTCCATTCCTGGCATAACTGTAAAAAATTTCCCTTGTCAAAATAAATATCTCAGCAGAAACGTATATATAGGCAGTATATAGGCATTTTATCTTGTTATTCTTGATACTGTCAAAAAGGTTAGTTGTATGCTACAGAGTGCAAGGGGTTTTGAAATGCATATCATTATGGTATTCCTTAGTTACAAGCCTTAATACCATGTTCCATTCATTTTTAACTTTTTCTATAAAAACAAGGCAGAACTTAAAAGTCTGATGGACAGCGCCTCAACATCTTTTGAGTTTGCTAAAGAACTTATTAAGCACAATCTGGTGAGTAACAATGGTGAAGTTTGTCTGTTTATGTGATATCGTTTGCGGGGTTCTTAATACCATGAGCCAGGAGCAAAAGAATATCAACTGCCCAACAAGCATTTGCTGGGGTAACAAGCATTTTTCAAAAGTTTCTATTCTGACAAAGAGTACATACTTCTGAAATGAAATATTGAGAAAAATAAGGTATATAATTTCAAATGTTTGTGAGCAGGATTCGTTATTTTTATTGTGTTGTTTCCTGGGGTAACAAGCATTTTTCAAAAGTTTCTATTCTGACAAAGAGTACATACTTCTGAAATGAAATATTGAGAAAAATAAGGTATACAATTTCAAATATTTGTGAGCAGGATTCGTTATTTTTATTATGTTATTTTTCTCCGGTGAACTCAAGGCAATGTACATGGTTCTTCTCTTTCACACTTTTTCATCACAAAACGCTTTGAGTTAGATCAGACTGCGATAGACTCAGATGGAGTTTTAGACATTGTCATCAAGTGAGTTTTATGACTCAGCTGTTTGTTCAGTCCCTCACTGTAACCACTATACCACACTACACTGGATCTCAGTATGTCCTACCATGTCCCCATCATGCATCACAGTGTAATGCTAACAGTTTTCTGCCTTCTCTCAAGCCAGGGGCAAGACCCTCTCATTCATGCTCCCAAGTTGCTTTCCCAAAAATGGAGTTGCTCTTTTGAGTTGTACCCTTCAGCAACTAAAGGTCTGCTCCTGCAGGGGTTCAGCTTCTATTCCTGCTACCCAAACAGATGACACAGTTGGAGAGTGCTTCCTCCTGGCAACTACTGAGCATTGATCCAGTTCTCAGTTTTGATACAGGAATCTCACTTCTAAGGCCCCTTCCACACAGCTGTATAAAATCCACACTGAACTGGACTTTATGTCTGTGTGGAATCAGATAATCCAGTTCAAAGCAGATATTGTGGATTATCTGCCTTGATATATTCTGGGTTATATGGCTGTGCAAAAGGGCCTTAAGGCAGAGGTACCAGCAGGCAATTGATTGGCCAGTTTCCCTTCCTCTCACTTTTCCAGTTCTTTCAGTGACTCTCTCACACACAGTGTCTGTTTTCCTTTCATAAGCAAATATTTTAGAATATTTGTTTACGTAACTCTGTACTGTGTTCATCAACAATGTGTAAATAACAAATGAAAACAATGTTGTATTAATACTTGAAGAAATAACACTTTTGTGATACTTGATTCTCTGAAGTTTACAGGTGAAATCATATTTAATTTCTAAATGCAAAAGCACTGAAAGGAAAATGTGACACTTTAATAATAAGATTGTTGGGCCAGCACTTCTTCGTTCAATAAGATATAGTTCAAAGCTTATGCAAGATTATAATCAACTACATGCTTGCTGTAATGCCAACAAACTGATGTCTTTCTCTGCAGGTGGTATTTCGAGGAGGGGAAGGAGCTCTCCAAGTTCTTCCTCCATTGGTTGATGTCATTCCTGAAGCTAGATTGAATCTGGTCATTTACTACTTCCGGCAAGGTACCAAATTTTTCATATTTTTTATCTCTTTTTTCCTTATTTGTTTGTTCTTTCCAAAACAGTATAGGCAGAGCTTTTGGTTTTTTGTTCATTTGCCAAGGAAAGTTGCAGAAAAAAATTATTGATACTAAGTTCAGAATTTTTTAATAATAATAATAATAATAATAATAATAATAATAATAATGGCTTGAGGTGGGTTACAGAATAATTAAACCATTATCTATATTATTATTTATTATATGGCTAATGAAAGTCACCAAAAGCATATATAGGGCATGTTTATACTGTAATATAGCATGCAATCAGTTTGAGAGGAACTGGTTTCACTTCATGGGTGATTGTCAAATTCTTTCATGGACAGAATCCCTGGGCTGCTGTGAGATTTTTGGTCTATATGGCCATATTCCACCATACAGACTGAAAAACTCACCGCAACCCATAGGGGATTAAGGCCCCTTTCACACATCCATATAACCCAGAATGTCAAGGCAGAAAATCCCACAATATCTGCTTTGAACTGGGTTATCTGAGTCCATGCTACCATATATCCCAGTTTGAAGCAGATAATGTGGGATTTTATTCAGCTGTGTGGAAGGGGCCTAGATTGACAGATCTGAAACTATTTCAAGGCCAGGAAAGTGATTAAATTGCCGTACAGATATCCCCCCCCCCATTTCCTGCAAAGATGCACATCAGCGAGCTCATCAAATACATATGGGATTTTTAAAGTGTCAGTTAAGAGCAAAGGTAATCAATTACCCCCCTGCTGCTTATTATGCCATTGGGGCCTTGACAGCCCCCTTTCTGGATTCTTTACAGCACTTCAGCAGGGACAGGTGTCTGCAATGTACTATGCATTGTCTGCAGCTGATTTCTCCTTGAATTTTGGATATACGTACTTTGATCTCCTGCAGCACATTCTATGGTTTAGCCTGGGCTTTCTTGCAATTTTTAATATGTTTTGTATTCGCTGTAATGCATGCCATGGCAGGTATTGGCAGCATGTTTTGTAGCTACTACAGTTTCAAGTCATCTTGAAGCCACATCATACTGTCAGTGTAGATGGGGCCTTAGATCTATAAGATGAGTATCCCTTATTCAAAATACTTGGGACCAGAAGTGTTTTATATTCTAGAATTTGTTCATTTTGGACTGCCATCATTTGCATATACATCCATAATGAGATATCTTGGAGATGGAACCAAGTCTAAACACAGAATTCATTTATGTTTCATAAACATTTTATAAACATACATTGAAGGTAATTTTATATATAATATTATAAATAATTTTGTGTAAGAAACAAAGTGTTTGTGCTAGAACCATCAGAAAGCAAATGTGTCACTCTCTAGGCACCCATGTGGACCATTTTGAATTGTGGAATATGTCAAAATTCTAGGTAAGGGATGTTGACCCTGTACTCTATTGAATAATTTCCGTCCTATGATAATGATAATGTGGAAAGGTGTTGTAAGTGCTCTTATGTGCTGTAACTTTGTTTCAGATGATGTTCAGGAAGCTTACAATCTGATTAAGGACCTAGAACCTACAACCCCCCAGGTAATGGGAAAATTGCTTTAATAAACTCCATGTTTGCATCAGAAAATGTTATCATTTGTTATATAATGTTTAATAGCTGCAGGACATAACACAGGGCCCTTCTGCACTGCCAGATAATTTCTGGAAAGGTATGATGAAGCTAAGCAAATGTGATGAACTATCATTGGTTGAACCCATTCGGGGAAATTAGATTTTTTTTCCAGTTAGAAAGTAAATTGAAACTGATTGCAATCAGAAAATACACCAACAGTGTTTGTTTACTTTTTTAAAAAAAATTCAACTGGGGAGCAATGAGTATTTATTATAAAGGGTAGCATTCCTCCCGTCTGTAAGTCTGAAATTAATGTCCAGACCTAGTGACTGTTATAGGAAAAAATGGAAATTAGGTGGAAGATAAATTTGTGTTTTATTCTTAATATAATTGCCTTTTTTTTCTCCAAGACAGTGCAACTCAATATCATATTTTGAATACGTGGAATGTGTGTTTGTCTAGCTATATTGAAGGAATAAAAAGGTGACCAGTATTTTAATTGCTAGTGCCCTTTATAAATCATGCACATTGTCATGGTGATCTTAAAATGTAATTCTCATGGCATAAAAATCACTGAGTTAGACATGTTGGGCTTGTTGTCAAATATGGTAAGATTACATAATTAATATGATTAAACTTTGGTGTCTGGAAATCATTTATGTGTATGATACAGAAATCTATGTATTTGCAGTGCAGGTTGAATGAGCTCAATTTAACTTAAACATCAATAAACTGGTTGCCTATTTTTACAGTTTGCTTTAAATCCAATCATTTTCTAGGAGTACATTCTCAAGGGCGTGGTAAATGCGGTACTGGGCCAGGAAATGGGTTCAGTGAGTATAGCAAATTTTATAACAATTTCTAGGAGGAATAGATGGCGTAGGCATTGTACTTTGGCTGAATGGCTGATTTTAGAATGCAGTGTTACCTTCTTTCTTAATTCTTTAATTTATTATAACAAACAATTATGAGAGGACATACTAGGCTCTGGTTTTGCATTATGGCTGTTTTAAGTAAACTAAACTTCTTTGTCTGGCTTAGTAACACATGTATATGTATATGAATATGTATAAAGACTGTCTGTCCCACTGTTTTTCAGCCTTTGGACTTCAGCTTCCAAGATTCCTAACCAATATGGTCAATGGCCAGGGATTCCGATAACTGACATACAAAACATATTCAGGGCTTAGATTAGCAGCCACTAGTATATATGTAATGATCACATAAATATGATTTCTTTCCTAAGGAGTTTAATTATTCCCATTTGTCATTTGTGCCAAACTAGATGTTACAGATAAATGCACGTAATGTTATGTGATGACTTATTATGGGCCAGAAGTTATGAAAGCATGATCAAAATGCATTTGGAACCCCATTGATTTGAGAGAATAAAACAGGAGTCTTCAAACTAAGGCCTGGGGGCCAGATATGGCCCTCCAAGGTCATTTACCCAGCCCTCGCTCAGGGTCCACCTTAGTCTGAAATGACTTGAAAGCACACAACAACAACAATCCTGTCACATTAGCCAAAAGCAGGGCCACACTTCCCATTGAAAGACTAATAAGTTTATATTTGTTAAAATTGTTCTTCCTTTTAATTATTGTATATTTTAAGTGTTTTTGCACTACAAATAAGATATGTGCAGTATGCATAGGAATTCATTCATGTTTCGGGGTTTTTAAAATTATAATCCGGCCCTCAAACAGTTTGAGGGACTGTGACCTGGCCCTCTGTTGAAAAAGTTTGAGGACCCCTGGAATAAAATGTATGCCACATGAGGGAGAAAACAGTGAGAGGAATAAACTTTCCTTTGCCTACTTCTGTCATTCCAGTTTTTTCCACCAATAGCGCATTTTCCAATTAAAAATGGAAATCAAGGTAATGGGATCATGGCACATGTATTTCACTCATATCCCAGAATTTGGAGTTTCTCTGTCTAATTGTTCAGCTCTTTACAGTGGATTTCATATATCTTTTCCTAGAGAGACCATTTGAAAATTGCCCAGCAGTTTTTTCAGCTGGTGGGGGGATCAGCCAGTGAATGTGGTAGGATAAAACTTTTATATACTCTTTTCTTTAAATGTCAGATTCCAATCCAAGAATAATGAATGCAAGAATGAATAGGTTTGTGTTGCTCGCTCTAATAGAACAGTAACGTTCTCTATTTGTGTGAACAAAAAATTGCAATATTCTTACAGCCACCTGCAAAGCCAGCTTTTTCAAATCTAGTTCTCGGTAATACCTATAGTCCAATATTTACGAGTATCTCATAATATTACATAAGTAGGAATGAGAAACTGGACACATATTTCATTTTCAGAGAGTGATATGTGTGCTATTGAGCCCCACCTTAAATTTGTATATCCTGAACTGCACAGCTTACAAATACTCATGCTAGATAATCACTTTAAGGTACTACTTTGGATTAATATGGCACTTCTCTGAAATAAAATCAATACCCTACTAAGGTTTTCCTGCTGTGTTCATCTCTTACATTCAACCAGATATTTTTTTTTACTTTGGAATATTCCTTTTGTAATTAAAATATTTCCACAACTTAGCTTGGACGAAGTACCTTGTTGTCCAGCAAAGGCAGACAGAAAAATGTAGTCACACTCCCAGCAGTTTATCTGGAATTCAATGCATATAATCTATATTTTATTCTGACACACTCTAATTTGTTATTCTAATAAATTCTATAATTTATTACTCTAATTTATTTTGAATGTAGAATTTTGATGTCTTAAGGGTGAAAAAACAATACTGTCCTGAATATTGTCAATTCATGGCATGAGCCTGTTGTTACTTTCATGGAATTACAAGTTGTCTCTGTAAAACAGATAATTCTGTGCAAACAAATAATAGGCATTGTGGATAAATGGAGACACGTCTGTCTCAAGACAGAGAGCAGGAGAATGCTTCAGCCTTCCAAGGGGTTCTGAGCTGACCAGAAAGTAACCATTCTCTGTCAGGAGCAGGAATTCTGGGAAGTTGATGTGCCTTTGAAATTGTGAAAGGAAAATTCTCAAGATTTCAATCTTGAGATCACTTTTCATTTTTTAATTTATTTTATATAGGAAGTTTCTGTAATACACTAAATGGCATTTTTTTATCAGTTCTGCACTTTCTCCTGTCTTTCTTCAAAACTAGCACATGTCCTTATCCTGTTGTTTTCTACTAGCCAAACAGGAGTTCTGAACTGTTGTACAGTAAGGTGTTATAATATGTTTTCTAAGAGGCATGTTTGTTATACTTACAATATTTGTGTATTGTAATCCTCTTCAGATACAATTCCTGGGAGACAATGTATGGCATCTTGTTTCTTTCTGCTCAGACAGTTTGAAGATGTGCTAATCTACCTCAACTCAGTGAAGGTTAGTAAATTTTACAGATTTCCAAATACATTCAAAAATGTATTTTGTGTGGTCTTGGCAAAACCTGAACAGGCTGCCACACACACATTTACCTATCTCCCTGCTATCAGAAATTACCTGCGTAGTTAAACTTTTAATAATTGTATTGTCGAAGGCTTTCATGGCCGGAATCACTCAGTTCTTGTGGGTTTTTTCGGGCTATATGGCCATGTTCTAGAGGCATTTCTCCTGACGTTTCGCCTGCATCTATGGCAAGCTTCCTCAGAGGTGAGGTCTGCTGGAGCTGGAAAAAAAGGGGTTTATATATCTGTGGAAAGACCAGGGTGAGACAAAAGGCTTTTGTAAGTTGGGCTAGGTGTGAATCTTTTCAATTGACCACCTTGATTAGCATACAATGGGCTGACAGTGCCTGGAGCAAACTCTTCTTGAAAGGTGATTAGATGTCCCTGCCTGTTTTTCTCTCTGCTGTTTTAATTTTAGAATTTTTTAATACTGGTAGCCAGATTTTGTTCATTTTCATGGTTTCTTCCTTTCTGTTGAAATTGTCCACATGTTTGTGGATTTCAATGGCTTCTCTGTGTAGTCTGACATGGTGGTTGTGAGAGTGGTCCAGCATTTTTGTGTTCTCAAATAAGATGCTGTGTCCAGGTTGGTTCATCAGGTGCTCTGCTATGGCTGATTTCTCTGGTTGGAGTAGTCTGCAGTGCCTTTCATGTCCCTGGATTCTTGTTTGGGCGCTGCGTTTGGTGGTCCCTATGTAGACTTGTCCACAGCTGCATGGTATAGTGTAGACTTTTAATAATTATTCTGTTGCAGTGTGTGCTTTTGGAGCATTCTATTGTGATCCAAAGCTTTTTTCCTTAGTTTTTAAATATCAGATTCCATTGAAAATAGCATTTTACCCTCTTCTACTTCACTTATCACTTGTTTGGAATGTGATCTGGCTTAGATATATATTTTAGAATATGTTGCCCAACCTGAGCAACATATTCAGGTTGGCAAAGTGCAAACTTGAATATTCACATTTAATTCTGGATACCTTATGTATTGTATTTAATACTGCTGTCCTAACACAGATTCTTAAAGAGTTCCACTATTTCTCTGTACTCTAAACATTATCTCTTTTGATTCCCTGGTAATAACCTTTACTTGGCTTCCTGTTCCTGTCCTCCTGTTCCTTAACCAGAGGAGTTTTCTTATGATAGTTCCGGGTTCCTTCTTATGCATTATGCATATCATGCAGTTCAAGTGGGCACAAGAGGGCTCCCTGTGTGGATTGCTTCTAGTCCTGGGAGATGGAAAGGATTCGGGAGAACGTTGCAGTCCAAATTAGCACTGCCTAAAATGCAAATCTCCTGTGATACTTCTAGCTTCTTCCTTATGACAATTTTTTCCTGTTGATCCTGTTTCTCTCTCTCTCTCTCTCTCTCTCTCTCTCTCACACACACACACACACACACACACACACACACAAAATCATGATCATCATGGAGGATTTTAGATTCTTAAGAGTTCAGGAAGGGGCCATTCACCCTGAGATTAATTCCCATTGCCTCCCAGGTTACATAGGAGTCAAGTGATTAGAAAGAACAATTTAAAGCACCCAGGTATCTAATGGGAGTTTTCATATCTATATGTTTGAGGAGCAGATAAGACATATTTTCTTATCTACATGTCAGTAGTTTAATTTTAAAAAAATTAAAAAGCATACAATATGATGTGGACAAAATAATTATTTTCTACAGAATCAATGTTTTTTTTTTACTTTTGCCTTTCAACCTAGTATTGCGAAAGTGATAGTCCAGGGTTAAAAGTAAAAACAAAGACCTTCACTCATTTGTCTTTATATTCTTTGTTTCTGTTAGGAGGAGACATATAATCAAATGATAAGCTTGCAGCTACAAGTCAGAGGCATAAGGGCTTTAGAATTTACCTGCTGTGATCATTCCTAGCTCAGCTCACTTCAAATTAATATCTAATAATGAATATTTTGTTGTGTAGAAACCACAGAGTTGTTTTTCTTGAATATCCAAGTCATACTGTAAAAACACCTGACAAAAATGATTCATTCTAGCCTTGAAGACCTTTGGCAAAGGACATTATGTGCTGATATAAACGAATACTTTGTTTTCCTTCACTGTTCTCACTGTGGTAATATTTGGTCAAATTTGACCTTATTTATATTTCCCAAATAGAATATTTAGTGCAATTGTTCAAAGGAGTGAAAGCAATACATACACGAAATACTCGAAACTCTAAAGTGACACAAAGCCAATACTAAAAAAAGTTACTAGCTACAGTAGCTGATGAAAATAAAAGTGTAGGAGAAATCGGTAGGTAAAGCATACCAGAAAACTGATGGCACTGTACAAAGCCTGTTTCATAATCTGATAATGCAATTAATGTCCTGCTTAAACATTCCATTCTAACTGTGTCTTAATGTCAGCTGGCATAATTCCATTTTATATTCCAAACCAGTATTTAGGTAATGCTTTCTACTTCCCACACAGCCAAAGGTTTCAGCACAAAGAAACTGATTTCACCCCAGCTGGTAGTGAAAGGTGCTTTTCTTTCTGGACAAAGACTTGGAATGAATGCAGACAAAAATCTGTTCTGCTTTAATCCTGTTTCCCTTGTAGAAAGTGGCTTCTGTGTTGCAACTGTTCTGAAATTCAGTCACCATTTATACCATTTTCATAGGTGTGGTTATGGCCATGTTTGTACAACAGCAGAACGAGACAGATCAGTGCATAAATGAAAAATCTAAGAAAATATCCTGCAGCTATTTGGCAGCGATATAATCAGGGTGGGGCAAATTCTGTGATTCAGTATGATTCAGTAACTATACAGTCATAACAGACATAGAATTTCACAGCTTGAGAATTGTAGCTTTAATTTTTAGAAAGCAAGTATTTAGGCTACAGTTGTGTAAAGAATTAAAACTGCGCAGTCAAAGAAAGGTCAGAAAGGGGTGAAGAGCCTGATCACGATTTCCAGTATTGAGGGTCAAGGGTCAAGATATACTTGTAATCCTACTACATAATGCTAGTGAGCGACTAAATGAAGCTTTGTGTATGAATGTGCCTTCTAGTTGCCTATTGACATATGACAATCACATTAATATCATAGGGTGTCATTTGGCAAGGAATACTTTGGACCTTTCCAGACAGGGCCCAAAATGTGGGCCCTGTCGAGCTTTTACTGGAGGCATCCAAATGATCCCGTTTAGACTACTGCAATGCTCTCTACGTGGGGTTGCCATTGAAGACGGCTCGGAAGCTTCAATTGGTCCAGCGTGTGGCAGCCATGATACTAACAGGGGCGGCACACAGGGAGCATACAACCCCTCTGTTGCGCCAGCTCCATTGGCTACCAATTTGTTACCGGGCCCAATTCAAAGTGCTGGCTTTGGCCTATAAAGCCCTAAACGGTTCTGGCCCAAGTTACCTATCCGATCACATCTCCACCTACGAACCCACTAGGACTTTGAGATCTTCCGGGGAGGCCCTGCTCTCGATCCCGCCTGCAACACAGGCGCGGCTGGCGGGGACGAGAGACAGGGCCTTCTCGGTGGTGGCCCCTCGGCTGTGGAACGCCCTTCCCACAGACATCAGATTGGCCCCGTCATTGATGGTATTCCGGAGGAAAGTGAAAACCTGGTTATTTGAACAGGCATTTGAATAAGCAGTGCAATGAATTTCAGGAAATGGAACTACGACTGACGAGTTTGGATCATGATTCTAGTTATGAGACGCCACTGAATGTTTATTACTGTTAAATTGTTTAATTTGTTTCTGTGTTAACTGTTTTTAAGTACCTTGTTGATGCCGCATTGAATTTTTGCCTTGATTGTTCGCCTTGTTTTTGCTTGTTGTAAACCGCTATGAGTCGCCTTAGGGCTGAGAATGGCAGTATACAAATGAAGTAAATAAATAAATAAATAAATAAATAATAAAAGAGGATTAATTCTGAAGAAAGCAGGAATACCCTGCTTTATCCTGAATTAATTTGATATCCCATTAGATCCGGGGCTTCGTGAAAGATCTAATGTGGTATGGGCCCTCTCCAGAGGCCTCCTGGTGCATAGAAATGACGTGCACAGAGGAGGGGGGCAAATTGCTCCTCCCCCCCCCCCCCCCAGCATAGAAATTACTTGCCAGGAGTTTTCTCTTAAGGGCTTGGGGCGGGGGGGAGGTTGGGGTGGCCCCATGCCATTTCGGTAGGCGGGGGTTTTGGCAAGGGAATTGGGACTTAAACCCATGATGAAGCGGGTTTCTTTGTCGTGAGTTTAAGCTCAGTCTGGAAGCATTCTCAGAGGTGGGTTTGCCAGTTTCTTCCTGTGATATACACACTGTAGCACCTGATATTCCTTGGTGTCCTTCCATCAAAGTACAACTCAGGGCTGACCCTTCTTAGCTTCCAAGATCAGATAGAAAGGACAACTATTTCCATCACAGCATAATTTACATGCCCAGAAAGAAAATGCCCAAAGAAAGATGCTACTCAGTGAGAAATTCATTGTGGCTAATGCCATGGAATATATCCATTGCCTGCTCAGCCACAAACTCTAGCAAAAACATTATTTTAATTATTATGCCAACACCATCCATCTAATTATAAGACTGACATTTAGATTGTTATTTTATAAAATTGTGTATACTATTCACTGATTTGCTGTGCATGACTTATTTTTCAGAGTTACTTCTACAATGATGACACTTTTAACTTTAATTATGCCCAAGCCAAAGCTGCTACTGGTAATACCAGTGAGGCTGAGGAGGTATGTCTACTTTTTAAAAACTGCAGTACTTTGGAAGGTGATGTTAATAATATCAGTGTAAAGTATGCCACGGTGGCGCAGTGGATTAAACTGCTGAGCTGCTGAACTTGCTCACTGAAAGGGCGCTGGTTCGAATCTGAGGAGCAGGATGACCACCCGCCGTTAGCCCCAACTTCTACCAACCTAGCAGTTCGAAAACATGCTAATGCGGGTAAATCAATAGGTACCACTCCGGCGGGAAAGTTACAGCGCCCCATGCTGTCATTCCGGCCACATGACCTTGGGGGTGCCTACAGACAACGCCAGTTCATCTTCTTAGAAATTGAGATGAGCACGAACCCCCGGAGTCAGACACGACTGGATTTAATGTCAGGGCCAAACCTTTACCTTTACTAAAGGTTTTTTTTTTTCCCCTGGAAATTTATTTCTGAGTAGGCATGTGTAGAATTGTGCTGTAACAGGCCTTTAAATTATGAATGGGGCCAAAAAATGACTAAAATGTTGCAAAATGGCCAAATGGCACCTTTCCAATCAGTGCGAACATGGCAAATATTTTTATCTGTCAAAATGTGGTGTGTGGTGTGCATGGAATGTCTTGCAGTAGTTCCACTCACTATGGGAAATTCACATAATCACAAATTAAAAGGAAGCAGCAATATATAAAGGAAATATTACACTTTTCTAAGTACAAAATCGGTATGTTAAGTGTTTTGAAAGAAGGAATATTATTGTAATAATGTGTTAGCATTATAGCTGTGAGGGAATATATGTTTTTAAATAAAAATAACAATATTACTGTTGTAATCATCATCATTACAACAAATACGTAGATACCATGCAGCCCAGAGTTGGCAGTAAGCCAGTATTTAATTAAACTCTGCAGTTTAAAAACACTCCTCATCTTCATATTTGTCTTTGAATTCTAGTCTTTATATCACCCCATCTTTCTTCATGCTTGGCTTGTTATACGTATACCAACTCCTGCTGCCAGCTCTGCAAAGCAAGTTATAACTATCCTTGAGCACTTCAGAGAGCTCCAGAGATCTTAGATAAGATAACTGAACTGAATATTTTATGCTTCTATTTTACATTGACATCCCCTGCATGTAACCCTTTTCTACTTAAAACTGTTTTTGTCATATTACTATTAAGTGTTTGTCCTGCCTGAAATTTAGCTTCATATTAGAGTGAAAATATGTGCTATAAAGTGCAGATATTTAGTTTTTGTTTGTCTCTTCTTCTTGTCAGGTTTTCCTCTTGATTCAAAGTGAGAAAATAAAGAATGATTTTGTTTACCTCAGCTGGTTAGCTCGCTGCTGTGAGTCATGTTACTCTGTTATCAAATGTGAATTGTTTCTTTTTCATCAACCCTGATGTTCACTCCTTACATAAATTTGTTTTCATTTTGTGGGCACATTTAATTACTTTTTAAAGATATAAAGATTTAGCTGGGTACCTTTTAGGAGACAAATGACTTGCAAGATGCTCACCTTGCTATGGTTTTTGAGGAAGCCAGAAATGCAAGTACAGCGAGCCTTCCATGTTTGCTGCAGTTTTTGGTACTGGACTCCCATGAAAGTGGAAAAACACAAACTTTAAAAATGCTATTTTTTTACCCGAGTAAACACCTCTCTAGGAACTTCTATGCATTCCAGGGCAGATCTATGGCCAACTTCCACCAGAAGTTAACTATAGAAGCTCATTGGAGAATCAGGAAATTCCTAGAAGTATTTTTTCTAGGAATCTGTAGGTCTTCTAGTATAAACCTGTGATCAACTTCAGGCAGAAATTGTCCATCGAGTCTTACTGGGGGCCTAGAAATTCCCAGGGAGAACCTATTAAGCAGATTGGTGAATAATCAAATCCGCAAAAATGAAACCCATGGATGTGGAGGGCCACCTGTCCAAGGGATGAGCAGAAGTCTAGCCACAGATATATATAGCTCCGCAGGGCCCCCAGTATGGTCCTTCAAGCCCCCTTAAATACAAAAAATTATTTCCCCCATCATTTCTTAAATTGGCTGCCTCAACTTTTTTTTGATTTTTTCAATGAATTTGGAGTACTGGAAACAGGCTCAGGATGAATTACATTTAAATGGCAAATTGTACCCCCTAAATGTTCTCTAGTGCAGTTTGCTATTTGGGGTGCAATTTTTATTAGGAAAATCAAAGAAGGGTGCCGTCTGTCAATATGCCTACCTCCAGATTATGTAGACCAGCATTATATTCAAACCAATCAATCATTTCTGAGCAAATCTGACAAGGATGTCTGACTGCTTTAAATATTTTCTGCTTTATATTAGTGTCAGTCTTTGCACAGTAAGTGGTGATGGGTGTGGTCACATTGCTTCTCATTTATCAGACAGCAAAAATAATGAAATGTGCTGCTGATTAGTATACTTATGTACTTCTGCAAACTCTGTAATGACATGTCGCTACTAGCTCAAAATTTATTTTAATTGCAGACATTATGAATAAGAAGCCACGACTAGCCTGGGAGTTGTACTTGAAGATGGAAACCTCAGGGGAATCCTTTAGCCTTTTACAACTAATAGCAAATGACTGCTACAAAGTGAGCCTTCCTTCCTTCCTTCCATCCATCCATAGTATCAGTTAAGACACCGTAAGAAACTACTGTATATATATAAAAAAAACCATTTCCAGGTATCGCTATTGTGTATATACCTAATGAAAATCTTTTAGTTTGTTATCCATATCACTGCCAGTCCTCTGTGACAGCAGTAGGATGGGATTTCCCATTCCTCTTTTGTAATAAGTATTTCACAGTTCAGAGCAGGTGGTAGAAATCTTGTTGAGATGGTTGAATAATGAGTAACTCAACTGAAATTTTTGCCTGTTGTTTTTGAACAAGCCTGTGTTACAAAGTGAACTTAAAATAGTTCTATTTTATATTCAGTTGATTTAGTCACTTCGCTTGACATTCATGCAATCTTGGGTCTTGCAATTGTATCTTAAGTAGTATAGCATGCTCCTTTTGTGGCCAAGAGGAAAGATGCCTTCTGCCTTTCAATCAAGGAATTAATATCAAATTCACGCATTCCACTCTATTTTCTGCCACTATATAAATGCAGATTTTGTCTAAGAAAGTTTAAATCTAACCTCATCCACTTCCAGATATATGCATTTAGGCTTCTTAGCTCCTTTACACAAAAATTCAGCTTCGGGGGGGGGGGGGGGGGGGCATCTTAACCAAACTGTTGGTACATATTAAACTAATCTTAATATGTGTCTCCATATGCTTCTAAAAGGGAATATTTGCCAGCTGTTTTTAGCATTGGATGCCACTTGGGATCCTTTTTGTATGAAAGGCATATGTTCTACCACTGAACTTCATCATTGTGGCTGCAAATATTAAGTTTAGCCCTAAAATTCAAGAAACGTTTAATTGGAAAACGGCTCTTAGTGAAATGGTTTAGTATGATCTGAGTTGGGATTCGTTTTTTAAAGCTCTGTTTAATAATGTTTTGATAAAAGTAGCATTAGTATGAATATTTTAATATGGTTAATTGTTAGAACTATGCAAGAACAAGGCTGTTGAGATGATCTGCAAATTGGTGAAATTACTGATTTTGTCTGTAGTTGACTTAAAATTTCTGCTGATCTTGATGATTTTGTCTTCTTAAAAATGATTTCTTATGCTTTCTACTCATTCTCCCTCCCCCAAATATCTCAGACATAACTTTATATAACTTTATATAACATATAACTATCTCAGACATATAACTTTATTTACTGTGCAGATGGGCCAGTTTTACTATTCTGCAAAAGCTTTTGATGTCCTGGAAAGACTGGATCCTAACCCTGAATACTGGGAAGGCAAAAGGGGTGCCTGCGTAGGCATCTTCCAGATGATTGTAGCTGGTAGCGAGCCTAAGTATGTACACTACATTTTTTGCTATTTCTTTTTGAGCCAGTTCCCTTGAAACCTTTATATTGTTGTTTCACCATTGTACTCACTAATGCCAAATGCCTGCAGCAACAGCACATTTATTGTTCTGTTGCTGCACAATAAATGGAAGAGAGCCATTGCTGTTTATAGATCCTAATAACTAATGGATTGTGCATGGAAGTCCTATCTGCATTTTCTTATCTACAATGTTTCAAAAACATTATAGTTAAAATTAAACAAAGCTTTAATTTATGTAAAAAATACACTTAAGATGTGTATACACTTAAGATGTGTAGGGTCTTTTCTCTTAAAATGTTATTGTGTTCGTAAAAATAAGTAGTGTTGTTTATTTGTGCTGCAAATTTATTTTCTTCTTTTTTATCCTTTTATGACTGAAGATATGCATGTTAATAATTTGAAGATATGTTTTTCTACCATTATTATTCATCCAAAGGCCAACATCTTATTCTCAGAGGCCAGCCATTGTGTCTAGAATCTTCTAAGCAGGGCATGAAGCCTTGTTTATTCCATCATCAACTGATATTCCCAAAAGCGTACTGCCTCTGAAGTGAAAGCACCATTTAACTATCAAGGCCTGATAGACATTGAATGGTCTATAATTTAGTTAACTTTTAAAGCAGATGGAAATAGTGGCAATTTCTGCATCTTCACCATATTGCCTATGGAAAAAAAAACACTTTGTAAATTCCCCTTCAGCAGAAAACAAACTTTCCTCTTCCTGCTCAGGCCTCTTCCACATAGCTGTATAAAATCCACATTGAATTGGATTATATGGCAGCGTGGACTCAGGTAACCCAGTTCAAAGCTGATATTGTGGATTATCTGCCTTGATATTCTGGGTTATATGGCTGTGTGGAAGGGCCCTCAGTGTGACATTTAAACATGGCTATCATGTCATCTCTCAATCTTTTCTTCTCCAAGCTGATCATACCTAACTCCCTAAGCCAGTGGTTCTCAACCTGGGGTCCCCAGATGTTTTTGGCCTTCAACTCCCAGAAATCCTAACAGCTGGTAAACTTGCTGGGATTTCAGGGAGTTGTAGGCCAAAACACCTGGGGACCCACAGGTTGAGAACCACTGCCCTAAGCCATTCCTCATAGGGCTTGATTTACAGTTCTTGGCCATTTTGGTCACCTTCCTCTGCACACGTTCCAGTTTGTCAATATCCATTTTTAATTGTGGTACCCAGAATGGAACACAGTATTCCAGGTGTGGCCTGACCAAAGCAGAATAGAGTAGACTATTACTTGCTTCGATCCAAACAATGTATTCCTATTAATAAAGCCTAGAATTGCTAGTTAATTTAAATTAATTTTCCTAACCCCCTTTAATGTCATCTAGTTGCCAGCTATCATCACACCATATGATGCCTAGTTTATATTTTTCCCATTTTCTTTTAATTGAGCTTCTACTTGTAGATCTAAAGTTTCACCTGCTTTCAGTGAGATGCAATAGTATCTTTCATTTCATTTTTTTTATTTTTATACCTTTGGTTTCCCCTCACAGTTTGAAATGCTGTGTGGTTGTGATCAAAGTTCAGTATACTCACTAAAGACTCTCCACCTCATTAAGCCACAATGATCCTGCATATTATCACCTTTTTATAGTCTGTAGTTGGCTGTCCTGACCTCTGCAGATTTGAGTATTTTCAGATTTCATAGAATCATACGAGTCGGCAGAGACCACATGGGCCATCTAGTTCAACCCCCTGCCATTCAAGAGAAGCACAAAGTACCCCTGGACAGATGGCTATCCAGCCTATTTTAAAAGCTTCTCAGGAAGGAGCGTCCACCACACTGCAAGACAGTGAATTTGATTAATGTACTTTCTCTAGAAATCTCTAGATCCTCTATGGTCAACTTAACCTAGAGATTCCTAGAGAGGTATTTTCTCAGGCTAAAAAGGGGTTTATTTTTTTTTAATTTGTTCACTTTTGCAGGGATTCTACACCCCTAGCCTCAGTGAATGTGGAAGGCTGAACGTAATCTGTTTACATCTGTTCTCATTAGGCAACATCACTTTTAAAGCTTACAGTAGAGAACAGGCAAAAAACGACCATATTTCATCGATTCTAAGATGCACACTAATTTCAATACCACCAAGAGAAAAAGCTTTGTGAGATGCAATATATGAAAACACTCATGAAATGTTTATAGGAAAAATGTATCTTAGATTTGATGAAAAACAGTGTGTAAATGTAAGAAAGAGCCAAATAATCCCTATTTATAGAAATACGTTTTAATATGTATCTTTTATGTTTGTGGTATTTTTACAGTGTTTATTCATTTTAGTTATTCTATAACCTGCTCGAGCCACAAGGAGAGGCAGGTAAGAAATAATAATAATAATAATAATAATTATTATTATTATTATTATTATTAGGTTCTTTTGGGGGTTTTCGGGCTATAGGGCCATGTTCTAGAGGCATTTCTCCTGACGCCTCTAGAACATGGCCCTATAGCCTGAAAAAACCCACAAGAACCTAGTGATTCCAGCCATGAAAGCCTTCAACAATACATTATTATTATTATTATTATTATTATTATTATTATTCAGCACCAGCTAGCCAATTAGTCCTACGCTATCACTTTGGGTTGGTAGGTGCATGATGATGGTGAGGTCACATTTTAAAATTCTGAGTCAGTTCTTCTCATGGTCATGGCAAGACTTCTTTTTTCAATGATCTGACCAAGTGAGGCCAGGGAAATAGTACAGGTACATGCGCAAACATTTAGAATATTGTATTGTCGAAGGCTGTCATGGCCGGAATCACTGGGTTGTTGTAAGTTTTTTTCGGGCTGTATGGCCATGGTCTAGAAGCATTCTCTCCTGACGTTTCACCTGCATCTATGGCAAGCATCCTCATCTCACTACCTCTGAGGATGCTTGCTATAGATGCAGGCGAAACGTCAGGAGAGAATGCCTCTAGAACATGGCCATACAGCCCGAAAAAACCTACAACAACCCATTTAGAATATTGTTAGCTAGAGATTGGTCACATGGCCTGATCTAGCTTTCATCTTTCTTCTAATCCTTGTGTTTTGTTTCTTCAGAGATACACTAAGAGAGGTGCTGCATATTCTGAGAAGTACTGGTAATCCACAAGTGGAGTACATTGTCCGTATAATAAAGAAGTGGGCCAAGGAAAACAGAGTTCCTTTGTAAAACACCATCAGTCAAAAATGGAAGCAGCAGCTATTTGTGTCTTTTCTAGCCTGGGTAATATTGCATTTTTGAGCCTAATGTCAATGTAACACAAATGTGAAAATATACAATATTTAGAATAGATCTATATTTTTATCATAATATTTTTTAATGAAACCTATCTGTCATATTTATGAGGAGCTTTTTGCTGCAACTTCCTAGGTTCCATTTTATTTTGTACTACATTTTTTATCATTCAGCTTCTGTCTACAGATTGTCTTGGTGTCAATTCAGTAGTGTTTGTTCCGAGTCCACATTGTGCACTGATGGGTTCAGCCTCATTGTACCCATTGCTAAAGCAGAGTAGAAAGTGAATTAAAGAGTTACACCTCAGATTCTACAAGACTTTTCCTCATTTCAAATAATATTTCTGAAGCATAACAAAAAAAAAAAACCCTGGAAATGGCATCTGCAGGAAACCTGTCAACTGAAATGCCTTTAATAATAATGGTCTGATGGACACTGAGGGAAATGCTAAAGAAAGAATGTGCAAAATATAGAAGTGTCAGATACTCTTCATTTCTTTCCCTATCTTCTTTAGAGTAGGCTGTCAGGCTTTACCATGAAAGGTGCTTGTCTCACATTGTAAATGTTTGTGAATACTGCAATCTGAGAAATAGGAAAATCCCTTTTGGAGACTGTATTATTTAATTCCTATTGATAATTATAAAGATAAACAATATACATTGAAATATACAGTAAAATATGCAGTGCATTGTTTTTATGAAAATAGCTCAAAATTATTTTTATCTTTTTATGTTTTTTAAGAATGTTATCAACTAAATTTTAATTTTTGATAAAATACAGAGAAATAAAAAATATTAAAACAATTAGCTGTGTATTGTTTTTCATTTCTCTTATAAAAAGAGATTTCATCCTCTGAGTCAGTGTTTCTTAAGCTATCTATGACGATTGTCGGAAATTGTTTTCCTAATGTGTCAGGGACACCATACTTGTGTCTATAATTGCAACGGTCTCTTCCTTTCCTGGAAACCTGCTGCAGAAAGCAGCCAATGGTTCAGGGGCTAGCACCAGTCCATGGACCACCACTTTGAGCAGCCCTGCTTTGAGTTGTATATATGAGTAAAATGAATGGTGTATGGACATGAATTTTGACAGTGTTATAATACAGAACATATAAAAAGGTAAAGGTTCCCCTTGACATTAAGTCTAGTCGAATCCGACTCTGGGAGGTGGTGCTCATCTCCACTTCTAAGCTGAAGAGCTGGCATTGTCCATAGACACCTCAAAGGTCATGTGGCCGGCATGACTGCATGGAGCGCTGTTACCTTCCTGCAGAAGCAGTACCTACTGATCTCACATTTACATGTTTTCAAACTGCTAGGTTGGCAGAAGCTGGGGCTAACAGTGGGAGCTCACCACATTCCCTGATTTGAACTGCTGACTTTTCGGTCAGCAAGTTCAGCAGCTCAGTGGTTTAACCCACTGTGCCATCGGGGTTTCCACAACAGACATGACAACCACATGCATTTCCTAGGGTTTTCTTAGGCAACAAATGCTCAGATATGGTTTAGCTAGTTCTTCCTTCTGAAATAGAATCTACAGCTTCTGGTATTTGTTGGCAGCCTCCCATCTAACCATAGCTAACCATGCTTAGCTTCCATGATCAGACAGGATCTGGTGCATTTAAAATATTTGTTTATATATCTATATCAAAAGGCAAAAAATGGAATAATTTGTGGATGCATTCTCACCTCGAGCCAGGTCATAGTGACAGTGTAAGGGAATTCTCCCAAAATAGTAGAGCATCCAAAAATTCAAACAGAATAGTTAACTGAGCAGTCAGCTCACAGCAAGCGGAAAGGTGAAGTGTTGCGTGGCTGTAAAAGAATTGTGTGTGTGTGAGAGAGAGAGAGGGGGGGGGGACAAATAGTGGATTGCTGTGAGTTTTCCGGGCTTTATGGCCATGTTTCAGAAGCACTCTCTGCTGACATTTCATCCACATATATAGCAGGGATCCTCAGAGGTTGAAGGGTCTGTTGGAAACTAGGCAAGTGAGGTTTATATATCTGTGGAATGTCTAGGGTGGGAGAAAGAACTCTTGTCTTCTTGACGCAAGTGTGAATGCTGCAAATGGCCACCTTAATTAGCATTTAATGGGCTTGCAGTTTCAAAGCCTGGCTCGTTGCTGCCTGCGGGAATCCTTTCTTGGATCACTGGACCTGATTGATTCTCTACTCCTAACACCTCCCAATAAAGGATTCCCCCAGGCAGGTACCAGCCAGAGAAGAGAATGCTTCTGGAACATGGCCATACAGCCCAGAAAACTCACAGCAACCCAGTGATTCCAGGCATGAAAGCCTTCAACAAAACAAATAGATACATTCCAACTGACATTCAGGAGTAGGTGGGATTTAATTTTTAGTGTGTCTTAGCAGGTTTTTACATTTTACTAGCTGTCCCCTGCAATGAGTTGCCGTGGCTCAGTCTATGTATATATGTTTTGTGTGTATATATATGTGTGTATATGTGTGCGTATATATATGTGTGTATATATTTTTATATATGTGGTTTTGCGTATGCGCTGTCATGTATGTATGTATTTATTTATTTTGGCTTTTTAAGTCTCTTCCGCTGTGTTTTTCAGTCTTTTTATGAGTGATGGCCTGATAGGTGTATTATGTCCAAATTTGGTGTCAATTCGTCCAGTGGTTTTTGAGTTATGTTAATCCCACAAACGAACATTTCATATTTATTTATATAGACTAGCCATTCCCTGCCATGCGTTGCTGTGGCCCACTCTGTGTATATGTGTTTTGTGTGTGTATATATGTATATATGTGGTTTTGCACATGCATTGTAATATATATATTTATTTATTGCCTTTTTAAGTCTCTTCTGCTATATTTTTCAGTGTTTTTATGAGTGATAGTCACTCGTTGGCCTGATACATGTATTGTGTCCAAATTTGGTGTCAATTTGTCCAGTGGTTTTTGAGTTATGTTAATCCCACAAACGAACATTACATTTTTATTCATATAGAAGATGATGATAGATGATGTTGTCTGTATAGTTTTCCTTTCTGGCAATTGTATATTTTGCCTTATATATTGGAAACTACCATGAGTCCCCTTGGGGGGACTAACCGTTAACTAACTAACTGTTAGCTAAGCTAACTAACCATTCCTCATTGAGGACTGCAGACTTGGGCAGTGTGGTTGGCTTCCAACAGAGGGTTGGATGCCAACTCTCTGTTTGCATATGTTTTAGCAGGTTTTTTCATTTTATGATTTTGTCTTTATGGTTTTTTCTTTCTTGCAATTGAATGTTTTGCCTTATATGTTGGTAACCACCCTGAGTCCCCTTGGGGAGATAGGACAGTATACAAATAAAGTTATTATTATTATTATTATTATTTGAAACACAACAAGATGAGTCCACAGCAGACACTCTGCTGGCTGTTGAATTGGATCACACATTGGACACTTCCCAAGTGTCTAGGACTGTGTGATGTATCGACGAATAATGCGTGCAGATCTCAGAAAGGTGGCCTTTTGCAGCTGGCAGATGGTAATTTTGTCAGCGCCGATTGTGTTTAAGTGCAGGCCAAGGTCTTTAGGCACTGCACCCAGTGTGCTGATCACCACTGGGACCACCTTGACTGGCTTGTGCCAGAGTCTTTTCAGTTTGATTTTTAAATCCTCATATTGTGTCAGCTTTTCCAGTTTCTCTGCAATCCTGCTGTCACCTGGGATTGCGACACCAACGACCCATACTTCGTTTTTTAACACGATTGTGAGGTCAGGAGTATTATGCTCCAAAACTCTGTCTGAATCTGGAAGTCCCAGAGGAGTTTGGCGTGTTCATTCTCTGTAACTTTTTCCAGATTGTGATCCCACCAGTTCTTTGTCGCAGGCAGATGGTATTTGTTTTGCAATGATTGGTTAATGAACACTGGAATGGAACAATGGACGACGAATCTGGAACATGTTTTTGATGACGAGACGACAGTGAATGGGTATTGTAGTAACTGTTTATTAATTGTGTAATGTGTTAGGTTGTTAACTGTTTCTATACTGTAGCACTGAATTTTTGCTGTTCGTATTTGTTGTGAACCACTGTGAGTCGCCTTCGGGCTGAGAACAGCGGTATATAAGTAAGGTAAATAAATAAAATTTGTGGCACAAGTTCTAATGAATCATCTGAGCAATGGTGTTATGCCTTTGCTTGTAGTCTGTCTGCGTGATCTTGCAGCAGCTCAGGATGTGATCAATTGTTTCATCTGCTTCCTTGCAGAGTCGACATTTAATTTGTTGTTGACTTTTCAGTTCTGGCTTTGATGGCATTTGTTCTAATGCAATGGTTCTCAACCTGTGGGTCCCCAGGTGTTTTGGCCTACAACTCCCAGGAATCCCAGCTAGTTTACCAGCTATTAGGATATCTGGGAGTTGAAGTCCAAAAACATCTGGGGACCCCAGGTTGAGAACCACTGTAATGGCTTGTTCTTGGGCTGCCAGAATCAGGCCCTCCATCTCCTTTTTCAGAGTTGTTATTATTATCATTATTATCATCATTATTATAGGAGCCCCCGGTGGTGCAGTGGGTTAAACCCCTGTGCCAGCAGGACTGAGGACCGACAGGTCGCAGGTTCGTATCCGGGGAGAGGCGGATGAGCTCCCTCTATCAGCTCCAGCTCCTCATGCGGGGACATAAGAGAAGCCTTCCACAAGGATGATAAAACATCAAATCATCCGGGCGTCCCCTGGGTAACGTCCTTGCAGACGGCCAATTCTCTCACACCAGAAGCGACTTGCTGACAAAAAGAAATCATTATTATTATTCCCTCAGCCTGTTGTAAAGCTAACTAACCGTTCCTCATTGAGGACTGCAGGCTTGGCCAGTGTGGGGTTGGCTTCCAACAGAGGAGCAGGCCGCTTCCTGCCTCTTTAAGGATCCTTCCCGTAGTTCGGCGTGCCCGTTTCCAAGGCAACTGCGGGCGTGGAAGGGGGAGGGGTCCAGCGTGCCCAACGTGCTCAACGTGCGCTCGCGGTGACGTATCGACAACCCCGAGCCATAACAATAGTGACGTGAGGCGGCGCGTCGGTGGCGGTCCTCCCTCTGCGCATGCGTGCCCTAGTGGCCTGCTTCTATTTACGTGGGGAGGAGGGGGCAAGGCACTCCAAGATGGCGGCGGCGACAGCGGCGAGGGGGAGAAGCAGCGCTGGCAGCGGGAGCAGCTAGTGGGCAGGAGGAGGGGCTCCGGCCCGGTCCGAGAGAGGGGGAGGAGGAAGAGGAGGCGGAGCCGGGCTGCGGGTCGGGGAGGGGGTGCCGGAGGATGGCGGAGCCGCGCCGGGTGCCGTTCGTGAGCCTGTCACCCGTGAGGCGCCGAGAGGGCGCCGAGGCTCCGGGGCCTGAGTCCGGGGCGGGCCGCGAGGTGGCGGAGAAGCCTCTTCAGCCATTGGGGCGCGAGGCCTTGAAACTGCCAGAGCTGGCGCCTCAGCACCACGACAACAGTGGCCGAGCAGAGGGCCCGCCGCCACCGCCGCTGCCCTCCTTCGAGCCCTGCCCTCGGCCTCCTCTCTTGCCGCCGCCACAGCATCCGAGGCTGGAGACCACAAGTACCACGACGCCTCCTCAGCAGCAGCAGCAGCAGGAAAGCCACCATCAGGAGACAACGACGCCTCCGCCCCAGCGTCAGACCGTCCGCCTGGAGTTGGCGCTGAAGGACCCCACCGAGGAGAGCTGCGTGGAGTTCAGCTACCCCGAGCTGCTCTCCTCCGGCGAGCCCCGGGTACGGGACCTGCGCGCCGCCCCGCTCCTTTCTCCATCCTTCCTTCCTTCCTTCCTCCATATGGTTGGCCGCCTTCTGTGGGAAGGAGAGGGATAATAACAGGCGAGCCATCAAAACGCTTCTCTGCCAGAAGACAAACCCTGATCCAGCCAGGTGTCTGTTGGGGGTGCTTCGATTGTAGTTTTCCTTCATGGCAGAATGGGGTTGGACTGCATGGCCTTTGGGGTGTCTTCCAACTAGGATTCTGTGGTGAAACTGGGGGACTCGGTTCCCCCCCTTTTGCTATTTGAAGATCTTCTGATACAAACCAAGTGTCCTCCCATAGTTATATTTTTATTCACAAGCCTGAGTATAATATTGGGCTTACTTTTAATAGTCACTCTCAAGCAACCAGAAACTAATTTAAATGGCACCAGATAACTGAGAGTGTAACTCTCAAGCAACTCAAAACTACATTTATCTGTAAAGTGCACTCACAGTTATTAAATGTAGTTTTCCCCCAGGCAGCAACCAGCCAGGCTTTGAAATTGCAAGGCCATTTATATTTTATTTATCGTGTCAGGGCAACCAGTCGATTATATTACATTTCTAACAGAACAGAGCAAACAAACAGACAAAATACAAAATTTGTGAGTTTGGTAGTTGATTAAGTGTCCTTTGACCAGTATCTGGCCACTTGGAGTGCTTCTGGTGTTGCTGCAAGAAGGTCCTCCATTGTGCATGTAGCAGGGCTCAGGTTGCATTGCAGCGGATGGTCAGTGGTTTGCTCTTCTCCACACTCGCATGTCGAGGATTCCGCTTTGTAGCCCCATTTCTGAAGGTTGGCTCTGCATCTTTCTGTGGTGGCCCTCCAACTCTGGAACGCCCTCCCAAAAGATCTTAGACAGGCCCCTATATTGGCAGTCTTCAGAAAAAACTTGGAGACCTGGCTGTTCCGATGTGCCTTCCCAGATTAGGAATCTCCAATACCAAGTCCTAGAAGCACTTTAGTAGAACTGAGATTGCTGCACACCGCACACTGCACTTACTTTATAATCCTACATACCTCCTGCCACATCATCACTTTTAATCTTGTACCCATTACTCTGGCCCGGCCTAGTTTTATAGTGTCTTGATGTATTGTTATTGTTTGTTGTTTATACTGCTTAACTTTTTTTAATTTGCTTTAGGTATTGTATTGTTGTATTGTGTTTTGAGGCCTTGGCCTATGTAAGCCGCATCGAGTCCTTCGGGAGATGCTAGTGGGGTACAAATAAAGTTATAATAATAATATAATAATAATCTTGTGGTGCCAGAACGGAGTCTGTTCAGCGCCTTCCAAGTCGCCCAGTCCTCTGTGTGCCCCGGGGGGGGGGGGGGGGGTCCTCTCATTTGGTATCAGCCATTGGTTGAGGTTCTGGGTTTGAGCCTACCACTTTTGGACTCTCACTTGCTGAGGTGTTCCAGCGAGTGTCTCTGTAGATCTTAAAAAACTATGTCTAGATTTAAGTCGTTGACGTGCTGGCTGATACCCAAACAGGGGATGAGCTGGAGATGTCTCTGCCTTGGTCCTTTCACTATTGGCTGCTACTTCCCTGCGGATGTCAGGTGGGCAAGGCCATTAAATGCTAATAAAGGTAGCCATTTGCGACATTCACACCTGCATCAAATAGAGTTCTTTCTCCCATCCTGGACATTCCACAGATACACAAATCTCACTTGCCTAGTTTCCAGCCGATCCCTCAACCTCTGAGGATGCCTGGCATAGATGTGGGCAAAACTTCAGGAACATGGCCATATAGCCCGGAAAACTCAGAGCAACCAAGTTTCTAGTTGCTTGACAATTATTCTTAAAAAATAAGCCTAATATTATACTCCATACTATATCATACCATAAATTCTGTTGAATTGATAGTAATAATGAAATACAGAAATTAAAAGAAAATAAAGGCAAAATATAACCCAGTTTTACTGTATTATACATGTATAATACAGTAAAACTGGGTTATATTTTGCCTTTAATTCTTATTTAAATTACTATTTCTTCAATTTTTTCTAGTCGCTTGAGAGTTTTGGTTGCTTGGATTCCAGGTTACTTCAGAGGAGTATGTATCTGTATGCAGCAGTGGCTCAGCAGGTTAAACCACTGAGCTGCTGAATTTGCTGACCAATAGGTCAGCAATTCGAATTGGGAGAGCGGGGTGAGCTTCTGCTGATAGCCCCAGCTTCTGCCAACCTTGCAGTTTGAAAACATGCAAATGTGAGTAGATCAATAGGTACCACTTTGGTGGGAAGGTAACAACACTCCATGCAGTCATGCTGGCCACATGACTGAGAAGGCGTCTACTGACAGCGCTGGCTTTTTGGCTTAGAAATGGAGATAAGCACCACCCCACAGAGTCAGACATGACTAGACTTAATGTCAGGGGAAACCTTTACCTTTTATATATCTGTGGAAATATCCTTCCCCTTGAAGTCAGTGAGTTAAGTTTTCTATGCACAAACTCTCCCATAATGTTATCTGTACTATTCCATTCCATTCAGTGCACTTTGAAAGTTGTGTTGTATCTCCCATTGCATTCTGTGTGGTTTGCTTGAGTAGGAGTGGGATCAAATGCAAAACTGGGTTTGATTCTGTACACTTTCATAGACAATATTAGATGCATACAAAGATTGATCAGGATTCCGGGAAACTGCCTTGTATTTTAGATACTTCAGGGCAACCTAGTTGGCCAGATTTAGTTGTAGAGAGATGCCATATTGAAGTATAGCTTCAAAGGAAGGAAGTTCTGTTTTTCTTACCTTTGTATCCCACTTTTACAGGATCCAGTGCAATAATCAATTACAAAGTTTTATCATGTAGTTCTGCAAATGTTTGATATCAATCAAGATTAGTAGAACTGCGGAAAAAAGTGTAGATTTTCTCAACATTTCATGTAAAAGGGAATAAAAATGCTTCTATATTTGAAATTTCCGTGAAATAGTCTGGTACTGAGAGATCTTTTGATCTGGCTGTACTTCATCATAGTGAAACGAAGTAGATGGCAGTGGGAAAGGTTGCTATTAATATTAGCATTATGCATGAACTCCATAAATTATTTTAATTGCAATTCTATCAAACTAGAGTTAGACTACTGTGCTGCTTACTCCATAATGGGAAATAGTAACGTCATTAACTTCTAAACAGGAAACAGTTACAGTAAAATTGATTAGATTGCCAATATTTTACCTGGATAAAAGTATCAATTTACATTTTTGTTCCTTATCTGTTTTGTGGGGAATGTAAATTTTGGTTGTTTAGCTAACTTATGTCCATACTGCAGATGCTTATGTGATCTACAGAGGCATGTTTTAAGTACCACCTTTGATGATCCTTTGGGAATATTAGCGAATATTGAGTTTTAGAAAAGATAGTACAGCCTATTCCACAAATATAAAGGGCTTCTGGGGAGTGAGACATTCCCAGCCTGCATTCTCCTTTTGTATTGTTGAGAAAATAACCACTAATTGAATTATTACTTTGGGCCACTTTGCTCACAGGAAAATCAACATGCAAACAAAGTACAGTCCAGAATCTTCTGAACTGCTGACAGGTCCTTCAGTGGCAAGGAGAACACTAGATTATTCTATGCTTGAATGAATAGACTTCTGTAAATGAAGCAAGCACTCCATTGTTAGTGGTTGGTTGTGTTCAGGAAGTATAGCAACATGTCTGAACTGTGGCATTGTTGCACATTATAAGACTACTGAAGGCGTGTTCATAGAACCTGCTGCTCTGTAAGTGAGATTATCCTATATTGTTTGCATCACTAGAAAGTAAATAAGCCACTTTTTCTATGTGGCTTTTTTACAATCTACCTCTCTTTATATGGGTCTCAAGGATGATATTTCCACAGCCTAGTATGTCAAACCAGTCTTTAGTTTCATATTTATAGCGACTTTAGTCTCACACTGCAGCACTACAGTGAACCACTTACCCACTTGCATATTCTCCCTTACGGAGTGTGGTGGAGGCTCCTTCTTTGGAAACTTTTAAACAGAGGCTGGATGGCCATCTGTCAGGGGTGCTTTGAATGTAATATTTCTGTTTCTTGGCAGAGGGTTGGACTGGATGGCCCATGAGGTCTCTTCCAACTCTATGATTCTATGAAATCATAGAACATGGCCATATAGCCCAAAAAACCCACAAGAACCTAGTGACTCCAGCCATGAAAGCCTTCGATAATACATTCTATGAAATGTTGTGAAATTTTAAAACATGAAATAGGGTAAAATCATGGCCATATACAACCATAAGTTTTTTGTTTATTTTGAGACTGTTTTGAAACAATGTGCATGGTAAATAAAAAGAAATAGTTAGGTTGAAAGAGATTACATAAATATAGCCTTATATCCCTGAATAATTATATCTGTCAGCTATGCCTCTTCCATAATACTGGAAGGTGAAGCAGAAACACACTTCGGAATCAGTGTACTGTCCTACATATCACTTGACGTTATTAGTGCTCACAGACCTGCTGCAGCAAAGTGTTTCTTATTAAAAGACTCTTGCGTAGTAATTTTATGTGGAAATTGGTAAGCAGTAGCTAAGTCTTTAAAGTAACATTCTGAATTGAAGTTACATAATAGTTTTATTAATTATAAAGTGGTCCATCTATCAATGTGATTCTAAAAAGAGACAATTACATCTATAACATCTGGATAATTGTCATGCATGTAAAACTAGATAATTCAGTTTTATCCTCGTAGCTGCTCTTTGCTCTTTCAGATATGATAAATATAGAGATGAGACAGAGAATTTGAGGATGTGTGTATTCTCTGATGTTTCTCCCCCAGCATGGTTGTGAGAAAATGAAAATCCTTTGCTTCCATTTTAGCAATCATAGTTTGTTTTTGCTGAAGTTGGCAGATTCTGATTTTTTTGAATTAAGTAAAATTCAAACCATGGGTTATGAAGCTCTCTTACCTCAGTAGATCACAGTTACAAATTGTCCAGAATCTTAGGGAATGAATGCAACCTGTGGAAACTGGTTAATTAAAACAACAAAAAGATGAAGAAAATGAAGGCATATGAGGTCAAGACCTGTTGTGGCCTGTTCTCGTCTGAATAAACTGATCTATTATAGAGGCTAAGAAAGTGACTGGCTCCAGATAATAACAGGTTATAGAAATTTGAACTCAGGCCTTCACGGACCAAGTCTAATATGCTTATCTGAAACATCATAGAAGTGTTCTCTTTGTGTATTCACATACATAATATGCCTATGGTGTGTTAAGTGCAGGCATGCTAATAAGAAGAAAAAAATGGATGGATACTGGCCCCTTCCTCTGTGCTTCTCTTCTGTTGGGTTCTACTAAACATGTATTTTCTTCCTCATGAACCAGAGGAGAGTAGTCTTCCTTTGTTCTTTTGTGAACATAGTGGAATTTGCTGACCTGTCTTTCTAAACTATTATCATACCATAAGACTTATATCTTGGGTGCTTGCGGTTTCTCTCTAGTTCAGGTACGCGTATTATCCTGTGCATATTGCAAAAATAGTGTCTACATTGGAAGTCTCTAATCTGTATAGATCCTGATGTAAGGCAGATACTATTCACTATACCTCTACAACTATAGAAACCATTGCTCTGCAACATACTTTTTATCTTTAAAATAGTCTGTAATTACAGATTATTCTTTTTATATTGTTTGCCTTGGCACCTCTGGCTTAATACAAAAATGCAAATTAGACTTTGCATAATTTTGTTCCTATGCATATGAAGAGTTTCCTTATAACAGCTGTTCTAGCAATATGGTGTTTTGTAATTTATAGAATGCAACTTTCCATCTTGCAGTCAGTAATGGAACTTTATATAACTTAAGTTATATTAAGCATTAGTCAGAAAGTAAATCTCGTTGCTTTTTGGTGAAGAATGAGGGTACGGACACAGCTTCTGTAATGGTGCTATGGACGGTGAGCAAGGAGGTGCATTCTTTCTATTTGTTTCCTGCCAATATTATTTGCAGTGTTTAGAAATGTTATGTAGGTAGCCAGCATGCATATTTACAGGCTCTGCACAATTCTCTGGTGTCTGTATGTGTACTCGAGTATCTGTGCATGCAGCAAATTTAAAATTCTTGTTAATTTTTTGTGGGGGACTAAGGCCTTGATATAGTGATCAGATAACTTTTGCCAATGTGGCACCTCTGTTGCAGAGAAAATGCTTATTTTTATTTATACAATGCCTTTCACCAAAAAGCAAGTACTGTTCAAAAATATTGATATGAAAACAATTACATCCAGCATAAAGAAATTTCACAGTAATTTGTCAGTGCTTTATATGTAATGCTCATGTTAGTAAGGTCAACTATGATCCCAGCCCACCTGATATCTTTGTGAGTAGCATCCGAGCTAAATGTGATTGACCATGTGTTGCAGGCATTTGTTGGCTAGTTCAGCCTCTTCTATTTGTCTTTGTTTTGGAGCATTGACACATGTTTCTTGCCATAAAAAGTGAAGAATGGTTGCCTGCAGCATATTACCAGCCCCATAGGTATTACCTGGAGGCTGTATATGTTCATATTATTGATTTCTAATTTAGTTTCTTTGAAATTTTAGTTTAATTGCATAATAAAATGACTGCCAGATTTTTTTCCTTGAAATACAATGTGTTGGTACAGGCTGGACATCCTTTATCTGGAATTCCCAATACTTCAGAATTGTCCACATGAGTAGCTGAGATAGTGACACCTTGGCTTTCTCATGATTGAATATCCACAAACATTGTTCCATGCATAAAATTATAGAAAATATTGTCTGAAATTTCCTTCAGGCTATATTTATACTGTGTATATGAAACATACATGAGTTTCATTTAGACTTGGATCCCATTTCCAAGATATCTTATTATGTATGTGTATGTATGTATGCGTGTATATATATATATACACACACACAGTATGTAAATACTGGTCTTGGGTAATTAAAAACAATTCTGCTTCCAAGCAGATTGGATAAGGATGCTTAACTTACGGTACTTCAATTCTAATTCTTAAACACAGTTCTTAAAAAGAAATTATTTGGCTCAGAGTTCACTTTATAGCGACCCGTGTTTTAATTCCAAATGTATATGTCTACACCTTACTCCTGTTTATGCATTTGGGCTACCAGAAAAAGTAAAAACAAATACAGGACCAAACAAATCCGCGTACTCCTGGTTTAGCTCTACATGTTTGAGCAAGACCATCTTCAGCTAATCTTCCTTTTCTCTTGACTCGGGAGGAGAACTAGAAACCATGGCTCAAAACAAATGTTTGTTAAACAAACCAGTTTACTATAAACCATCATTTGAATTAACTTGTTTAAAAGCTGAGCATCTTGAAACCAGTATTTGGCTCATATATAACCATAGCTTCTCGCTTTCCATGAAACGGGAAATTTGTTAAATGAAAACTGCCTGTATGATAATTTAGGCAGTGAAGGGCCTACATATGACGACAGAAGGCTTGTATTTTAGCTTTTCAAGCTGAGATATAGTAATCCGCCCCAGGTCAGTGTTTCAGGGTTCAGAGTGAAGGTGAACCATCTAAGCAAGTAGCTTTGATCATAATCATCTCCCGTATAAACAATGTTGGTTTAATGAGGGCTCTGATGACCTGAGATATGCTCTTGTTTGTAATCTGAATGACCATATGATTGGCCTGTAACTCTATGACCATTTGTCATTTATACTCAAGTATAAGCCGACCCAAATATAAGCCGAGACACCTAATTTTACCACAAAAAAACTAGGAAAACGTATTGACTCGAGTATAAGCCGAGGGTGGGAAATGCAGCAGCTATGGGTCAATTTCAAAATAAAAATAGAGACCAATAAAATTACAATTATATCAGTAAGTTCAATGTTTTTGAATTTTTATATAAAACTGTAATTTAAGATAAGACTGTCCAACTCTGATTAAACCATTATTCTCACCTTCTTCAATGTCAATGTACTGATGTATCCTTCCCATAAGAGTGTGGAATAATAAATGTAATAATAATAATAATAATAATAATAATAATAGAGTAAAATAATGGAAATGTAATAATAACCGTAATAATAGAATAAAATAATAAATGTAATAATAACAATAATAACACAGTAAAATAATAAATAACATTGATTCAAGTATAAGCCGAGGGGAACCTTTTCAGCCTAAAAAAAGGGCTAAAAAACTAGGCTTATATTCCAGTATATACAGTATATGGAACTTTGGTAATTGTCACATCACCAAAGTAGCATATTAATTATGTCACCATGGAATAAACCCAACAATTTTGTGTGTTTTTTGTCACGAAGTTACAACTGAGACAGGCTTCGCTTATTGGGGAGCACTTTACCACTAGGGTAGTTTATCCCTAGTAATAAAAATAAACTGGTTTATATTGCAAGTGAAATTTTTGAATTATTGCCTGAGTAAGGCTACTTTGACAAGAAAGCTTCTCTATCGAATGGAGAGGTAAGGTGTTATTTATAACAATGTAAGGCAGTTGTGAAGTTGTCTCAGAAATGATTTTATTGACTTGATCATTTCCTTAGCTGCTCATAAAATTACTGGCTTTTTCATCACTCAATATGCCATGAATTCTAAATTGGGAAGGGCATTTCATTGTGTTACTGTCTTCACCAGAAAGAGTAGAAGAACACATTTGAAAGATACCATTGGGATTTACTTTAAAGTAAGGTGTTTTGGTATATTCGACATTAAAACAAATGTATAAAAATTATTGAGTTTGGTTCTCTCTACTTGCTTTTCAGTGTAATGGTACTATGATTTATTTCGCTATTTCTCTTGCACATATCTGACTATTGAAAATTATTTTTGGTTATTTTTCTCCTAAAGAAAAAGTCTCCTGTCACTGAAGACCCTTTTAATGATGAAGAGCGGGAGAGACATGAAGTGGAAATGCTGGCTAAGAAATTTGAAACAAAATATGTGAGTAAAGCAATCTACTGAATACCTCCCCCCAACCTTTCATAGGTGAAAACCAGTGGTCGGACAGCGTCACAGTGTGGTCAAAATGACAAATGGAGAAGGAAAGTCAGGATTGCAACAGTTTGGTTTTGCCTGGACCTACTGGAAAGGACAGATTCAGCTACCTTTTCTGCCCACCTGCTGAGTTAATAAAATCTAAGCTATTTTTGTATTTTGAACTCAGTTTGCAACAAGTAAGCTGTCAAAGAGGGGGAAACTGAAACATTTAGAAACAGCTCAAAAATAGAATGATGAAGGATTAATTGGGACTGTCCATTCTGAATCAAGACAATTGGAGTATATGCTTGTTTTACTGTTGGTCTTGATATTTCATAGATTTTACTCCCAGCACATTCAGCAAACTCGGCTGTCTTCACATTTCCTTTAATTCAGTTACTGGCTAACACAATGACCACATTTACAAAAAAGCCAGAAATCTGGTAATAAGAAATATGGATTAACCGAAAGCTCAAATGTTTTCTCCTGACTTGCCTCTCTAAAATGATTCCCAAATCACCATACTTTTAGATTTTCAAAGTAACTGTCAACTTTGAGGAACTAGCTAAATTGTGTTCAGATACATGCTATTTTCTCATCATAATTTTTAAGGCAAATAAAAAGCTTTGTCCTTTTTCTTTTGCTCTGTAGTGCATGTTTTTGACATATATCACTATGCTTTATAGTGATAACTCAGCAGTGTTCTAAATAACAAATCCTTTGTTCTAGGGTGGAAAGTCGCACAAGCATCGAAAGGATCGTCTTCAGGATCTAATAGATATAGGCTATGGCTATGATGAAACAGATCCTTTTATTGATAATTCAGAGGCTGTGAGTAAATCTTATTTGTTATACTTGGATCCCACTCTCTTTTGAGAGCTCTCATTTGGCTTCTTTCCAAATGCTTTCTAGTACAGATGTTTTCATGTTAGAGATGGAACTACATCAAATATGTTCACAGTGTTATTTTAAAATACCCATCCCAGGAAAGAAAGAATTCCTTTTGTCAAACCATACACTAGTAACAATAATCAGAACAAGTCTGCTTGAATCCTTTCTGCAAAATGCCAATATGCTGGTTATTAGGAGGAGGGTCTGTCATTGTTGGGAAAGAAATATCATATAATGCTCTAGAATTTTCTGTTTATTTTTTGTGGATTCAAAAGGTAATCTAAAACAGCAGTTAACAAGCATAATTAGTGCATATTTACTCGGAATAAATTCCAAATGTATTATATAGTAAGGATGTTTAGAACTAGTTTTTAGAATGTGTTACAAGTTTTATCACATATATACCTGTATACACAGGTGGAATCAGAAAGCTTTACTTTTTATAACTAGTGACAAAATAATGTGTCATTGTAAGTTACCGTCAGTCTTAGTACTATATATTATATTATGTAGTGATGTGTTTTAATGCTGCTAAATGTTTATACTGTTTTATATATGCTGTATATTTTGACAGGCATCGAATTTGTGCCTTTGTTTGTAAGCTGCCCTGAGTCCCCCCTCGGGGGTGAGAAGGGCGGGGTATAAGTAACTGCAATAAATAAAATAATAAATAAACCTTGAAGAGATCTTATATCCGTTAATACTGACATTTATCAGAAGAGTATTGATCAAGATGGAATGTAAACATTTAATGAATCTTGTAATTTTGTTCTTCAGCATACTTTCCAATACTTTTTAAATTGCTATGATTATTGCAGGATTTTTTAAAATCTTGCTCCCACAAAAAAGAACTGATTAAAGTCCCTTACAAAATATAACAAATATAAAACACAATAACAAAACAACACATTGCAATAAGCTAAAAGTGTCTTAATAGCTTCCCATTATTGTATCCTTCTGCCTTGTTACTATTAATGGGCTGCATAGTGTAAGAATTCTATTTCTGAGCACTTGCAGTATAATCAGCCCTATAGTATCTCAGTTTTGTATTCGTCCATTTATTGTTTTTTAGATTGGTTTATGTTTTTTGTGCAAAACATTTTTGGTTAGCTTCATATCTGGTTTATTGCACTGCTGGATAGTAAATGCATTATTTGATATTAATAAAATGATAACTCTTTCTTAGCCTGAATCTTTGATTTCTCTTTTCAGTATGATGAATTGGTTCCTGCATCTTTGACTACTAAATATGGAGGCTTCTATATAAACACTGGAACTCTGCAGTTCCGCCAAGCATCTGACTCTGAAGAGGAAGATGTTGCAGGAAGCAAAAAGCAGAAACCTCCTAAAGTGAGTAGTAATCCTAGTTTCTGTTAAAGTATGTTTTAATATTGCAGGTTTACTTTGAAGGGCATAAAGCAAATCATTACTCCCACAAAATCATAAAATAGTACAAAAAATATAACATATGTGTGTGTCAACCGGCAGTCTGCATACTAGAGGTGCATAACTATTTGGAAGCCAGTCGTTAATTTTTTCAATTTTTCTCTGCGGTTAAGGTTCTTCTGTCACTATTTTGAGAGTAACTGCAGAAGAAAACACAGATCTTTGAAAATTACATTTTTACATTTTTAATGCATTTTATAGGGGTCTGAGCAATTTTGATACAAAGCACAGTTGTTCTTTACCATTCAGTCTTAATTGAATACAAGTTGGTACAGATTCTGCAGCATACTCAGTCAACAGACTATCTCACAACTGATAGCTGAAAAATGAAGAAAGATTGGAGAGTAATCAGCTCCCAGATTAATTTGGCTGTTCAGATCAAATGAATTATGGTCTGATCCTTCAAGATGCCTGTTGGTTCTGTCATTGAATATTATGTTGTTGCTGAGTTTATTACCTTCTTCTATCTCTACCCATTCCTCCCAAATATTAGGTAGCTAAACTGAAAGATGGAGAAGATCGCAATATGAAGAAACGCAAACGAAAAGATGAAGAAGCAGAGAAGGAGAAAAAGCCTCGGAAAATGAAAGTGTCCAAGCAGATGGGGTAAGTTTTTAAATTCTTATTTCTTGTAGAGAATATCCTATTGTAAATGAGTCACAATCAAGTACTGGATTATTATTGTTAGAATGTGCATGGTGAGCTATTTATTTTTAAAAATATATATGGTTTAGCGTATTCATGAATGCAACAATGTATCCCACATTACATCTTACATCAAGCTGTCAATAAAATAGCTAGTTTTTAAAAGAGCGCTGTTTCAAAGTTTATGCAAATGTAATAAGACACAAAGGAAATAGGTGCATGATGTTTTCCTTGCTCAAGAGTTCTTGAAGTTTCCTTTTTTATCCTAAGCAAACAAGCCATATCTAATTAACCTGAAAGAACTTGTGGGGGGAAAATGAGATAAGAAAAACGTACATTCTTCACTTTAAAAAAAAAATGTATTGATTCACTATATTTATCTACTATACATTGAAAGTATAAGCTGAAATTGGTCACCAGTTTCTCTAATATTTATCAAGTTGCACATACTTAATTTAATTCAACCAGGTACTTTTGTATATTTTATTTGCAGGGTAATGGCTTTGAATTCACACAAATCTGAAAAGAAGAAGAAAAAGCTTTACAAGGATTCCAATTCTCTGGCTGCTATGATCCGGAAATTTCAGAAGGAAAAAGAAGCAGTGAAGAAGAAAGATGACAACGCGAATCCCACAGTATCAGTTGTTACTTCTACACCTAATAAACTCCCTGCTACCCCCATCACAGGTGGAAATGATGTATCTGACCTGAACATCACAGATCCAGTTCTCTCCATTTTTGGCAGCACAAATGAACGCGAACTTCTACAAGATGCTGAAAGTGCCCTTGAAATGCTGGGGGACATTGACTTTGATCGCTTGCTTGATGGTACTTCTAATGGTAGCCCAGTCTCAGAACCATCGGGGGAGAATGGAAGTGCCATGCAGCTCTCCCACACTTCTGAGGTCCTGGCACTGAAACCAGTGCCTGCCCTCCCAGATGGATTGCCAGCAAAACTAGAAAAGTGCATTGAAGACCTTAGAGTTGTAAGTGTAATGAGTGTTGTGCTTATGCTGAGTGTTGTGAAGAATTGTTGCAATCCTGATTGCTAGACATGAAACCAACTATTTTGTAGGTATTACAGTGGATACATTACAACCAAAGGTTCACAAAAAGCAGGTCCTAAAAGTTACTGTTGTTTGTCTCTTATGGATAAATATAAATATGCTAGGTTGCCTTGAGATACTCAGATGTTTCAAGAGTAAGTTGTATTTTGCTCCATATCTGTGGCACATAAGTTTCAGGAAGCATCTTATCATGCTTCAGTATGCAGCAAACTCCTTTACCAGCTCATTCTTTAATCTACCACAGTGATCCCTGGTTATACCACTTGGAAATATACTTAGCTGTTTTCGTTTTGTAGCTTCTCTGAAGTTTCAATCATTCAGGTCACATTGCCATGTTGTACAGCTGAGAAGCCTAGAAAAGTTTTAAACTAACATAAAATAAAACCAGCATTGGTAGGGGCCTGTTATATCAAATTGCATTAAGCAAGTAATCCTTCTATCGTAGTTCTCATACAGTAGGGCAGCACTGAGTAAATCAAATGAGATTATTTTTGAGTGAGGAAAAAGTAAGAATGATGGCATTCTGGATCAATCTGTTGGCACACAATAAATGCTAGTGTGTTTTCTATGCACTGCTGTAGGCATGTCTTGCAATTACCAGTCAGGAGAGAGTAACTCAATGGCGGATTTATAAATTATGGATCACAACAGCACTGGAGATCTGAAGTGTGCTAAAAGTATCTGGCTTTTATTGTTGCTAGGCTGCCAAGCTCTTCGATGAAGAAGGCAGAAAGAAATTCTTCACACAAGACATGAATAATATCTTGCTTGAGTAAGTGGTCATCTTGTTTTGGAGGAATATTTTAAACTTAGGGGAGAGAATGTCTAGCCTCAGTCACTTCCAGTCAGCCAAGTGGGCATGTTCTTTAAGTGGTCCATAGAAAAGTTCATTAGAAGTGTTCATTTGTTGAAGATGCTAAAAATGGAAAAGGAAGAATAGAATACAGTTCTTCAGTATCTATGTTGTATAGTTTTGCTCCACTGCTGGAGTCTTAAGATAGCTCATATTTCTATATTATCTAATATTATTTTTAAAGTTCTAGTTGTAGTGTTTAGATAAATAGTTTCTAAACTAAGGTAAAGGTTTCCCCTTGGCATTAAGTTTTGTCATGTCCAACTCTGGGGGGTGGTGCTTATCTCCATTTCTAAGCTGAAGAGCCGGCGTTGTCTGTAGATGCCTTCATGATCATGTGGCTGACATGACTGCATGGAGCGCCGTTACCTTCCTGCAGAAGTGGTACCTATTGATCTACTCACATTGGCATGTTATCGAACTGCTAGGTTAGCAAAAGCTGGGGATAACAGTGGGAGCTCATCCCGCTCCCTGGATTCGAACAGCCAATCTCTCGGTCAGCAAGTTCAGCAGCTCAACGGTTTAACCTGTTGCGTCACCAGGGGCACCCTAGTTTCTAAACTAGAATAAGGAAATACATTCTTCACATAGAGGCTACAGCCTTAATTTTTTTCACAGTGGGAAGGAAGCTCAGTGAATAAGGTGGGAGGGGTAGCACATTTTGCATGGAAGAACAGTTGAGGATTAGTTTCTTGATAGAACATCTAAGAACAAGATATGGAAGTATAGGGATGCCAATGTAATTCCCTGATCAACCCTAAGCATATTCATCTGTTTTGACCAAACTGCTAGAGACTGAGAGATGATTGCAGCCAGTACTGTTTCTGGATACAGTTAGATTTCTCGTGCAGAAAAAGGAAAATCCTGCACTATTATCAGTACATATTAGATGGACAGTAAGCAGACATCTTGTTTAGCTGTTTCTCATTCATTTTGAATGTGTTTTCTATTTGTCAGTATTGAGTTACAGTTGCAGGAACTGAATCCTACAATCCGCAATGGAGTATACTCCCACCTTGAGGCTTTTGTGCCATGCAATAAGGATACGCTGATAAAGCGTTTGAAGAAACTGCACCTCAATGTACAGGTAAAAGTGCCTGCAGCAGATGCATATTGAAAGATGGATCAAAGCAAGTTCCATGTGGAATTAAGCCCTCAAGCCCCAAAACTTGATTTTTTTTTCAAATCTCTGCTGGTGCTATGCTACTGCTCCTATAACAAGGACATACATGAGAATAGTTTCGGTATCATACTACTTCAAATAGAAATCGGACCATCTTGGAATCATTAATTTGGAAGAAATTACAAAAAGGTCATCTAGTCCAGTCCCTTGACAGTGCTATGATGCACAACTAGAGCATCCCTGATAAGTATCCAATAAACAATAATAAACTTTATTTATATCCCACCCCATCTCCCCGGAGGGACTCGGGGCAGCTTGCAACCAAACAAACAGGTACAATAAATTATATACACAAAAAGTGATAACATAAAAGCAAAATAGCACATCAATATAAACATTAAAAAACAATTTTAAAACACTATAAACCCTATAAAAGCTATATATTATGCCATTTAAAACCAGCCAAAATATAGTTATGGTATCTTGATTATAATTATGGTTATAATAACCATGAGGTCACGAAGAGTCGGAGACGACTGAACGAATGAACAACAACAAACCATTAAAATCCTGTCCAGTAGGATGATTGTTAGATTTAGCCATTGTTAAAAGCCTACCTAAACAGCCAAGTTTTCAGCTCCTTCTTAAATGTTATAAGGGTGGGTGCTTGTCTAATTTCCTTGGGGAGAGCATTCCAAAGTTGGGCCACTATCGAGAAGGCCCTCTTCCTCGTTCCCACCAATGTCGCTTGTGAGGGAGGGGGGACCGAGAGGAGGGCCTCCCCAGCTGATCTTAGAACCCAGACAGGTTCATAAGGGGAGATGTGGTTATGTAAATAGGCAGGACCTGAACTGTACAGGACTTTGTAGGTAATAACCTGCACTTTGAATTGGGCCCAATAGCAGATAGGCAACCAATGGAGCTGTTTTAGAAAAGGGGTAGTATGTTCCCTACAATCCACCCCAGTCAGAAGTCTGGCAGTCCATCTAACCTTTGCTATGGAGAGTCCATCATTTTCCAGAGTGGTCTTTTTCTTTTATCATAAAAAGTGCATCCTAGTGTTTTGTCAGAATGTCCTTTCTTGAAGTTTGAACCCCAAAAAACAGGTTTGCTGCATCTTCTACATTACAGTCCTTCAGTTTCTGAAAGGTGGCTAGCTTTCATTTTACCTCTCCAATACAAACCAAATTATACAAGTTATGCTTTCCTAGTGTAATGTCTGGCATAGTTGCTTGAATAAATATTTGCAGGCTTAGTGTTGTTCTGATCATCTTTATTATCCCCTTTGAACAGTTTGTTTATTCCTTCTTGTTGTTGCTGCTGTTGTTGCTGTGTGCCCTCAAGTTGTTTCCAGTTTATGGTGATCCTAAAGTGAACTGATAATGGGGTTTTGTGGCAAGATTAATCAAAACCTTTCCCCCCATTGTCTTCCTCTAAAGCTGAGACAATGTGACTTGTCCAAGTTACCCAGTAGCTGTCCATGGCTGAGCAAGGGGATTCAAGCCCTTGTATCTGCAAGTCCTAGTCCAGCATTCAAGCTGCTACACTACGCTGGTTTTCTTACATGGTTTTTAATTTGGGTGGCTTTTTAGTTGCTTGAAAAGATGGGCTATATCATACATAGATTACTATGCCAAACGAACCCTCAGAATTGTAGATTTGGTAGAGGAAAACAATTAGAGGCTTTACTGATAGACTGCTTTACATGATACCAAAACCAGGTTGTTTCAGAAGCTACAATTTACTGTATTTAAGGCTTTTTAGTGAGAGGAAAGTCTGGGCATCCCTGAGAAGTTTGTAAATCTATACAGTTTACATCAATGTTTTAATGGTTGTGTCTTTTCAGGATGATCGCTTGAAGGAACCATTGCAAAAACTGAAATTGGCCATCAGTTGTGTCATGCCTGAACAATTATTTAAATACCAGGAAGACTGCCAGGCACATAGTCAAGCCAAGAATGCCAAGTATGTACATAGGCCAAGTGGGGCGTGTTTGGCTAATGTAAAGACTTCATAAAGCCAAGTGAAGCTATGAAAATATTAAGAGTACAATAATTGGCTTCTGTTAAAACAGTTAAGAGACCGTAACAGAGAAGACCATTGAAGGTCTTCAAAAAGTGGTAGAGAAACAGACAAATGTGTCCATATTCTTTGGCTTGAATTGTTCTGTTGTTGATTTAGTCATTTTGTATATGAGCTTTAAAAATATGACATAACAATATGTTGTTTGGGCAGAAGCACTGAAAATTTCAGAAAAAAATGTCAGAGTTGTTTGCATGTCATGAGGGTAAGCAATAACTTTGTAGAACTAGAACGTGACCACAGCCTCTATAGCTTAGTTTCTCAAAGCTTTGTTTCCTTTCTAGCAGCTTGTGACTAGATTTTCCTATTCTCCTATTCTTGCTTAAAGTTACAAGTTTTGTTACGAGTTTATACCATATTTGTAATAATTGAGATTTCTAGCGCCAGATATTTTGGATGTGCAATAACTCTTTATTCTTTGGTTTTCTGTCATCGAAGTCTAATATTGCCCCTTCATTTTAAAAAGATTCTCAACATAAGAAACCTTAAGGTCAGAAAGTGAAACAGTTTGGAGAAATTGCCTACTTTACGTGGAAAACATGTGGAGGCATGGAACACCTGTTATTTGTGAATTGACTACTTCTAGCATCAGTTTCTGGCTGTTATAATTACATAGTGGCAGTTCAGGGAATTTTCTTAATGGCAGGCTAACTATCTAATTTTTATTTGTTTTTAGCCTTCTCGGGTGTTGTCTCACCTGGCTTGTGTTCTTTCTCCGTGGTTTCCTGAAGTCTTACGACAGTGCTGCTGTGTTTTAAAAACTGCTTCAATTGTATAGTAAAATCCATACTACAGATAAGCATGGCTGTTGCTTAACGTTTTTCAGGCTCTTCCATTGAGCAAACTCCAAGGCATGTTACAACTTAATGAGTGCCTCAGTTGCAGGAAGGCTAAGACAAAGTGGGATTTTTGGTGGACATATATTTTGCCAGCTCCATGAATTAATTTTATAACCTAACAAAATAGGTGCTCCATTCTATATGGTGTTGGGCTGTTCCATTAGGAATATTGCAGCCTCCTCTGTTTACAGGAGATATTTATGTTACTGTAATGTCTAAAACTGATACTTAGTTGATGTTTTCCATATTTGTGAAATGTGGTGGCCAGGTGCAGCTTTCATCTGAGCAGCTGCTGCTGCTCCACTTCCTTCTTCAGACACAGCAACAACTTACAGGTTGTTGGTTAAGCAGTGTGGGTAGGACTGCACCCAGAGTTGGGAAAGAAAGAAGAGACCTTATTTAGCAAGTAATCATCCATGCTGTCCCATAACCCAAGTTCTTGTTTGTAACTTTCATAGTTGTACGTTGGCCTCTTACCCACTCAAGGGTAGGTTTGGGGGTTAAAGTTATGGATTTTTATATGACCAATGAATAAGTCAAGGGTCATTCTGTGAGAAGAGCTGCCCCTGGCAGTTGCTGCCATTTTCCTTCCCAAGCAATCAAATCAAGCAGAAGCAGTGCCATAGCAGAGATAGTTGAGAAAATTGGTGCTGCTTTTATGTTTTTTTCAGGACAAACTAAGGCTCCTGTTCAGAGAAGGGAATGGTTCTATTTAGACTAGGGAATAGTTCTTTTTTAATATGAGTTAAGATACAGTATGTCACTGACCCGCAGATAAGACAACTCAGGGGTCTGGATTGGGATTTTTTGACTAAAATTTCTTCTATATGAATGTATGTGCAAAGGTTACATAGATGCAGAGTCTCCTTTTGAAAAAAAATTGGGGTTACCAGCATTAACTCTCCAGGTAGAACTTTACAATGTGTCAGGAGTTTGCATTTCACATATTTAATACTACACAGCCACATAATATCAATTTCAAAAAACAAATCTGCATATTATCTTTCTTGTGGGAAACTAACAACAAGGAAGTAAGTACATCTGTATTCTTGTCAATAAAATGGTTATTTGTGTTCTAGAATGCAAGCAGAAGATGAGAGGGACAAGAATGGCTCTGAGGAAGATGATGATGAAAAACCAGGAAAAAGAATTGCAGGACCAAGAAAGAAGTTCCGCTGGGATGAGACAGTGAGGTGTGATACTACCGTCCACTAGAAAACTTTTTAGATTATTGCAGTATGATCTAAATGTAACAGTAGCAACAAGGAACCAGTTTCACCTCTCTCCAGCCACTGGTAAACTGCAAACTAGATGCTGTGAAGTGACTTATTGTATAATTATCTTCTCTTTCTACTGAACAATGTACTCATTTTTGCAGCATTCTAATCCTGAAGCCAATTGCATGAAATACAAATCTATTTAAAGTTATTGGATGACCTAAAAACATTCCAGAGTTACAGTCATCAGATGGAAAACAGAACTGTACTTATATAATGTAGAATAGGTGTAACCAAGTTGATCACATAAAAACTTGAGAAGAACCATAGGAAATCATATCTGATGAGAAAGCTTGAAAATGAACATGCATAACTTCGGACACAGTAATTACCGTTTTGTTAATCCACTCTGTTTTTTTTCCCCAAAGGGCTTTGCTATGTAATCTTGTAAAAATAAAGCTTGGCTGTTATGAACTGGAGCCAAATAAAAGCCAGACTCCAGAAGATTACCTCAAGACCTTTATGGAGACAGAGGTGAAGCCACTTTGGCCAAAAGGCTGGATGCAAGCTAGGTATGGTACTTGGTGCTTTTTCAGACTGCAGTACGATTTCTATTCAATTAAATATTCAAGCTCTGATTATGGGATTAATATGCGTCAAGAAAATGACTATAAATGGACTTGGAAGTATCAGAATAGAACTAAGGCAAGAAGATAGATTAAGCTGTTACATAAAATCATCATCATCAAGGGACTCAGGGCGGCTCACGGAAGCACTCCAAGATGCTTTCTTTGCATCCAAATTATTTCTTGTAAGATTAAATGCCTGAAACTTCAAGAAATTGGGGTTGTTTTGACGATGCTCCACAACTGTGTGTTGTTGATCAGTACAAGCAGTCCCCAAGTTGTGAACAAGATGGGTTCTGTAGGTTTGTTCTTAAGTTGAATTTGTTTGTAAGTTGGAACAGGTACATTTTTAAAGTGTAACTCCAGCCAAAAATAAATCTTTTTTCCCGCTTTGGATGTCATAGAGAAGGGTTTGTACCCCTGTGGTGTTTATTTTGCTGTTTGTGTCCCTGTTCAGAAGATTTCACTTCTTTTTCTGTTCCTGTGATAATTGTATTTTGGAAAAAAATGCTTGTTGTGGAAACAAAGATTGGGGATAATGCTTCATTGGAGACACCTTTTTCCCCATGATAACTCTTTCAGGAGTGAATTTCTCTTCTGAGGGATAGCTTTCTCTCACTTTCTGTTATCTCATGCCCATTCTTAACTATGAGTCATTTGTAAATCAGATGTTTGTAACTCAAGGGCTGTCAGTACTGCTAGTAAAAGTTGGGTGCTGTTCCATGATGCATTCCTGGTTTCCATGTTTCAAAGTTGCAAAGTTCTAAAGTGCAAGATCGGTGCTTAGAAAGCTTGGTACTTTTTATCTTCAGTCCTGGGAGATGAAGTCTCATCAAAAGACATTCAGTAAAGTGAATTGTTTTCTAATCACCAATCAAGAAAGGGAAGGACTTAGCACACCAATAAGTGAAGCTGCCTTCTAGTTCAACTCCCAGATACTCTCTTACATTGCTCAGGAATCCTTATTCATCTAAGGCAGGTGTCCTCAAACTAAGGCCCATGGGCCGGATACAGCCCTCCAAGGTCATTTATCCGGCCCCCACTCAGGGTCAATGTAAGTCTGAAGCAACCTGAAAGCACACAACAACAATCCTATCTCATCAGCCAAAAGCAGGCCCACACTTTCCATTGGAATACTAATAAGTTTATATTTGTTAAAATTGTTCTTCATTTTAATTATTGTATTGTTTTTAAGTGTTTTTTTTTTTTTTGCACTACAAATAATATATGTGCAGTGTGCATAGGAATTCATTCATTTTTTTCCAAATTATAATCCAGCCCTCCAACAGTTTGAGGGACTGTGACCTAGACCTCAGTATAAAAAGTTTCAGGACCCCTGATCTAAGGTTTGGCTCATGCAGCCCACTGCTTTATCGCAACATCCACCTGTTTTCAAAATTCTGCCATGTTCTTAGTTTCAGAAAAGAAGGGAGAAAACTTCCTATTTTGTCATGACATTTGACAAAAAACAAAAGACTAAGAGTATCATAGAGGCAGAAGTCTCAGTAATTAAACAGAAAGCTGAATGGTCTGCCTTTTTGAACACAATCCACCTCTCGCACTGCCTTTGATTTGACTTGCCAGTATTCATTGTGCAGAGATCAGCACTCTTAAACAGTTGAAAGGCCAGACAGCTGAGATTGCAGTTGTACAAACAAACAAAGCTTTATGGTGACAGTAGTTCCTGGCTTTGATGGCAACATGTGTAGCCTAACATTATTGTGCAGGAGGACCACATAGGAGCTCAAAAAATAGAAAGCAAGCTGCAAAGAAAGTACTTTCTCGGCTTTTGGATTCCAGAAAATGCATTCTTCCTGGAGTCGATTGTTGAGACTCATTTATTTATTTATAGTATTTATATACTGCTTTTCTCACCCCTGGGAGGACTCAAAGTGTTGCTCATGACCATTTCGGGATCTTCCTTCCCTTAACCTCCTGATGGAATTTATTCAGAATAATTAAAGACTGCTCCAATCCTAACATGGGGAAAGCCTTCTAATCCTGTACCATAGTTGACCAGTAATATCCTTGGATCTCTGAATGTTCCTCCAAATTATCTGTTTATTTTCATAACAATTCATTTTTCCAGTGATTTATTTCTCTTAGAATCATAGAGTTGGACAAAACTGCAGGGACCATCCAGTTCAATTCCCTGCCATACAAGAATACACAATCAAATCACTTCCAGTAGATGTCCATCCAACACTGTTTTTAAAACCTCCAGAGAAGGAGACTTCGGCACATGCTAAAACATATTCATCTTGTCACTAAACAAAATAAAAGATCAAAAAAAGAAAAAGACCTGCTGTACCACCTCAGAAGGATCTGTACCTCTCATGATTTGGTTGAAATCCTCAGAATCAATTCTATTTATTAATTTATTTACTCTATTTCTATCCCGCTCTTTCCTCCCTTAAAGGGGACTCAAAGCAGTGTACATAATAGCAATATTCAATGCTGCATTCAGTAATATAAAATACAATACATCGATGCAATAAACTGTTAAAACATATAAATATCATAAACTATTAAAATATAATACCCAGTCCTAAGGGTATCAATTCTACTATTGATTTGGCCTAACATTTCCCATCCTCCCGAGAAGTAGTTATGCACATGGCAGTCAAAATGTATCTGCAGAAATCAAATATTTTAGGCAGATTTCAAATCTAATTTCAATTGACTACACTTGATCTAGGAAAAAGATATCCAGATTCATGTTAGCAGGTTGAATCAAGGTTTGCATGATTCAAGTGTATCGCTCAGCTGACCTGTTTCAACCTCAAAACTCTACAGCAGATTCCACTAGGGTGCAGTATGTAATCACCCTTTTCCACCAGTGCTATGTACTGGCAGAAAACAGGTGGTCTGTGTGAGCTAGATCTAATATTTGTTTATCCAAACATGACCTATGTGTATCTGCAGTAGCAGCCTCAGACAGTTGTTAGCAATTGCTAAACATTAGCCACAGACCTACACTTACAATTTGTGCATGTCCCAAATGCTCCGTAGAGGATATCCCAGGGAAGGATATATTGGATTCCTTCTGTGGAGGTCTGTGTGAGGGAGCTAATGGAAGCCCCGTGTCCTCTTTCACCTTTTTGCTGTGATTGCACTGGCCTTCATGTTTCCTGGAGTTGCAGACCATTTGAATGTCCTTCTTTTGCCTTCTCCTGTTCCATGTTGTCCTCTTGCCTAGGTTCTGTCATAATGTGATCTAGACCTACCTGGCTATGGCTGGAACTGGAAATAGAACCCAATAGCATCTTCTTCCATTTATATGACATTGCATGTTCGTGTCTCTCCTGGTTGGTGACTGGATATAACTCACTCTCCCAGATCCTTAACATGGACCTCCCTAAAAAGAACTCTGTGAGAAGTACCAAAGATATTTCATATCATTGGTACTTGATGCTAGAATGGAAATCTTGTAATTTGTTCTTGTAATGGAGCAATTAGAATGTTAAGTTCACTATAAAATACAGTAGGGTGTATAATAATCACGATGTTATGTAATACTTTACTGTGTTTCTACTTTTTTTACTTTTCTGTAGGAACTTTTCAGATACTGTGTTCTGGAGCTAATTGCAAGCTGTGATTTACAGTGTGTTCTTCAAAAGGTTTAAGGACTAGCTATGTTTAGTTTCAGCAAGACACTCCACATGTTTTGTTTCTGTTAAAAAGAATGTTTAAGACATATTGTACTACACCAGTTATTGCATTAAAATGACTTCAGTTTTCTTAGTAATGCTGTCAAATAATAATTCAGATATGCTAGTGAGTCTGTATGATAGTTCGTTTAATTATCTAATGTATTTCTAGAGAAATCACAGAGGGGTTTCCCCTTTTCAGAATTTTCCTTTATTCTTTACAGGATGCTTTTTAAAGAAAGCCGAAGTGTTCATAATCACCTCACATCTGCTCCGTGAGTATAAATATCAGTACATGTTTTTCTTTTGATTCATCTCTGCTCTCCTTGGAGTGCATGTCTTATAATATGACAATATTGCAATAATGTAATTTGAATTTTTACCATAGTTGTCACTGTTTGTTTCTGAGTTAGACACCACAGTGGCTACAGTTCCTGTGATATGATCAAAGCACTATCTGGTCTTGTATTTATTAATCATTTTTGATTCGATTGATGTTACCCGGGAATGCAGACAAGATTCTTGGAGAGGTCAGGGCCACCACTTGTATTCTGGACCTATGTTAAACAAGCCAGGGGGTGTATGCCTTGGATAAGGGAGCTTATCAATGCCTCACTCCACCAAGGCAAGGTCCCTGTAGTACTTAAAGAAGCAGTGGTGTGACCTACATTGAATAAACCATCCCTCAATCTTACCATCCTTGAAAACTATAGACCAGTGTCAAATTTGCCATTTATTAGCAAAATTCTGGAATGGGTGGTGGCCAGACAACTTCAGGGGTTCTTGGATGAAGTGGATTTTCTTGACCCATTTCTATCTAGCTTCACACTGGGCCATGGAACAGAAATGCTTTGGTCCCCTTGGTGGATGATCTAAATTGAGAACTTGGTAAGAGGAGTGTGACCTATTTGGTTCTCCTTGACTTCTCACCAGCCTTCAATACCATTGACCATGGTATTCTTTTGGAGCAACTATCAGGTATGGAGCTGAGAGGCACTGTTTTGCAGTAGTTACAGTCCTTTCTCATGGATCGCAGCCAGAGGGAGTCCTGCTCGACCCCATGGCAATTCGATTGTGGGGTCCCACAGGTGGTCAGTTGAAACAGTCACACCTAGCTCCAGCAGACAAGAGTCCTTTGTCCCACCCTGGTCATTTCAAAGATATATAAACCCATTTTCCTAGTTCCAACAGACCTCACTACCTCTGAGGATGCTTGCCATAGATGCAGGCGAAATGTCAGGAGAGAATGCCTCTAGACCATATAGCCATATAGTCCAAAAAAAAAAAAACCTACAGTGATTCCGGCCATGAAAGCCTTCGACAATATATCTGACATTGGTTTCCTTGAATGTAATACATTATAAGTCATTGTACTTCAGTGTGCAAGGGGACGGGATTTTTACAGACCTTGTTGACCTAATCCTAGACCCCAATTTACAAGGGACACATTTATCACATAGTAGGGTTAAGTGGGTATTATATGGTAGGATATGCAAGGAAGAGAGAGTTTCAGATTCTGGATTCTTAGTCAGGGATAACTAGCTGGTTGTTTGACCAGGTCCTGAAGCAATTTTATCTAGTTCCTTTCAGCTCTATAAAATGTTAATCAACATATAGCAAAAAAGGATTACATATTTTCCCTCCATGAGAAGGTTTATTTATTAACTAAATAAACCGCACTTCAGTATCTGCATGTCTTTTGATTATGTAAGCAATCATTAATTTTATTAATATGAAAAAATAAACTTTTTCAGTGTCTTTAGCATTAAGTTCTTGGAAAAGGGTCAGCTTATGTGGCAAATTTAGCTTCTGGCTTCTAGATCATTCTAAAAATAGCTCCAGATATGTATGATTCAGCTTTATGCTTGGCTAAAAATATAGGTGCAAAATTATTTTGGAAGTTATCCTAGATATTTTTTTAAAAAATGAAGTAAACATGTAGTCACTTCTGGATAAAATGTGTAAGGATCCAGCTTGCTGCAATGTGGGTGTATGTGAAAATGGGTTACAAACATTTCCCACCACTGACCTGAATGTTTTTCTTATAATGATGTGAAAAAATCTTGCTTGATAATTCCATTTGCAGATGTATATGGAATGTGGAAACTGTGTGTCAAAAACTTAATTTGGAATGAATTCTTATGTGTGCATTACCTGCTGATTTCTCATTTTTAAAAATGACAGTTCCTGTAGTCTCAGCAGATTTTGACAGATACATAGATTTCTGTGTTTTGTCTGATGATAAAAACTGTATTAACTTTAAAAGAATATCCAGATTTTCCAGATTTAGTATCCCTTAATATTTTTGTTACTTGTTATATTTGAAAATAGTATTCAACAGATTTGTTATGTTAAGAATTAGCCATTCTAAAATATTAGCAATACTAACTTTAGAATTAAGGCATGAATACATTACACATTAATTGAGCTTTGACAATGTTTCCCAATGTAAGTTATCTATATAAATAAAAATGTAATGTTCGTTTGTAGGATTAACAGAACTCAAAAACCACTGGACAAATTGACACCAAATTTGGACACAAGACACCTAACAACCCAATCTATGTCCTTCACTCAAGAAAATTGATTTTGTCATTTGAGAGTTGTAGTTGCTGGGATTTATAGTTCACCTACAATCAAAGAGCATTCTGAACTCAACCAGTGATGGAACTGAATCAAACTTGGCACACAGGACTCCCATGACTAACAGAAAACACTAGAAGAGTTTGGTGGGCATTGATGTTGAGTTTGGGAGTTGTAGTTCACCTAGATCCACTGTGGACACAAACAATGATGGATTTGGATCAAACTCTACACAAATACTCAATATGCCCAAATGTGAACACTGGTGGAGTTTGGGGAAAATAGAATCTTGACATTTGGGAGTTGCAGTTCCTGGGATTTATAGTTCACCTAGAATCACAGAGCATTCTGAACCCCACCAACAATAGAATTGGGCCAAACCTCCCACACAGAACCCCCATGACCACCAAAGTGGGGCACAGCAACGCATGGCAGGGGATGGCTAGTGTTGAATATTTATGTAAGGTAATATTTTTATTCCCACTTTATTTCTTGGAATATACTTAACCTTAGCAAAAAGGTTGAGAAGTTATTGGAACTTACCCAATAAAAAAGTGACCGAAATTACTGTTGTGTAGGCATTGTAGATCTAGTTGAATACCAGAGTCTATATATCAGAATTTACTTTTAAACACACCCACACACACACACAAAAACACCTCTCCAAAGTGCTAGACACTTCCCAAACACAGAAAGCATTGCATTTTAGAAGGCAGTGGGTTTATATTATCGCTGAGGCAGTGGGATTTACGTTTGTGATTATTCCCCTCACCACTTGCAATCCTGGCAGCTGCCTGAAAACCAGCTTTGGAAAGGTCCCCAACCCTCTGAAGTGGGTTTGAGGGATACATAGAGGCAGGATTGCCCACTTTTTGGGTCTACTATTCTACTTAGAGTTTACACATCTCTTTGACTTATGCTTTCTAGTGAATCAGCCTTTTCCTTATAGTCAGTGTTTGTTTAATTGATTTCGAGGTCTTCAGTGATGTCCAAATTTTTCTAGCAGAAATGATAGAGGGCAAACTTACTATGTCTGTGCTATCTTTTTCAGAGCAAAGAAAAAGGTGATTCTGGCACCTAAGCCCAAAGCAAAGGTAAGCAATGGAACCACAGGAAAAAGTCATATCTCTTTCTGTTAATTTATATTAATTGTGATTGGGCAAATCTTTGCATTTACTGCTATTCTGTGTCATCTGGGCTTCAGGGTTTGGCCCTATCCCTCTTCTGTAATGGAAGATCAATGCATATTATTTTCTCAAATGCTAAGTTATCATTTGATAAATGATAGCAATATGTACCTGTAACACTGAAAAGAAAGTGACTTATGTTTCTGAGTCAAAGGTCTGGTTTTAAAAATAATCTATTCTGCAATGACACAGGATAAGGTTCTTGCAAGTCTCATTGGGAAATTTGTTTCAACTGTCTTTTATTTCCCAACAAATCCATTCAGTAACAGAATTCCTTGAAGCCTTCCCAATTTTTAAAGAGGGCATCTCCAACAGAATATAATGAAAAATGTCATTTTTAAATCAATTAGTTCTTGTGTTTTGTTGCTTTTTAAAATTTATAATCAGAATTTGTTTTTCTTTTAAATAAAATATACATCCTTTTGTGCTTTCAAAAACTTGATTATATACTGTATAAGCAAACATATTTGCAGCTTTGTCTCAAATCACAGTGAAATTGCCTTAAAAGAAAATTGGAATACACACAGTGCAAACATTGCTTGAATCTTCTATCTTTTTCCTTTGGAGCAGACATATTTAAGGATTCTCATCTTTTTTACACTAGGACACTAGTCCAAAGAAGGAACAAAGAATCTGCGCTCCTTTTACTTCTTCTTGTGTTCCTGCTTCAAGTACAAGCACTCCTATCACAGCTCTGGCCAGTTCTAGCTGTGTCTCAGCTCCAGAAACAATCTGTTTAGATGACTCACTGGATGAAGATCTCTCCTTCAACCCACCTACTTTGGATTCTATTTCTGATGCTCTGGCCGTTATTAATAATGGAGCTAAGAGTTCTCCTGTTAGGTCTTCTGTAGAGACCTCAGCTTCAAGACCTCGGTCTGGGCTGCGAGAAGAGAAGTTAGCGAGTATAATGAGTAAGTTGCCTCTGTCGTCCTCAAAAAAGGTAGAGCCTGCTCAGACATCACATTCATCAAGCCTTATAGCTGGGCACACAGGACCAGTACCAAAGAAATCCCAGGATTTACTTCAGACTGGTATATCTTCAGGCCTTATTGCTGGATCTTCAATTCAAAACCTTAAGGTTTCCTTGGAGCCCTTACCTGCCAAGCTTCTGCAACAAGGATTACAGAGGTCAAGCCAAATTCAGGCTGCATCCTCTTCCCAGACCCATATTTCTTCTTGTAAAGCCCAAGCCACAGCTCCTGCTTCACAGAGGTCAAAGGATACAGCTGTACTTGTAACCCCGTCAGAAGCTCAGAGTTGTGGATCTACAACATTACAAGTAACAAGGGTTCATCAGCACTCTGCTCAACAAAAATACGTGTCACCTCTACAAGCAACTATTAGTAAATCTCAGACCAACCCTGTGGTAAAACTCAGCAGCAATCCCAAACTCTCCTGTTCTTCCCCGGTTCCCAAGACTTCAGATAAATCAGTAGTATACCGCCTTCCTTTGTCTAATACGACCTCTGTGAGTAGTTCTCAAATGATTCATCCACTTGTGTCTCGGACAACATCTAGCACCTCTACCTCCAGTAACTATTTAGCTAAGGCCATGGTATCACAAGTTTCAGCCCAGGGTTTCAAGCCTCCCTTTTCCATGGTTCCCTCACCCAAACCGGCTGTCTCTCCCAAACCCATGGCACCCAAGCCTGTAACACCCAAGCCTACTACATCGCCCAAACTGTCCTCATCAAAGTCCACCTCATCACCCAAACCTCCCCCTTCTTCTAGTTCTTCCAGTTCAAGTGCACTAGTATCCCAGAGTAGTCACTCCAGCAGTAACAATTCCCTTCATAAACAGCCTAGTGGAGTAAATGTCACCAGGCAGTCTCCTACAATTAATTTACTGCCCTCTAACCGCACCTCAGGCCTTCAACCAGCAAAGAACCCTCAGGCCCCTTCAAAATTATCCAACACTTCTGCCTCCGGAACTGTCAGCAAAAGTAACTTGAGTGGAGCTGGAATGAATGTACCTATCAACAGGGGCAGCCACCTTAATTCAAGTGGATCTAATAGGACTAGTCTCACTGGAGCAGCAGGAAGTGGAACACAGGGTGCTACTAAACAATTATCAATTCCGCACAGACCATCTTCTGCCTCAGGGTCTGCAGTTATACCAGCCAGTGTGCAGGTATGTTTTGAATGAGAAATTTAATTATAACCACAATACATTAAGATTTAAGATTTTGTATGTTTATCCTTCCTTCTAAAACACATTTTGACTAATGATACAATCCTATGTGACTATTCAGAGGTAAGCCTTGTTGCATTAAGTGGGACTTAACTCCTAGGTAAGTGTATTTTTGATTGCAGCCTACTGCATGTAAAGATTGTTGTATTATGGAGAATATAATGGACTTTTATTTAGACAAAATATATGGGTGGAATTGAGTTCAACATCATATACACTGAAAATGGCACTTCATTGTATTATAAAGTATCAGTTACTTCATATTATAATGTAACTGTTCTTTTTTTCTGCCTCTCTTGTGACATATGGTTATCTGGGATGGGGAAATGAGTAATAATATCACCATGTAGAGTGAGTGATTTGTTATAGGAAAAAGTAGGGTAATTATTATTTCTGAAAGAAGTGGTGAACATGTGAAAATTGTCTCTTGATAGAAAACTACCCATGTTATCATTTTAATGTATTTTGTAATACATCTTTGGGGTTGTAAGAAAGGGATTATAAACCCTTTTAAAGTAAAGAGTGGCATTATCTTGGTGTGATTGGGGGTTGCAAAGCAGTAGTGGATGGGCCCAGAGCTGAATATAGTCAAGGAAAAATACTTTTCTGCCTTTGCCCTGTGGGAATTGATGTGAACCAACTAAAGAATTTGTTGATAATCTTGGAGCTTGCAAAGCCTGAGTCCACATGTCCCCACATATATCAAAAAGGACATAATACAATCTGAAGGACAGATGTGGCCACCCTTAGGCCTCCTTGCACTATGCCGCTTCCAACTGCTGCCCCACACAAAACCAATAATATTTTTTCCTCAGAAAGGGTTATTTTTACAGCCTCATACTATTCTGCAATCTTGCTTGATGAATTGGAATTGTTGTGATTTATTATCAGTTTTGGCCAAAAACACATGATATTACAAATAATGGTATTCTGTAAAATATTTTTGATTGACAGTACCATTATTAAATTTCTGCATTGAGACCAAGACTATAGAACAATTTAGACTCCTTGAAGAGTGAGTGAAAATATTAGAACATTAAAAGCACAAGCTGTGCATCAAAATACATAATTTATGTAACCCCCCTGACTTTTTCTCATGGTTATGAATTAACCACAATAATTCATAAGTCTTTTTCAACATCCAATGTTCAGAACTTTATTGCATAATGTTTATGACTTTTTCCACAAAACTTTGGCCTAAATCCAGTTGCTTGTCTTGATGAGTAAAACACTGAATCCATGTAACTTATGGATTCAGTAACTGATTCATGGGTTTACTACAGTTGGGATTACCAATTGAATTATGTCCTTTGTTTTTATTTGGAATTGGAATTGAAATGTAGCTAATTATTTCACAAACTGAAAGATTAAAAACAATGTGTTTTTCAATATTCATTTATTTAAATAGCTAAAATACAGAGAAGAAACTAGCCAGATATTGATATATATTTTTCATATTGTTATACTGAATAAATAGTGTATGTTTACTGAAGGGCAAATAGAATAACAAAGTTTTTCGGACACTACAGAGAACTGAGAATGCGTCCATCTTAAAACAGGAAGTTAAGGAAATAATTTTAAATTGGCATTCAATAGTGCTTGATAGTCATATTTAGGTTACTAGTACGATTATGAAGTTATTGGGACATCTGTGAATAGAGATGAATATATTGATTGTAATAGTAATAGAAGCATTTTTCTATGGTGTAATGCTTTTTTTGTTTTATTGTTGGAAAAAGTCTAAAATTATTACGACATGCTCTTCAGAAAATTTCTTTGTTCTACCAAATCAGTTGTTCCTTCTCAGTGAGTCACAAAACTGTCCTACTGATTGCATGGAGAAAATAGTGACAATAGAGTCAGCATTCATTGCGTGATGGATAGTATTAATGGTAAAAAAATTACAATAACAATGCATTATTTTAACTGGACAAGTACTAGTAACAGATATGAATCAGATTGATCTAAAAGAGATTTTGCTTGCATTGAAGCCGGTGAAACATGAGGAATACTTTAGTAAATGTCTAGCCTAGGTTATGTCGCACATGTTCTGTAGCACTCTGTTTGGCTCTTAAGCTACATGTTTATGTGGTTTGGTTGCTTTTAACAATTTCTTACATTTCAGTTTTGTACAGTAAAATATTATAATCAAGTCAATTGAACCAAAATTTTCTCTGGCATTGAATATATTGGCTGTATGTATTGGCTATTACAGAATTTTCTGGGTTGATTCAAATCCGACTCACAGAATGATTAGCCATTGCATTTGACTCTTCATGTTCAAGATTAAAATATACATGCAAGTTTGGATATATGTGTGTGTGTGTCTGTGTATGTGTGTGTTAATTGCACTTTCCAAAATTGGATATAGGTTTAAGCATCCCCATGATAACAACCCCTTCATACCCTTAAAGTCTATATGGAAAATGAAGGGTCTTGTTGAACCAGGAAGACCATGATCTAGATTGAAAGGAGATCCCTGAAAAATTAGTAGAAGCATTGTCTGTGAACAGAGGTGGAAATTGCTCATGGAAGATTCTTGTGAAATCTCAAATGTTTTCACTATATTATCACAGCCTGCTGCTTGGCAGGTTCTCCCAATCCCAATATAGGATTTTGGGGGTCGCTGTAGGGTTGTTTTTGAGGAATTATGCTTCCAACAGCCCAGTTTGAATGTGTTCAAAGCCATCCACAGTGTGGAAACAATTTGTACTTTAGTTTCTTAGTTATGGCTGTTTTGTTCCATGTACTGGAGCTGCAACCTTAGGTACCATTATTTTGGGTAAGCCCAGTTGAACACTACTCTGATACCCTCCCAGGTAAACCTGTGCTAGATTATCATAATGGTATCAAGAAACCATGTTTATAAAATCATTAAGTTAAAACATAGACCTAACTAGAGAAATATTACGGGGTGGAGGAAGCAGACAGGCCAGTTAAAATGTAATGGCCAGTCTTTATCATGTGCCCCAAACACTGCAAAACAGATTTACAAATAACACCTATTTCCATACAGTCAACAACAGGTACGTCATTACTGGCAAATGCTTCACCTTTGACTCTCATGACATCACCCCTGTCTGTGACCAGTCAGAATGTGACATCGGCTCCATTGGCTAATTTTGGGATGCTGGGTAGCCTTGTTGTGCCCTGTCAGTTTCCATTGGAGTTACTTGGCTTTGGAACAGACACAGCTGGAGTGACAACCACCTCGGGAACTACCTCAGCGGCTTTCCACCACAGCTTAGCTCAAAGTAAGTGAAACTAGATAACTTTTGGTACTATCTATCTTTTTTTAAAAGGTACCATATTTGTCTGCATAAGTATTGTATTTAGAAGGAAAGCAGAAGGTGTATATTAAAATGCTTCACAATTCATAGATAGGTTTATTTTGTTTTCTTTGAACTTCCTATTTTTAAATATAGAGGTGCTTTTTAGCATGGTGTGCTCTATGCTAATCTGAACACAAAAAAACTGTTTTTCATATTCACTGACAACTGATGTATTACATCAAAGAATTTAAAGTACTTTATAAACACAAGTTGTTATAATACTAACATAAAACTCATGTTGTCAGGTATACTTTTTGCTGAAAATGTACAAAATTTCTCTCAATGTATATGACAGGTCTATGTATCTTTGTATGAATAGCGGCAGCAGTTTGAGGCCTCAGTATTGTAAAGGTACCAGGCCCCATATGATCTTGGAAGCCATGCAGGGTCTGCCCTGGTTAGTAGCTGGAATACTTAGTGCTTTAGAGCACTACTTGTTAAACTGTGGGTTCTGACCCCAAAAGAGGGACCCCTTGGCTCAATGTTGGGGTCATAAAAAGTTTGGCACCAATGAAAGCTTTCTAAACTCTACCCATTCACCCAAATCAGTTAGGAACAAGGTGTAGTGTTTACAGTGAACTTTGAAAAAATGCTTCATCTGTATTCAGCCTGTTTAGCATGCCTTGCAACTGCTGATTTATTATCAGTAAATGTTTAGTTTTTATATCGATTTGATATACCTGTGTACCTGGTATTGTTTCACAATGATTGGAAAGGGGTTGTGAGTGGAAAAAATTTAAGAAGCTTAGTTGTAGAGAAAGGAACTGGCAAAAACACCTCCAAATTTTTATTTCTTAAGAAAACCCTTTGAGGTCTTTTGGGATTGCCATAAGTCAACAGGCAACTTGAAGGCACATTTACACAGAGCGGAATCTAAAAACTTGGCTCTTCCAGTGTGCCTTTGGAGAGTGACCACATATTTCTTTCCTGTTGTCTTCTCCCTCAAGTTGTTCCATATTGTCCTTCCCCTCACCTTTTTTTAAGGCCTGGCTCCACTGTTCCATCCTCCACACGCTCCTCCCTTACAAATACATCTTTTTCATTGTCATCTCATCCAGGGTTTTATCACTTTATGTGCACATTTGGCCCACCCATTGTGTGTGTTTGTTACTGTATCTTTAAATGCTCTGTTTTGTTCTTATGTTCATTTACATTTTTGCAATATTTTATTGTGTTGTTACTTTTGCTGTTTTGTATTCATTTTATTGTAATTGTATTATCGGACTTGGCCTCATGTAAGCCGTCCCGAGTCCCCTTTGGGGAGATGATGGCGGGGTATAAATAAAGATTATTATTATTATTATTATTATTATTATTATTATTACTATTATTTTGATACAATTGAGTTTTGTGGGAGAATGAATCTTTCCAAAAACTAAATGCTGATTCTACAAATCATTTTATTTTTTTTCTTTATTACTGCTCCTTGAATAGATTGTTCTTTGCTACAAGTGATTATTATCCTCTGTTGAATAATATATTGAGGTGGGGTTTTTTTTTTTGCTCTGTTATTCAGTGACTATTATTGTCTGAACGTGTACCAAAGAATTATTTTCTTAAGTTTGGTAGGGTGATTTGAAGTGATAGGCATGCAGCTTGTATTTATTTTTTTAAACCATGTGAAACTGGTGACTATTGATACAAATCATGCAGACCAGATTTTTTGGCATGCATCAACTATAGATAATGTGGTTGAATTTGTTTTTACTCTTCCTTATTTATGCCACTGCAGATTTACTAAAAGGTTTACAACCAGGAGTTCAACATGCAGCACTGTCTCACACAACTCTGCCTGCTCACATGCAGCAAGCCTATACAGGTAGGCATATAATTGCTTTCCAATTATCCTATTAAAAAGTGAAAAGTCTGTTTTCTCATTATAGCACAAGTCTATGCTAGTGAAAAAGATGTGAAATATCTTAACCTGTTAGCCATGATTGCTGCTAACTGCACTTTAGAAAACACGTGACATTGAAATTACTCCACAGTGTTTGAGCAGCTCCATTCAGAAACAATTCTCAATTTAGTAAATCTTGAATTTTCAGAAGCCTCCTCTTTATCTCCCTATCAATACAAAGAGAAAACATGATATGGACAGGGCTATATCACTGGTGATAATTCCTCCCAAATAATTGGAGGGGAAGCATCAGTGAAACAGGCCAGTTATTTCCCATGTTTATGGTTCTGATACTAATATTCTAGGACTTTAAGATCGTCTGGGGAGGCCCTGTTCTCAATCCCGCCTGCGTCGCAGATACATACATGAGAGACAGGGCCTTCTCAGTGGTGGCCCCTCGGCTGTGGAATGCCCTCCCTAGGGATATCAGATCGGCCCACCTCCCTTTTTGAGCAAGCATTCGCAAATACAGTGTAACAGGCGAACATAGGGCAACGGAACAACTAGACGATGTGACTGGACAATGTTTTAACAAGGAGATGCTAATTTTTTTTAATGATCTCGTTATAGTTTTATATTATATGCGAATGTTTTTAACTGTATTTTATGGTATTGGGGCATTGAATTGTTGCCAACTGTAAATTGCCTTGAGTCCCTTTGGGCTTAGAAAGGCGGTAAACAAATATAGTAAATAAATAACATTTATTTATTTATTTATTTATTTATTTATTTATTTATTGTATTTCTAACCCGCCTTTCTCAGCCCGAAGGCGACTCAAGGCAGCTTACAAATTGGCAGCAATTTGATGCCACAACAGTCATAAAATACAATTCAAAAGCATTTTGCACAATATGAAAATCCTTACAAAAAAAACCCATTAAAAACATATAACCAGTGGCCTGCCTTCATGATATTTCCTACATATACTGACTTTACTCTGAAATCTAATTATACCATTTTTCAATTCAATTGTATTATTGGAAGTTGATCGTATGATGTGCCAATGAACTCACAAATTCATTTTATGAAATCAAATGTTTGGTTTCAGAACAAAGTAGTGAGAATTAGCTTGCCATTTTATAATGTGCAGTTTTTGATTGTAGCTTTTTCATAATTACAAGATGGTTTTAGCTTATTTGATTTTCTCTTTCTTTTCATCTTTAAATCCAGATGGAGGCCAAAGTAAAGGGGACACTAAATTACAGAGGAAAACCCAGTGATATCCTATTCAGCAAGGGAGCTAAAGTGGTTCTGTTTTGCTGATGGAGACTGACCAGTTGGGAACGTGATTACGCAGAAACAGAGCTGCTGTTTCTGTCAGTGTTTACATATTCTGATCCCAAGCACTGTGGTGAGGAGGAAGAGAAGAAGAAGAAGAAGAAGAAAACAATACTTGATCAAAGAGAGAAGACAAAGGAGGAAAGTGTTCTTGTAAAACCAATTCATAGTTTGCTCTCTTCTAAGGAACTCCCGAATTCTTTTATCCATTCTGAGTGTCTCAGAAAGGGCTAGGCACATAGGTTCAGTTGTCAAACCTACAGCAGCATAAACCTTTTTTGGGCTGATATTTGATAGAGGATATGTGAAAGGAAACCATCCATAATCCAAGGGGTACCATATATCATTTTGACAAACTGCAGGTTCCGGAGAAGTCTACGGTATCGAACACCTAGGAATATTCTGTACAGGTTTGGATAGTGTGAAGTATAGAACAGAAGTAGTGATTTGTGTAGAAACAAAATTGAAAGTATCATTTTCTCAAAAAAAGCCAAGGCTGCTTGCCCACCATTTCTGTTTGAAGAGCCTAAATGTTACAGATATTTTGCTTTGGTAATATTCACCATAGGAAACATCACTGAACATTCAGAAATTCAAAAGCCCCCTAGGGAGGAAAGGTCAAGGATTTATATTATTTTGTTCCCAGTGTTCAAATATAAAGAACTAAATTAGTTTTCAGTATCTTCTAAAGGAAGACTTTTTTGCCCTTAGGCTTGCTGTAATAGTTCAGAGTTGCCTTATTTTTCAAATATATATATATATATGTGCGTGTGTGTGTATATACACACACACACCCATCCATAAATCTCTAGTATTCATCCTCTGTTAATATATTCTTGTCTATGGCTCTTCTTGTAGCTCTGAAAAGTCGTACACTGTATTGATCCCCACCAAATAAAAATTACATGTAGTTTGCTTTTGTGCAAGATTTGCTTTTATCAGTACTGTTTAAAGCTTTCTCCAAAGAGCGGTTAAGGTGCCTTCTATCTAAGTCTGAAGTTCATATCTCCAGCATTCTTAAGACATACATAGCTGGAAGATCCAACATTTTGAACCATTGTTACAACTTCTAGGCTGATTTTCATTTTGATAGCAATATATTAGGTTTTTGGGAAACAAGTTTAAAATACTGTCTTGTGTTACACTCATAGTTTGTACAAGGAGGAGTATTTTGGTAAAATAATATTGAAAACAAATATAATAGCATAACGTATTATGCTATAAAAGCTTCTGTGATCTACTCTAGACACTGTAGACTCTAATTTAAAGTATTTTTTTCATTTAAATCTGATATGTCCTCAGGTTTTCAGGCTTAATATAGAATTGGGCATTTTTTCAAAGTTTCTGTGGGGTATGTACATACAGGACAGCATATAATAGCTTGTGATTTCTATGAAACATCAGCTGCAACAATTTGCACTGCTGAAGAAGGAAGTCAGATTTACAGCAGACAGGCATCTTGTCTATGAAGCAGTGAGAGTAGCTGCATACAAGTTTCATAGAAATATGCAGCTTTGTTTCTACCTCAATTATGCATATACTCTCGTTGTACAGAGTGAATACATCTGCTGTTTTCTACTAGATGCGTTTTTAGTCACTAGGTTTACAGAGGTTTTTCTCCTTTTGTTTAGAAAGCCAAATAGCTTATCATATTCATTTAGACTTCTCTTTAATTGTTTATGTAAAAAGATACGTATATTTAAATAATATATACTTAAATACAGTAACTGAATGTTGGGTTGAGCCCCGTAGTAAAGAACTTTGCACAGAATTGTGAAATAAAAAAATTAAGCTCAATTAACTCTTGCATTTTACTTCAGTACAAGCCTTCCTGAGGGTTTGGTACAACAAGCCACAAAGTTAATTTAATCGTACTTAGTTAAAAATTGTTTTAGCTGATATATTCTCAAAAGCCTTAGCGTCTCCCAAAATATTACTTGGTTTATTTCCCTTTCTTATCCAGTTTGTCACTCTGAGAAAAAGGTAAGAACTTCCCCATTCACACAACATGTCTGTTTTCCATGCATAACCAGACAAAATATTCTGTTTATTGAGGGTTTTCATCTGCAGTGTTAATTGCCCTATTCTGACAACCAAGAGGATCTGCTGCAAATTGCATACCAGTATATCTTTTAAAATTATGGCTGTAGTAAAAGGGATAATGTTTACTATGACATAAAAGTCAAGGCTTGAAGTAAAGGGATGTGTGTGCAAAATCTCATTGGAAAAAGACCCTGTAAAAAAGAGCTTACTTCTATTTAAATATGGAATTTGGTTCATGGAGCCTTGCCTTCCAGATTATAGTGTAAAAACTAATTCTTAAGGGGGAAATAATAATTCCCCTCCTTCCATTTTCTTATAATATAAACTAGAAGAAAGTATGATAGATCTGGAGATGCAGCCAGACCATTATTGGTAGAACCTTCACTTTTTCTTCTAGAATTAATGTATTAATAACAGAATAACACTGTCCTCCAGTATATCTCGTGTGTATTCTAGAGGTTTAGAATGATTAATAAATTGATGAGTCAGACAAGATGACAATTCTGGGGGGGGGGGGGGGGGGGGGGTCTTCCAAAGCACAATTAACTGAACATATGAGAAATCCGATCAGTGTTTACAGTTGGCCAACTAGAAATGTCTGGTGACATTGTAGAACCAGTGAGGCAGCAATGAATGCTAATTGTTCCCTACTTACTCATTAAAATAAGAAATCTAGGCCAAGATTGAACATTATTTTCAGTACTTTTAAAAAGATCATAGACTCATGAGCTGGTCAAAATGGATGAAGAGACTAGAGACAGTATTAGCATTCCAATAAACAGTTTTTAATGTGTTGCATTTTTGCAGAATAATTTTTTAAGCCAATTTTTATTTTAAAATGTTTTTGTATTAGCCCTCAGCCAACCCTCGGTATTCACAAGCAATAACAGTCAATGCTGTCATTCTGGGCAATTGAGCTGATTTGGAGGATTTTAACCTGAAAGGGCAAACCTGTTCTGAGCCTCAAATACAAGCAATAATTTTCAAATTGTGGTTTTGCAATTTCTTAAAATTATGCCTTCTGTTATGTGTGTGTATCACTATGGAGTCACAGTAGCCATTGCAAGTTTATCTAGGATTTGTGGAGAAAGGATCAAGACATTGAACTACTATATGATACAAAGCTTGAGATGTCCGAGCGAAATGTTGCTTTTCTCTACTCAAAGATAATAGTTGATGGTTTAAATCATTCCTTTTTTTGCTCAGCCTTTTTATACTGTCCTTCTCTCCAAGAAGAGTGATAAGAATCAAAATCCTAGGTGAAGTGCTGTGGGTTTGACACCTGTTTCTATGAAAGTAGATGTGGCTTTTACTGTATCCTATAGGCTGTGAGTGGAGCAGACAACCAACATATCCTCCCTGCAGTTCTGATCTGACTCCTTCAGTCTCCACATTGCCTCTCAAATTGATCCAAAGCGATTGAAAGTAAACATTCTGCAACTCCCAAGCTACCATCAGTTATACTGAACCATAACCATCTGCTGGATTACTTTCTTAGGACTCCCGTTTTATCATGTTTGCTGCTACATACATGAAAATAACTTTTGGCTATATTTATAAGTAAATTTAAAGCTAGTTTACAGGTTGATTTTAAAGTTGTTTGCTCACAGTAAGATAAGATATTTTGGTGGGTTTTTTTTAGAGTGCATTGGCAAAAAACCCCGTTATTCATCTTTTTATTAAAGTATTGCAGGAAGAAAATAAAATCTGCTAAGCTTTGAAAAGTTTTCACTCCAGTCTCTTCCTGTGTTGGAGGTCACTGTAGAGTTGCTCTTTTCTGTTTTCTAAAACCTAACACAGAGGTAAATAGAATAGGCAAACAATTGGTCAGCCAATGTTTTATGCAATTATAATTTTATGGCAATGTTTAAATTGTTTTATATAATTTGATTCCAACCCTGGATGGTATTACCCCTCTAACTTACTTGATTCAGGCCTTTGTCCTTTGGTTAAGTGCCTTTTCTTTTTGTTCCCTTGTTTCCCCATAGAATATACTCAGAGGTCCTAAAGTGCTAGGAGGTATTTGGAAGAACCTTGAACTTGCCAATATGACTTTATGCTGTTAAAATGATTTCCCCCCTCTGTGATTAGTGTTGAACGTGTGTAATGTTATAGCTGCTGTACGTTCATTCTTCATTGTTTGCTTTCAAGTGCAGCAGTATTCCCAAGAGCCCTGATGTTCCATTTGTTTCCTAAAGCATTTATGTTTACTTATGAAGGTGAACTTTGACATGGGGTATAGTAACTCGGTGTTTCAGAGCAACTCTAAGGAAGTGTTTAGCAAGAAACCAACAGAGCCATTGCCACTGGAATTTGAGGGTGTAAATTTATAAAATGGTGCTAGTGGATACTCTTAAAATTTGGCATATTCCTTACAAAAGATAATGTAATTTGGAATAAAATTTACCAAGATTAGAGGAAAATTTTGTATGAAAATCTGAAGAATTAACATCAGACAAATAAGTTAACAAATGATAGTTTGCATTGGTCATGCTAAAAAATTTTTCCCTGTGTCACTATCTCTGCCTGGAATATCTGTTTTAGATCACTAAGTAGCTCTCTGATGACAGTAACCATAATAACAATGACTAAATCTTTTAAACAAATGAAAGTTTTAATTTTTCATGCACCAAACACAGTGAGTGCTTCCTTCTATTGCTCAGATACACATGGTAAAATCTGTATTGACATTAGTCACTGAAAAATCTTGTTATACTTTGGCAAAGTTGTTGAACTGAAAATTAGCAAAACAGTTTCATACAAAAAATCTTAAAAGTCATTTAATTGCAATATTTTTCACACCTGCTACTATAAATTAACAAACTGTGAGATAAAGAACCCAGCCTCCAAGCAGAATAAGTAACTGTCATTTTGAAGATTGTTAAATACTTGGGTTACACTCATCTAGATTATCTTTAATGTTATAGGCAATTTAACAGGTTTTTATCTTGAAAACAAAGCTAGGTTGCATTCTGCTTGAAATCAATTCTGAATAGATGGTTAGGCCCACTGAATACTGCTGTATCTTAAACAACCATCTGTTCAGAGAAATATGGCTCAACATACCTGGGAGAGATGTGTATAATTCCAGTACAAATAAGCAAGGGAACTGCTTTATTTCCACCCAAGACTGTTTGTCCCTCATTAAGTATAACTGCATTCATATTAGTTGAGAAGAAATTACTTGTCTTGCAGTGTCTAGTTGGAAGCCACTGGCATGATTTAACATTGAAGTGTAATAATGTCAAAGACAAGCATTCCTTTTGCTTTAAACACAGCTTCATCCATTGAAAGAGATTAGCAAATGCCCCTTTTCCTGTGGGTGGAGGTAAAATGGAATCAGTAGAATTGTTCATAATACTATTGCCTTGTTGTATCTACTTCTCGGAACACTGTTGCTCCATTTATTCCTTTGTAGCACCTATCAATGTTTGGTAATTAAGAAAAGTTAAGGTTGTTGAAACTTAGCAAAGGAACCAGTTGAACCAACCTGTTTTAGAAAATTGAAAATCGGTGAATTTTATCCAGATTAAAGCATGCAGTGGAATTGGCAGAAACAAACTTTCATGTTCTATCCACCCATAAGATCCTCCACAGAAACAGATAAAATGACTGTGTTGAATGTGGTTGGCTATGGCATGAAAAGTTTCAGAACTAAAACCTAGAGCAGGGGTCTTTCATGAGCAGAAGTTTGTTTCCCCCAGTCCTGAGGCAGTTGTCAAAATCAGGATCCAACCATATGTTTAAACAAAGTGTTGGAAAGTTCAGAGGTTTTGTGGACTATTTTCACATTTTAGCAGACCACACATACTGAGTCCTTCCATATTTAAAAGATTTTCATGCAAAAAAAAAAAGATAATTTGTGCAACGCTGAAGATTGTGCTGGGAATAATTAGAAATGTAAAGGCTGCTCTTGGATCTCGAATAGGCTTTTAAAGCCAACTGCAGGCTTAAAACTCCTCCATAGCTTTTAAATGGCTAATCAGGAGTGCCTGTGCCCTGTGTTTTGCCCACCTTTGCTATGGCTGTTGTTTCCCCCGGCTGAATTGTGTGTTCTTTTGCTGTAGCAATAAATCAGGGCTTTCTAGGTTCATCTTACAACAGATTTTTATATCATGAAAGCACTCTTTGTAGAACAGAGAATGTCTTTGTTCCATATAAAATAGCACCTCAGACACTTTCCGTTGTCATTTTAATCCGTTAATCTATCAGTTGCTACTGACACAGTATACAAAATGTTACTGTATTTGGTCACTTTACTCAGTACCAAGACTTTCTTTTACTTTGTTTTGTGTGCTGATGTTTAACAGTAAAAAAAAAAAAGTGGATGTGTTCTTTCTCAACATAAAAATCAGCTGGGTGAAACTAGGAAATTTATAAGTGGTGTGGTATGGGGATTAGCACGCAAAACTCATAAGCAATTAGTGTTCAGCATTAGGGGGAGTTGTATTCTCATTGCTTTTCTTCCCTGTAATGCCTTAGTTTAATTTTGTAGCAAAATAAACTATGCATATAGCCAGAATTCACATTCAGTACAATGTATATTTTCCCTTGCTAATATAACATCTACCCAAAGAAACATGCTATCGCTTTTGAAGTGTGTACACTATAGAAATATTTTTGTAACATGGAAATCAAACTCTAGATAAAACTACATTAAAAGCAGAAACATGTTAACTAGTTCCACATTATTATCCTGAAAGATAATAATGGCTCTAAGAAGGTTTCTTAAAATCTGAAGGTGTTATGCCTTCATTCTCATAATCAAATACTGATATGAAATTGGTAACTGTGGAAATTAAACACTGGGCTATTACCATCACAGATTTAAATTACTAAATTTGAAAGAGAATGCATACCTTTACTTTATGCAAGGATATGTCAGACACTTTGGTTTCTCTCTAAGCAGAACCTTCTTTAAATGTAAGCCAAGTTGGTATCAACACATCTTTCTGTTCTCATCTTGCACTTTGGTGTTGGACCTTTTGTGAATTGGAGAATCTAGAAGACTGATATGGCAATGGCTGTAATTTTTTTGCACATGTTCTCTGTGTTGGGGATAGAAGTATAAATTGTTTTAAAGTATTTGGACTGCTAAGTAGCTAAGAGGTAATTACATTAATCATGACATAAGCTTAATCTTCACCTCCTCAAACTGCTGGGCAGTATTGTTAGCATTATCAATGAGCTCACTCACTCTCTTCTTTTTAACCACATCTGGTACTTGATACATGCCATGATTAAAATATTAAGTGTTAATATTTTATAATCTAGAGAATAGACGCTTGCTATAGTTGGGCAATTGTGTGGTTAAAGTGAGGAGTATTGAATTTTTTAAAAAAATTTCAGAACACAAGAATAAGATATTTCTCCTAAGGAATTCTGTCAACAGTAGAGCTTCCATGTTTTAAAAGCTCCCCTTTTTATTTGTTGTACAAGTCATCATTCTGAATACAGTACTTGTAGTTACTCTCTCCTTATTTAATATTCAATAGAAAGATCAAGGAGATTCTACAAGGTTAGTTGCACAGAATTGAAACATGAATACTGGAGATTTTTTGTGTCTCCATTAGTGAGAGTAGGGATGCTCTTTGGCAAACACATCTGAAGCAGTAATTTTCTTCTATATTCAGCTCGATACCTTTCTTACTGATACCCAAGTATTTCCAGAACCTGGTGTCAGCCAACATATGGCTTCACGGGTGGACGAGTTCTCTCCTCAGAGATCTTCAATTTGAATTATTAACAAACTCAGATGACTTCTCCTAGTGAGGGGGGCCTGAATAGTCAAGCACAGAGCTACTTAGTGACTGGTGCCAACTGCTTTTCATTTTTAGGGAGATGTGTTCTACTGATATGAAGGGATGCTAGATTTTAAAGAAAGGATATGATCTCTTCCTCTCTCAAACTGAATCTGAACACAATATTTGAATTAACTTTTTTGTAATAATCTCAGGACCTGAAAGATTGTAGCATAGTGTGTCTTAAATGATGTACTGTACCAGCCATGAATTTTGTAAATATCCCTGTCGCCCTCCTTTTTGTATTTCTTTTTAGAGTTTGTGAGGCTCCTCACCACAAGAGCTGGTGCCTGCTAACTTTCCATATAAAACTGGATGCGCAGAAAAGGAAAAGTTGCTGCCACAAAAGCCTGCACCAGGTCTAAACGTATTTTCAGGTGTTTTTTAAAATACAGTTTCACTGGGAGGCAAATACTTTACCTTCTAAGATATCCTATCACAGTTTGGACATGAAGAGTAAATAACATGAATTTGTTTCCAAAACTCCTTGCTTGACAGGTCAGGAAGATAGTGAAGTAACTTCATTATTCAATAATTCCTGCCTCCTAATTTTGCTCCTCCAAACGGTGCAGTTGTGGTGTTTTGGGGGGCAACAGACTTCCTTTGAAAATCCATCTGTAGATATCTAGCAGGTCAAAAGTGGGAGCCTTGTTCAACTAAGTGTAAATGTACCTGTCCAAAAGCATGACAGGGCCTTCATGAGTGTTTTTATTTTGTATGTGTCATGTGTCTGTGTTGTATTAAATAAAGAGGAATGTACATATAAACCAATGCATTTGTGTACTTCATTAAAATTGATACTACCTCCCCCCCCCCACACACACACACTTTATTGAATTCACCAGCTTGCTAACAAATCTAAGCAGAGATTAAAAACCCAATTTAATGGGGGTTACAAATCATGTTGATCTAGTAAAGATAAAGGTTTCCCCAGATATTCAGTCTAGTAATGTTATTTCCTATTATATGTTCCTATCCACCTTATTGAATCACTTATCTTTGAATTAGTTCGCACAGTGGCCTTCTCCCCCCCCCCAAATAATTAGCCTGTTATTGCTTGATACTTGTTAATTAATGTCTGCTGTTTCAAATTATTGTTTTTGCTTTTGTTTTTAATTGTACTTTGCCAGTGCTTGGCCCCATGTAAGCCGCCCCGGGTCCCTTTGGGGAGATGGAGGCAGAGTAGAAAAATAAAGCCCTTCTTCTTCTTCTTCTAATGTCCGATTCTCGGGGATGGTGCTCATCTCCATTTCTAAGCCAAAGAGCCGGTGATGTCCATAGACTCCTCCAAGATAATGTGTCCGGCATGAGTGCGTTACTTTCCCACAGAAGCAGTAGCTATTGATCTACACACATTTGCATGTTTTCAAACTGCTAGGTTGGCAGAAGCTGGGGCTAACAGTAGGAGCTCACCCACTGCCGACTTTTCGGTCAGCAAGTTCAGCAGCTCTGTGGTTAAAATGAAACTTGTAGCATCACAAAACGATATCCTATTTAGGAGACTGAATTTAAGGGTAGATCAGATTTTTTAAAAATGAGTAACACTTGTAAGGATGTGTAGAATAGTCAAAAACATGGATATAACTTTACAAGTTAGGGACTTTAAAAATATAGTATGAGTGGGAAGCTAAATAGTTCTCTCTTCACAGAAGAGACAATATAAAGAAGAATATATAGATACACACACACACACTCCTTGCTTGATATTGTTCTCTTTAAAGCAGGGCTGAGAAAAATACATTTCCACCATGTTTTGCCAGCTCTGGGTCCAAGGAGGCAATTTGTGAAACCCAAAACATGGCAGTTTTCAAAGAGGTGGCCTGCTAGCTCCTTGTAGCAAAGGACAAGTGGTTTTTATTTCCACGTGTTTCCAGGGAGACCCTATCATGGCAGACAGTCTTTGCTATCTCTCATGAACCCCAACCACCCCGAAGGCCGCCTCCACCTCGAACAGAGCCGACGCTTCTTGTTTGTGTAGGGTGCTGTGATTGGCCTACGTGACCGTGATGTCACTTCCGCTTAAAGAAACGTCACAGCATTACTGAGTAACGTGATGGATAAAATACTTGAAAGGGGTTGGGTCAGATGACGAAAGCGTGTGATGCTAACCTACAAGTAAAACATTGGCTAGAAGGAAAAGCCGAGAAGCCCCAGTGGCCTAATGGATAAGGCATTGGCCTCCTAAGCCAGGGATTGTGGGTTCGAGTCCCATCTGGGGTGGCCTTCCTTTTCTTTTCCTTCCGGCTTCAAAGCACATTTTGCTGTACTATTACTGCACGATTTTCCCACCGCTTTCGGAGTCAAAAGCATCGTGCTTTCCTGTAAACAAAATAATTAAGGATGCAGCGAACCCTTAAGAGGCCACCCTACACTGCAGATTTCATGCCGGTTGGGATCACAAACAAGATCTTTAGCCTTCCCTGCCCAAAAGGGGCCAGTGCCTCACCACACTAAACTCCCATGCATGACTCCACAGCATTGAGCCATAAGCCACTGAAGCGGTTTCAAACTGTATTAATTCTACAGTGTTAGATGCACCCCCTGGCTGGTCAACAAAGAAGGTCACCCTTTTATGGAATTGTTACTTTTGTTGCTTGATCGAACTGGGCAATGCCGACCTTTCAATCGATTCGCTCGATCGCTCCTGAAAAATTATGCTTCGGTACTCCGTAGATCGCCCTGAAATTAGGCGCGAGACCAAGTCTGATTCCAGCTCTGCAGATCTGGGAGTAAGAGCCGTTGCTTATTGGTCGTTAAGGGAAAAGCCGAGTTCCTATTGGTTGACGCTGCTGCGGCCGAGATTCCGAGGGCTGGAAGCGAACAGGCGGATCGAAAGGGCCGTTGCTTATTGGCCGTTACGGGAAAGAGCCGCGTTCTTATTGGCTGGCGCTGTTTGAGGCTGGCGTTCGGAAAGTGTGAGAGCGAGCAAGCAGAGCGCCGTTGTTTATTGAAAGGGCGGTTGTTTATTGGCCGTTACGGGAAAGAGCTGAGTTCTTATTGGCTGGCGCTGCTGCGGCTGGCGTTCTGAAGGGGTGCGAGCAAAGAGAGAAGCAGGAAGAAAAGGCCGTTCTTATTGGCCATCATGAGAAAGAGCTGTGTTTCTATTGGCTGGCGCTGCTGCGGCTGGCGTTCTGAAGGGGTGCGAGCAAAGAGAGAAGCAGGAAGAAAAGGCCGTTCTTATTGGCCATCATGAGAAAGAGCTGTGTTTCTATTGGCTGGCGCTGCTGCGGCTGGCGTTCTGAAGGTTGGGCGCGAGCAAAGACAGAGAGGCAGGTGGAAAAAGCCGTTTTTTATTGGCCGTTATGGGAAAGAGCTGTGTTCCTATTGGCTGGCGCTGCTGCGGCTGCCGTTCTGAAGGTTGGGAGCGAGCAAAGAGAGGGCCGTTGCTTATTGGCCGTTACGAGAAAGAGCTGCGTTCTTATTGGCTGGTGTTCTGAAGGTTGGGCGCGAGCAAAGAGAGGTGGGTAGAAACGGTGGTTGCTTATTGGCCGTTACGGGAAAGAACTGCGTTCTTATTGGCAGGCGCTGCTGCACCAGAAGTCCCGGAAGCTCGAAGCGGGCGAAGGCGGATGGCGGCGCTGGGATCTCCGCTCCGCACTTTCTGTGGCCTGGCGCGCGAGTTCCGGTTGGCGCAAGGAGGGCCCGGGCTCTCCTTCCGGGACGCCGCTGCGTATCGGTATTTGAGGGAGGCCTTCCGCGCCCACCGGGTACTGCTCATGTTTTGTGTTTATTTCCTTTGTATTGTCTGGGAGCTACAGGCGAGGGGGAAGTGGGGAGGATGGGTTTTACAGTTATATCTTCTTATAAACGTAACACATTTTAGGGAATTCTCCCAAAATAGCAGAACATCCAAAAATACCAACAGGATACTTCATTGATCAGTCAGCTCACTTCAAGTAGAAAGGTGAAGTGTTGTGTGGCTGCAAAAGAATTTTTGAGCTCAGCAGGCAAAAATGCAGAGTTCAATCTTTAAAGTTACCAAAAAGGTTTATTTACAAAAGAAGAACTACAAAATAACGAAAGAATTGGGTTTAAGCTTCTCTCTGACTCTATAACTTCTAAGTTCCAAAACAAGAGGAAAAGCCTTCAAACACACACAGTAGAGCAGGGGTCCTCAATCTATGACCCGGGAAATAAATATGCATTGAGTTGTGGTTCATGTTTGTCTTGAGAATTCGATTCCAAACCTCACCCACTTGGCAGCTTCTCAATTCTTTAAAATTCTAGTGATCTCTTGCATAATTGTAGCGGATACTTAACTTTCAAAAAGATGTTTTTGCATGGAGGATGACTCATAATAAAGTAAAAGGATCAAAAGCAAGAAATCATAAAGTAGCCTCTGAAAATAGGCACTATAAAACCAAAATTTATACACATCTGGAGCACGCTTCAAGACAGTGAAATGTCTCCTAGGGGAGATGGTTGGCAGGGTATAAAAATAAAATTATTATAATATTATTATTATAAATATGCTTGTTTTTAGAGCCTCATGCAGTAAGATCCAAAATTGTATATAGAGATCTAACTTTGACACAAAATTAACACAGCTAGGATATTCTACCAGAAATCCTGGAATACTAAAACCTGTAAAATCAGGACAGTAAACAAAGAGCAACACTGAAAAAGCAGTGGAGTTCCAGACAAGAATCAATCAGGGCCAACAAAGGATTCCTCCAGGCAGCAATCAGCAGGCTTCGAAGCTGCAAGGCCATTATAAACCTCACTTGCCTAGTGTGGGGTTGAATTCCAACAATAAAAACATGGGATGCAACATTCAGATTTCAAACTATGATCATATTATACCCGTGCCTTTGCCCAAGGCACTGGTTTTAGTCCATTTTCAGACCACAGTCAAAATTGGTTTTTGAAATGTAGAAATTTGCTGTGACTCGAGTGTTTAGACCACTGATTCCCAACCGTTGATCCTCCAGGTGTTTTGGACTCCAGCACTCACAATTCCTAACTAGAAAGATGGCTAAGATTTCTGGGGGCTGAAGTCCAAAACACATGGAGGACCAACAGTTGGAACCACTGGCATAAACCATTACAGATTTCAAAGACCCAAATTTTAACATTCAGGACCAGAATATTTTATGGCTGTGTGTAGATGATGGTTGCTCTGACAGATCTCTGCAGCCCCTTCATCATAAGGTAGAATGTGCTTATACAACAGGTATGGGGAAACTACGGCCCTCCAGGTTGAAGTTTGGAGGGCCATATTTTGCCATTGCCTGCTATACAATCTGACATGACTTGATGGTGATCTTTCACTGAACATCTGCCCAGTCTCTTATGCTTGTATTCTGCTTTTACTTCTAGGTAACCAGTGAAAAATTGTGCCGAGCCCAGCACGACCTCCATTTCCAGGCTGCCACCTATCTCTGTCTTCTCCGTAGTGTCAGGGAGCACTTAACACTACACAAAGAATATCATGGAAAAGGAGATCGGACGGCTGAACAAGTGGCTGGACTTGTTGGCCTTAAACTACCACAGCAGCCTGGAGGGAAAGGATGGGAGTGACCATTATAAAACTTCTAAATCTTACTTCTCAAAAATTGATAATTGATATTTTTCAGCCCTGTTTATTTAAATAAAATGTTTGCATGCAATACAGGATTTCCAACTAGATATTTATGTTACCATAGTTTAAAATATAATTAGAATAATTGCTTGCAAAAAGTTACTTTGATGCCTACTCAGTGTTTGTTTTTAACTTGATAGCATCATCATAGTCATGGAATAATGCAGACAATTAGACAAGTCTCTCATTAGTACTGTATTGTCTGTCCCAGCAGGATCTTTCCAAACCCCTTGAGTAATAAATAACCAAAGTCACACTGACCTCAAATTAGTGCTGAATAGAACTATATTTATTTAGAAATAAATATGCATAGACCTGTGATTCTTGTCTTGAGAATTAGATTCCAAACCTCACCCGCTTGGCAACTTCTCAATTCTTTAAAATGACAGTGATCTCTTGCATAATTGTAGGGGATACTTACCTTTTAAAAAGACATTTTTGCGTGCAGGATGACTCATAATAAAGTAAAAGGATTCAAAACAAGAAATCATAACGTAGTCACTGAAAATAAGCAATATAAAACCAGAATTTATACACTTCTGGAACCCACTTCAAGACAGTGAGAGCCTCATGCAGTAAGGTCCAAAATTGTATATAGAGATCTAGCTTTGACACAAAATCAACACAGCTGGATATTCTACCAGAAATCTTGGAGTGCTATTGATAGCATTTGGTCAACAATACCAGGCTAGTTTAATTAATTATTTTTCAACAGCTCCATTAATTTATTTCAATCATATGTTTGGTATTTATTCTTTTTGTTGAAGCTGCTTGATTGCACTCTCTGTTTTTCACATCAATAACAGTGATCACGAAGTAAAAACTAGTGGAGAATTGAAAGCTTACTAATTTTAACATTGTCGTGGCATCAAGAGGTACATTGTAGCACTGAGTGATACCTCCCACATAGTTTACAGACTAGAGCAGAGCTTTCCAAACTCTGCATCATGACACTTTAATATGCTGGCTGCAGTATGTTGGTGTGCTACGCAAATGTAAGAAATTACAGAAATCTTAAAAATGTGTGTTATTAACTTACAAATCATATATATTTTAAAATTATAAATGAAAGGTTTTCCTGACAAAATGTTGTGTCCCCATACATTTCATTACTAAAATACATGTATTTGTCCATATGTCTCATAAGGAGTTGGTTTAACTTCTGGTTTGCTAGTAAACTCAGTGACTGTATAATGAAATGATGCATGCCAAAAAAAGTATATCACCAACATGCATTAAAGCAACAGTGGATCTCCTCAACTTCCTCATTAAGTGAAGATACTAAGTATCCCAAAAGAAGGCACAGCTGGCATCCACAAAGATCCAATTCCCGGGACATGACCCAAAAAATGGGATCTGTATCCTGGCTGCCAAGAGGGTAAAAGCATTTACCCACCTCCCAACTGTGACTGCCCCAAAACAGATACATTCTTTCTTGGGACTGAATGGCAAATTTAATTTATTGAGTTTCACAGCACACCAATACCTCCTAGTTCTGGTCTGTAAATTCTCAGGAAGGCTAGAAGCCTTTCCCTGTGGTGCCAACAAGACCCGAGAATCGGCAAAGGCATTATTAGAATAGATCCTTCCCCGATGGGGGCTCCCGCGTGGACTAGACAGTGACCAAGGACCCCACTTTACTTCAAAGATTCTCCAGAAGGTACTTACAGTCTCAGGCATCAACTGGAAGCTCCATTCTCCATATCATCCTCAGGCCAGTGGGATGGTAAAACGGATGAATCAGTCCATCAAACTGAATTTAATGAACATCACTCAGAAGACTTCCCTTAAGTGGCCCCACGCATTCCTACTTGCACTGGTGACAATCCACCTGACTCCAAGTGGACCCTTGAAACTGAGTCTGTTTGACCAGGTTTTGGGCAGACCCTGGCCTCCGGTGACCCAGCTGAATGTCCTGAGCAGGGAGATGGAGCAAGAAGATTAAAACTTACTGATATTTACTTTTTGGCTGTCTCATGCGCTTGTGTTTATTGATCCTACAAGAGTCAATAATTAATTAATTAATGTTCAGGCTCTGACTTTGAAAATCTGCATCTTTGAATACAGCACGAGCACTGTGGTCTGCGGTCTGCAGAAGAGTCCCTGCTCTCTGTCCCATCCCTGTCTCAAACATGGTTGGTGGGAACGATAAAGGGGGACTTCCCCTGCCTCTGGAACTCCCTCCTTAACTAAAAATGACCCCCTCTATTTTCCTTTAAAAAGCTTTAAAAACCCACCTATGGTCTCTAGCTTATAGAGAGGAGGAGGACTAACAAATCTTTATATAAACCCTCACCTAGGAACCCCTGGTGGTGCAATGGGTTAAACCCTTGTGTCGGCAGGACTGAAGACCAACAGGTTGCAGATTCAAATCTGGGGAGATGAGCTCCCTCTGTCAACTCCAGCTCCCCATGCAGGGACATGAGAGAAGCCTCCCACAAAGATGATAAAACACCCAGGTGTCTCCTGAGTAACATCCTTGCAGATGGCCAATTCTCCCACACCAGAAGCGACTTGCAGTTTCTCAAGTCGCTCCTGACACACACACATACAAAACCCCTCCGAAGCTGTATACCATCTTAGTTTAAATATTTTTCATCTAATTTTAAGTTTTTAAGAACTTGTTTGTGATATATTATGTTGTTTGTTTAAGTTGTTATTTGTATAATTTTTATTGAGATTGTTTTACCCAGTAGTTTACTTGCTATTAGTTGTTATTGGCACTGTGTTATTTTGCTGGAAACCACCCTGAATCCCCTTAGGGAGATAAGGTGGGTTATAAATAAAGTATTGATATATTATTATTGATAAGGCGGAGGCTTACCAGACCCTAGCCTGCCCATTTGGATTAGCACTTGCCTTGTTCATAGTAGGATGGGACAAAGGGTTCCTATCGATAAAAACTGGAGAAAGAGAGGGTTGGAACATGAAGCATGGTGTGAAATTGCCTGATTGTCCCTTAAGGAAGTGAGCCTGACAATGATTGAGTGGCACCAAGAAGGTGGCACAGCACTGTGAAACTATGAAAGCAAATGTACTGTCACTGCTCAGGGTTTGTCCATTTTGGTGGCTCCACTGGAGTTTCAGTTTTCTGTATTTTTTTCCCTACATCTTCTGAGTTTTTCAGAATGAAACTTTCTGAGAGCCAGAAACGCCTGATTACTTTGCTGGCCGTGTCTCTAAAGCTGCACCTTTTCAGAGATTGGAGAGACAATCGTATATAAATAAAAATGTAATGTTCGTTTGTGGGATTAACAGAACTCAAAAACCACTGGACGAATTGACACCAAATTTGGACACAAGACACCTAACAACCCAATGTATGTCCTTCACTTAAAAAATATGATTTTGTCATTTGGGAGTTGTAGTTGCTGGGATTTATAGTTCACCTACAATCAAAGAACATTCTGAACCCCACCAACGATGGAATTGAACCAAACTTGGCACACAGTTCTCCCATGACCAACAGAAAATCCTGGAAGGGTTTGGTGGGCAGTGTCATTTGGTTTGGGAGTTGTAGTTCACCTACATCCAGAGATCATTGTGGACTCAAACAATGATGGATCTGGACAAAACTCTACACAAATACTCAATATGCCCAAATGGGAACACTGGTGGAGTTTGGGGAAAATAGAATCTTGACATTTGGGAGTTGTAGTTGCTGGGATTTGTAGTTCACCTACAATCACAGAGCATTCTGAACCCCACCAACGATAGAATTGGGCCAAACCTCCCACACAGAACGCCCATGTGGGCCACAGCAACGCGTGGTAGGGGACGGCTAGTATCTTATAAAATAACCTTCAGGCTATAAGGTGATGAAGTGCAGATGAAAGAAATTAATTTCATGTTTAGATTCAGATCACATCTCCCATATATCTCATTATATATCTATATGCAAATACAGGTATTCCAAAACCTGAAAGGACTAAAAATCCAAAAGCATTTCTGATAGGGGGGGGGGGTCAACCTGTGTGTAATAACAGCAACAAGAGTGTTAAGTAAATAAATTTTATTACCCGCTTCTCCTGATGGCTCAAAGCAGGGTACAACAAAGTCTAAACATGAACATAAACTACAAACCATAAAATACATAAGATTAAAAAACAATATAAATGCACAAAGATGGTTGGTGAACTTGACCAATTTAGCAACAATAGGCATGCCGTGGTTGATTAAAGTCATTGGTGATATTTCTTAAAGAATGAACCAGCTAATGTCTTGTCAATATGTAATTTTGATCATTGGAAAGGTTCGATTATGAAAAGAAGATAAATTGCGTTGATGTTAGAAAGGTATGAATAACTATCCTTATGGATACATAAATTTCTTTTTTTGTTCATTTAAAAAACGAATAAAAGCACACAAAACCGAGCTGTGCTTGGCAAGATCTACCTGTTTTCACCTTGCCACACCAACCTTGACAAAACCTGGACAGCAAAGTGTTTCCACGTGATTTTTCTGCAGGCAAAGTGACACATACATTGTGTTGTCGGAGATTTCCATGGCCTGAATCACTGGGTTGCTGCTGTGAGTTTTCCGGCTGTATGGCCATGTTTGAGAAGTATTCTCTCCTGATGTTTTGACCTCATCTATTGCAGGCATCCCCAGAGGTTGTGAGGTCTGTTGGAAACTAGGCAAATGAGGTTTATATATCTGGCTACCAGGTTTTGGTTTTTTTAAAACAAATATCTAAAAGGACATTAAGCAAAGAATAATACTCAAAAAGCAGGGGAATTCCAGACAAGAATCAGTCAGGTCAAAGTATTGTCGAAGGCTTTCATGGCCGGAATCACTGGGTTCTTGTAGGTTTTTTCGGGCTATATGGCCATGGTCTAGAGGCATTCTCTCCTGACGTTTACCTCTGAGGATGCTTGCCATAGATGCAGGCGAAACATCAGGAGAGAATGCCTCTAGAAAATGGCCATATAGCCCGAAAAAACCTACAACCCAATCGGGTCAAAGAAACATAGATATCTATAACAATGACAAAACACAAGTTGCAAACTGTTATCCAAATGGAGACTTTATTTGGATTGTATTTTGAAGACAGTTCTCAAGGACTACGAGATAACCAAGTAGCACTCAGATTTGCAATTTCTTTGTGTGGTTTATACGCAGTGTATTTACACGGTTTATGTTAACACAGTTCTGTTTGGATAACAGTTTGCAACTTGTATTTTGTCAAGAATCAATCAGGGCCAGCTAACACCTCCCAACAAAGGCAATCAGCCAGACTTCGAAGCTACAAGACCATTAAATGCTAATCAAGCTGGCCAATTGCAACACTCACATTTGCCTAGAATCAGAGAATCGTAGAATCAAAAAGTTGGAAGAGACCTCATGGGCCATGAGGAATATTGCATTCAAAGCATCCCCGACAGATGGCCATCCAGCCTCTGTTTAAAAGCTTCCAAAGAAGGAGCCTCCACCACACTCCAGGGCAGAGAGTTCCACTGTTGAACGGCTCTCAGTCAGGAAGTTCCTCCTCATGTTCAGATGGAATCTCCTCTCTTGTAGTTTGAAGCCTAGTCTAGTCTCCAGGGAAGCAGAAAACAAGCTTGCTCGCTCCTCCCTGTGGCTTCCTCTCACATATTTATACATGGCTATCAACAGTTTCCAACAAACCCCTCAACCTCTGAGGGTGCCTGCCATAGATGTGGGCGAAACGTCAGGAAAGAATGCTTCTGGGACATGGCCATAAGAGCCCGGAAAACTCACAGCAACCCCATGACAAATACATGCTTCCGCCATTGTGATTGTCAGCAGCATCGGAAGGCTTGGCCGGTGTCCCAAAGCGATTAATTCTTCTGCTCCGTCCAGAAATGGCCGACTTGACGACGTTCGCCCAATGCAAAACGGATACGTCACGCACACAAAGCGGGCAGGAGCACGCCCTCCAATCAGAACCAGCGCCGGTACGAGAAGGCCTCGTCCAATCAGCGAAGGCGGAGCGTATGACGTCGCAGGCGCGTGCGGGCGCGTTCGACGCACGGATGTCCGTTAGTGCCGAGGCGGCGCTTGCTTGAAGCGGGCCGGCGCGCGGCGGGGACTCGCGGCGGCTCTGAGGAGGCTTCCCGCTTTTGTTTTCGGCGAGGGCGCCATTTTAACGGCCTCGTCCTCCTCTTGAGAGCAAGAGAGTGAGCGAGAGGGCCCATTCCGGGCCTGAGGAGACAGACGCGGCCGCGGCGTCGGCCCGACATCGCCTAGGCCGCGGTGGGCGGGGCTTAGTTCGGAGTCGGCCGGCCCTCTCGGGCCCTGCGCGCTTTCGGGATGTCGGCCCAGGCCCAGATGCGCGCGATGCTCGACCAGCTGATGGGCACCTCCCGGGACGGTAAGGAGTGGCGCTGGTTCCTCAGGCTCCGCGGCGATGGCGGATGGCGGGGGCAGGGCACGAACAAGCCGCGAAGGCCTCGGCCGCGATTGGCTGCGTCGCCCTCTTGGCTCGAGGCGGGGCTACGCGGCTGCCACTCACCAGTATCACAGAATCTCAGAGTTAGAAGAGACCCCCAAAAGCCATCCAGGCCAACCCCCCCATCAAAGCACTCCCGACAGATGGCCACCCAAGCTCTGCTTAAAAACCTTCGGAAAGGGAGACTCCACAGCTCTCCGAGGCAGCATCTTCCACTATATAATAATAATAATATACTTTATTTGTATCCCGCCCAATCTCCCCTGATGGGGAAAAGAGTGGCAGTGGGCCTGAGTCAATAGGCAAAGCGAGCGATTTGGTGAAGGGAAAGTGCCTCTCCTGAAGTCACCCCGTGCTAGGGAAGAAGCCACAGCACACTGTAGAATTAATGAGTTTGACGCCACATTAACTGCTATGGAATCCTGGGAGTTGCAGTTGGCAAGGCCGCAGCATTTAGTCAAAGAAAGGTCAAGACCGTTCAAAAAACTCCCAACTTCCATGATTGTACTGGATTGATTTGTGACAGTTAAATTTCATTGACTTTACACAAACAGATGTAACAAGCAGATAACAAGATTATAACAAGCAGCTAGCACAGGCGTGCATGGGCCAACTTGGGCCCTCCAGGTGTTTTGGACTTCAACTCCCACAATTCCTAATAGCTTCAGGCCCTTTCCTTTTCCCCATCAACCACTTAAGCAGTTAGGAATTGTAGGAGTTGAAGGCCAGGACACCCCTGGACGGCCCAGATTTGCCCATGCCTGCCTGGTCAAGACCATACAAAAAAAAAAAAAACACCAACTTCCATGATTTCACTGGATTGACGCATGACAATTAAACTGCATTGACAGATGCATATTTTTCTGGAGACACCTTACAAGCTAACAGGTGCTATAGCAAAGAGTGCCTGTACACTGCAGAATCAGTACAGTTTGACACCACATTAACTGCCATGTCCAGTGGAATCATGGAAGTTGTATTTTGGTGAGGCATCACCGCGTTATAAAGGTCTCGCAAAAAGAAAAAGAAAAACCACCCTATAACTTCCATAGCATGGAGCAGTGTCAGTTAAAGTGGTGTCAAACTGTTAATTCTACAGTGTAGTTGTGCCATTAGTTAATATCCAGATGTGGAACTAACTGTTCTACAGTTCATCTTGACTTATGACCGAAACAGCAGTTCACCTTAATCTCACTGGAAACAGAAAAAGTATTGATTTAATTTCAGCCATTGAAGCAATGAACGCCCAACTTCTGGTCCTCCAGGTGTTTTGGACTACAAGTCCCAACAGCCTCAGCCATTTTTGGCCAGTGGTCAGAGATTATGAATGCTGACGTCCAAAACACCTAAAGGACCATAGTTTGGGAGTCACTGCACTAAACAACTGTTTCTTTAAATAGCTGACTGGCTGGGAATCTGACCCAAACCATCATTTCAAGACTGTAGAAGTAATGTTGAGATGTGTAGATTCATTCTTGTATTGGGTTTGTTTCCTTATTAGAAAATTAGTTTTGCTCTTTTAATTTTTCTTTGATAACAAGTTAATTGATTGGTATAAAATAAGCTTTCACAAGGGCAACTATTGCAAGTTATATTATAGTACAGCTGCAACAGGTAAGCATATGTTTTGTAACTTATATGTATTTTTTTGAATAGAATCCAGCAGTTTTATGTATTGGTCAGCATTATGGTTCACATTAAAACATTTATTACAGAATTTTTCTGAAAATAATTATGAATATAATATTGAGTGATGAAAACACTGGTATATGTATGTATGTATGATACTGAGCTAGCCTTAAGAGTAAGTCATTGGCTCCCTAGGCAGCGTGGTGAATCAGTTAAGTGGTCTTCATTACTATTTAACCCAAATCTTCTCCTTAGGTTAATATATTTTTATCATTGGGAAATGATCTGTTTTGTAAGGATGTTGTAATTGAATTACTTATATATGAACCCTTTGCTAGTTTATTCACGTTTGCATAGCATCCCATTATAACGGATAAAATTCATGTTATTCAGTGTAAACTGTGAATCCTTTCTAGTAATGTGGCTGTTTAGCTAATTAATAATAATAACTTTATTTTTATACCCCGCGACCATTTCTCTGAAGGGATTTGGGGCAGCTTACAAGGGACAAGCCCAAAAATACAAATTAAAACACAAATAAATATAATGAAAAACAAACTAAAATCAACAACATAAGAAAAACATTACAATCACAATACACATTTTAAAACAGCATCATAGCTGAAAGATTAAGTGCTATATATATATATATATGTTTACATTGTCTTTGTTTTTGTTCTGTTGTCTATTTTTATTATGAAAGCTCCTGGAATTATTATTATCTTGAAGTATTCTGAAATTTCAAACTGTATGTGAGATTAGGAATTAGAGCTAATTTATGTCACTTACCTTCTGGTAGTCTCTATGTTTACACATAACGATGACCCAGAATTGTTGTGAATTCAGGTTTATTGTTTTGGAGCAGTGTGAGTTGTGCATGCTATCTAACAATTCCTACTTAACACTAATAGTAGCTAGAAATACAGGACATAGTAAAAGTAATTAATGCAGCAGTCAGACTACATACAAGATATCAGGTAAAACATCGAAATAATTTGTTGACGGAAAACCAAGCAAAAAGCTTTAAATGTAAAACATATCAAACACTCTGGGAATCTTTCTTTTTTTACTATAGGTGAGTCAGTATCATTATAAAAATATCTTTCTCATTGATATCAATTTCATCTTGAAATGATCAGTCATTTGTGAGCAGAAAAGCCTCAGTGTTCTAGATTCTAAATGATAAAATTGTGTCAAAGCATCATAACAGCACTTTTAAGTTGTGCCAAGAAACAACATCAGGCCAGTGGAGCTAGTTCAAAATTGGTGAAATTTTGTTTTCTGAAACAAATGCTTGGGAGGTATCTTTTACTTGATGGAATTTGGTTCTGAATAGTATACAAATTGTTAAAGTACTATAGTCCCAGTTAGCAGACTTTGGACAATGGCCAGAGGGATAGTCTGTGACATTAAAGTAAGCTGGTAAAAACATTAATATGCTTCCTGTTACTTGGGAGTATAGAGTAAGGACCAGATTTAGTAGAGTTCCTGATTTAATACTCAATCTTTAAGATAAGGCTATTCTATCCAGATCAGGTTGAATACTTTGATTAAGCCATCAGCACTTTTGTTTTGCCTGATCAATTTTTATTAGTGCTGTGTTTTCCTCTACAAATGAAAATATTCAAATCAACAGAAAATTATAAGTATGGCAAATAAACCAATCACAATGGAACAAAATAATAAAGTGGGCCCTTCCAGGACCACCTGAAGATGCCATATTTGTAGATCTGTCCCATTATATACAACACTGAAATGTAATTGTCTCCCATATATAAAATGGCAAGATCAGCATTTGCTTTTTGGATTTTTTTGTGGGGTGTGTGGGGGAGCTGCGAATGGTTGTGTTGATGGATACAAAATCTTTGGGTATAGAATGCTGATTGAACCTAAGCTCATGTAGTTCATTGCTGACCTCTCATGTAGTTCATTGCTAACCCCAGTCAAACATTTATTGTTTCCCCCTTTAAATGCAGTCCAGTAAAAAAATAAAATATAGTTAGATGTCTTCATATACTTTACAGCCTCTGTATTTGCTGGACCATTTCCTTGGTCTTCCATTGCAACATTATGATATTATTGGTCAAGAAGTCCTTCATTTCAATAAGGGTAACTATTATTCACAGTTTGTGTGTTCACAAACTGTGAACACACACTGTGAACACACTGCATATACGGGGGGTTGTATAGGATTTTATTTAACTTATATTTTTTTCTGGAAATGTGTCACTTCAGATGACTTGAGTAACATTTTTAACAATATAAATTGTGAAATCCCAGTTTAAAAAATTGCATAAATGCTATTATGCAGATTATATATTCCTCAAGCATCACTTTCTAAATCCTTCTTTTGGAAGAATAGTAGAGCCGCATGGTGCTCTGCTACCTATCACAGAAAGACAATCTAGGAAGCAGGTGGGGAAAGTGATCTCCATATCACATACTTTTACAGCGCAATTTTTTTCCTTAAAGGTTTTTTTTTTTTTTTTTTTTTTTGTCGTGTCAGGAGTGACCTGAGAAACTGCAAGTCGCTTCTGGTGTGAGAGTATTGGCCGTCTGCAAGGACGTTGCCCAGGGACGCCTGGATGATTTGATGTTTTATCATCCTTGTGGGAGGCCTCTCTCATGTCCTCGCATGAGGAGCTGGAGCTGATAGAGGGTGCTCATCCGCCTCTCCCCGGATTCGAACCTGCGACCTGTCGGTCTTCGGTCTTGCCGGCACAGGGGTTTAACCCACTGCGCCACTGGCGGCTCCTTTCCTTAATGTGATGTTCTATCAAAGAAGAAACAAAAATCTCTTAAGAAAAATAATCCTAAAGCCCCCAACAACAAAATGCCTGAGAATAGAAAATAGAACCTGGTTTTAATTTAGTTTTTAGCTGTTTGGGATGCTAGTTGTCCATCTTGGGAGCAGGAATGAAAATTTGTTTCTGTGTCATCTATAATTGCCAATCCCTGCTCTAGAAGTATCCCATATTTACAGCAACATAATCTGTTGGCAGTATTTGAGTCTGATCTTGTTGCTCACCAATTTCAATTCTAGATTCATGTTGAAACCCAGATTGAAGCGTCTGCATAAATAGTTACAGCATATATGCTTGTCTGGAGTTGGGCAAGAACCTTGTTTCTAGGAAAATCTTCAAGCACTGCAGTGCAAACTGGAGCTTATTTTATGGCAAAAGTCTCCAAAGTCCTTTATCAAGACATTTTGTCCTAATGGTTTGAGGGATTATATTTTTGAAAATTGTTAGTTTCCCTTTCCAATAAAAATGCTCAAGATGTTATATACCAGCCTTGCGAACTGATTCAGCATTTGGTAAAGGCATTCCGATTGTGGAATCACAGACACTTTTAAGTCAGCAATTGGGTTTATATAATCTTCAGTTTACCTGAGAACACCTATTTCCTACACATTGGGACCTGAGGACTAGATTCTAATCCAGGATGCAAACAGAAGGAACCATCCCTACAGGTTCCCATGTTTTTTTCCCTAAAGTATTACCACCTGTTTTTTTTTCCCGTTCCTTTTTCAACAATACAGGAGAGGCTGCACTTTTAAAGTGCTGAACTGAAAATTGTTCTTATCTCTGTTTAAAGTAGTGATTAAACTTGTGGCTTCAACCAACCCTTTCAGTATCACTGAGCCAAGGAAAGGTTATTATAGGAACAGGTCTAAAATAAGATCTGGGATTCCTAATCTATCATAGCAAAAAGTACCTCACTGTAGTACCAAGTTAGGAGAGCCATTGAAGCAGTGGACACAGAACAGATAGGAACCTCTACTGGCTGGAGGTTCTCATGTACCTGTTATGCACATTGTTTCTGAAGATTAACCCAGGAACTTTAAAAAGGCAGCCTTTCATGATAATGGGAATGAGGCTTCACAATTCAGCCTCATTGTGGTTTCAGAAGTTCCCACAGTTTTGACAAACTCTTTGTAGAACATTGGCAGTAAATATAAGGCTTCACAGAACATCCAATATTGCCTCTTCTGAGATCAGAACTGACCTGCTGTGTACTTTCATAAAGGCAGTGAAATGCCAGCTGAGAGAATGCCATCCCAGAATAACATGAAGCAATCCACACTTAGCCAGTTTTATGTATAGTGCACTTATACAAACTAGAGACACAGGGTAGTTTAAAAGCAGATGTTTTGTGTTGTCTTGTTGCTTCTTATGCTGATCTGTGAGACTTTCTGACATGAGCTTTTCAGAAGAAATTTATTACATGCAAATGGAATATGCTTGTCAGGTGTGCTTTCCTGGAAAGCATTGATAGCCTATCAAGAAAGACTGAACAATTAGTTATGGGCAATCCCTTTTCACTCCTGTGAAGATCCCCTTAGAACATAAAGACATTTGGAAATCTTTTGGGAATGATCTTTGCTTAATTCTTAAAATGTTGATTGTTGCTTTTAATTAGTACAACACTGTTCTCATAAAAAGACCAGAGAGCAGTTTTTTCCAGGACAATTTCATTGAGTTTGCAAATTTTGATAATGTAATATTTTGTAGTATTTTTTGTGAAGAAACTGTATTAAATCAGAAAAAATGGTGCATTAGTCAGCCCTTTTTAGTATGCTGGAAATGAGAGGGGCTTGTTTGGGGGGCGGGGAAGCCCCTGGTAAATGTCTATATTTAATACACTTGTTTTCCTACATTTATGAAGGTGCTTTGAAAACTATATTTACACAAATGCCAGTTGGTTGGCTTTATGAACTTTACAGTGCAATATAGATGTAGGCTTAAACCTGTTTATTCTTTGTGATGTGTCCAGTTACATCATTGTTTTTAATTTATATTCTTTTTAGTGGCTATGGGGAACTGAATAGTCCATGTAAGAAAAGCACAAAGGACATATGTGCCCTCTCAGGTGCTTTTGTGCCTTTCTGTGCTACCAAATATACTTCAAATTTACGACTACCAAATCTTCTATCTCCAGTTTTTGTCCCTCTTCCCATATTGGCTCATACACACATACACACACCCCATATTGTCTGATAACCTCTTCATGAGTATTGATGACAGTTTCTAGGAGTTGCTCCCTGCTTCCTGGGCATTCCTGGAGCTTGTGTCAGGAACCTCTGCATGGTGTAGTGGCTGGTGTCAGAGGGTATTCAAAAGGAGCACTCAGAACAGTGACTGGAAAACAAGTGGTTGTTTTCAGTTGAAAGCATGTTAACATAAATTTAACAATTCCTAAACACACAACAAGATTGAAACAAGATTGGAAAATACATAGAATACAAACATGGACTGGACATATGTATTAATCTGTGATCATATATTTGCTTTGTTGGAGTAGCTTAATGAAATTTGCATTCATGTGTCACTAAAACTTTTAAGATCTTCTGACTATCAAACATTGGACAGTAAATGTGCTGTCTTTCCATCCTTGACATAAATATGTTCTAGCTACATTAAATGCGTGCAGAATGTAGCCATGTTACTCAACATTATGTTCCAGGTTGTAAGAATGCAATCAAAAAGTACATATGTGTCTACAAATACTTACATTTTTTCTTCTGTACAAAATAGAAATATATCAAAACAAAAGGCTATGGCTGTTTTCTCTTTGATTGATTTAAATAGACAATATATATCTTTTTTCCATTCAATTATTTCATAATTTAAGGTAGAATTAATTTAAATAAATTATACAAAATGAAATACAATTTAAAATGGAATAAAGTATGCTGGGTGTGGTAGATAGCAAGATGAGTGCATGTGTATGTGTGCGAACATGTAAGTATATGGAAATAACCTCCCCCCTCCAGCATTTTATCTTGCCCTTAATGGTGTGATAATACTGTATATACACTAATATCTTTAGTATTAGTGTGGTATTTGTAGTAGCAGTATTAGCAGGATAACAGTGGATCGATCTTAAAAGAATGAGATGGTTAAAATGTGTATTGTCAATCTCCCATTAAGTTGTGATTGCATATCTTGAAATACAGAGTGTCCACAGTTTGTTTTGACAGTGAAAAATATATGTGCTGATAAAAAAAATGATCATAGTATTTAGTTTTGTTTACTGTGGCTTTATTTAATTGAAAACCTTTTTTCTTAATTATTTAGTAAAAATGGAATCCTGATGTTTAATATTATGGTAGCCTCCACTAGATTATGAATTATAGGGGTATGAATCTGTTTAGCATTTATGAAGGGTTGCTTTTCCAAAATTTAAAGAGATGAAATGTAAGCTTGTTCTTTCTCATTGTGGTTTTCCGCCACAGGAGATGACATTATACAGTTATTTTCATCTCTGTTAGGTAGTATATTATCTGGAAATATGGTTTGGGCCAGACTTCTTATCAAAACATAAGCTGCTGTTTCTGGAGATGAACTTAGTTTGTGATAATGTATATTCATTTCAGCTACTGTAAGAATAAACCTTTCTGAGGGCATATAGAACAGTAAAAACCGATTCCCATTTTATCCTTAACATGTTTAATATCTTGCTAATTTTGAGTGATGATGAAGGAGCTAGAATATCTACTGAATCTAAAATTGTCTTTTAAATATAAGAGCACAACACTATATTAAGTTTGTTTATAATTTTACAAGACTCTTGGAGAGTTAATTTTTATGTAGTAATTTGCATTTTGAAATGTTACAACTGATGAATAAGTTAAAAAACCAAAAGCTATCAGCAAAGCTGGGAAATCATTTGGATTCCAAGCATCAGAATACATTTGAGACTCAACATCAGATTTTTAGATTCTTGAGTAAACTGAAGGAAAGAGGATGGGATGAACAATCCAAAAAGTTGATTCTTAGTAATTAAAATATTTTTCAAGCCATACTATAGGGAACACTGTTTCATTTAGGAAACTCTCCCCTGAATAACAGGCTAGCACATTGCTGTCAGACACAGAATTAGTTCAGGGTTTCCATACTCATAACATTTTACATGTTTTTCTAGATGCTTTAATGAAAATGCTGGCAGAGTTTATTATATACAAACTGAACAATCTGGCCCCTTGTTTTATTTATAAAGGTTCAATGTATCTATGCCTGCCTACTTCATTCTGCAAGGGAGTGTCAGAAAGGCCCCGCATTCGCCGAGCCGTGAGTTATTGCTAACTTTTCAGATGTGTTAATTAATGTGGAACCAGCAATTTGTGTCTTTAAAAACAAAGAAAAAAGAGGAAAGTGGTGGGGAAATGCCCCAGTTCCTCAAATATTCAGCAGTAGCAGGCATGACTTTTAAAGGCAACTCTAAATTTTCAATAGCTTAAATCTATTAAATCTAGAGATCTAGCTCCTGAAAACCTATTGTTGAACTACTCTGAAGCTGTTCTAGTTTGCTAATTATTCGTCTCCTGATAGACATTGATTTCTGAAATATGCCGTTTAAGTGGAGTGGAGCCCATCTGAAAATGTTACACTATGTTCTGTGTAGGCCAGATAGTTAACATTTGGAATTACACAATGGAGTGATTAGATCAAGCATTTGGAATATAGAGAACACTGTACATACTTCAATTGCCTGTTTCAGATTTATTGGAATTAGATAGTGACTGCATTTGTAATCACAGATATCTATCCTCTGGAATCAGTGAGGCTGGGATAAAGTTACAAATATTGCCTTTTCCCAGTGACTCACCTCTGCTTCAGTAATTCACCAGTAGGTTTTCATTTTGCATAATTACAATTTAATAGTCAAGTTCTTTTAAAAACAAAAAAACAAAACCTTGAATAACGTGTATTACTGCTGTTGTATCTTTAGACCGAAAAATAGTTTTGCAGCGACCTCCTTTTTCAGTCTGACGTAGTAATTATCAACTTTTCCTTTTCCTGAAGGGAATTACATCCATGCAATAAATCAGTAGCTAGGTGTTGGGTTTCCTAATGTTTCCAACCTTGTTCACAGATGTGATTGATTAGACTTGCAATTGGACTTCAATGTGTGGTAAGCAGGCTGATGCTTTTGTGTTTATAGTAGTCTCTATTAATGCAGATGCGGTGTGCTCAGCTTATGGAGTTTCAGCTCTTATATACTACTGTTTTTAGGCATTTTTATTCCAGTGTTCCAGGTTTAGAAAAACACTTCACTCTAAAGCACTAATGCCGTGAATGAAATCTTGAAGAAATGGTGGCCGACATTCAGTAAATCCTCAAGACATGTTTTATAGATGCTTGTGAGTCTGTTCATGCTAATGGCAAGTGCGGTCCATATTAATATCAGTAAAATCAATGATATTTGTACATGTTTTCATAAAATAGTATTAACTTTTTTACTTTGTGGCATTATTTTATTTTCATGTGATATATGAAATAATTACCACATAATACCCATTATTTAGATTAAAAATCAGATTAGCTCTTCAGATTCTGATTTGTACATTTCTTTTTGTGTGGAATAGAGAAATGTCATTTGAACAGAAGTAAAGCTATGCTATGTATTTCTCTAATCAGAAATGTATGTTTCTGTGTTACAGGAGATACTACCCGTCAGCGAATCAAATTCAGTGATGACAGAGTATGCAAAAGTCATCTTCTCAACTGCTGTCCTCATGATGTCCTCTCTGGAACCGTGCGTAAATTATATTATTCTTTGGCAGTGTTTTTCCTTTGCAGCAAAAATGGTCTAAAATGTTGAAAAAATGTATGATCCAGAAAAATGTCTTGCCTTTGTAGGGGTAGTGTGATCAGACCATGAGTTTCTGAGTAAGTTATGTTCACAGTTTTATGAGTTATATGAGTGTCCAAATTAAAATATTATATGAATGTAGTTCTCTGATTTTTTTTGTCAGTTAAAATGGCTGGAGAAGAAATATAGTAGAGAGAATATTTTACACATTCCAGAAAATGTGTACTAAAATCCAGATGGAGATGACATTATGTTCCTTTCTCACCCCGCAGGGGACTCGGGGCGGATTCCAATGTGCATAAACATGGCAAACATTCAGTGCCATAGACACACAACATATACAGATAGAGACACAGAGGCCATTTAACATTCCAGCTCCATGAGGGTATTCTGGCCACCAGGGGAGCTGTCGCTTTACCATCCATTTGTGACACTGATTGAGTACTTACTCATTCTTGCTGGAGATTTTTATGGCATTGTAAATTAATTAAATTAGCTTCCCCACATAAGTGGGAGGCTAATTTCCTACTTGACAGATGCAGCTGTCTTTCGGGCTGCAAAGGTCGACAGTGAGCTACACGATGTATTGTCAAAGGCTTTCATGGCTGGAATCGCTGGGTTGTTGTAGGTTTTTCGGGCTGTATGGTCATGTTCTAGAGGCATTTTCTCCTGACGTTTCGCCTGCATCTATGGCAAGCATCCTCAGAGGACCTCACAACCTCTGAGGATGCTTGCCATAGATGCAGGCGAAACATCAGGGGAGAATGCCTCTAGAACATGGCCATATAGCCCGAAAAACCTACAACAACCCAGCTACACAATGGTCAGAAGCTCACTCTGACCCAGGCTGACTTCGAACTCATGACCTTTCGGTCATGAGTGATCTAATGCAGCTGACTCCCAGCCAGCTGTGCCACAGTCCCAGTGCAACTGAACCAGTAAAAGAAAGGCCGGGGGGGGGGGGGGGGGGGGAGAGACCTGGGAATAAAAGGAGAAATAGAAACACAGTTTTTTACCCACTACCATACTGGCAATCTCGAGGGATTTGGATTTATTGGAGGATACAACCTCAGAGTTCCTGATTGCAAATATATGATTACCTTACCTGGCATTCAGCACATTATTTTCAACAATTTGTATGTACAATAATTAACTCTGGACTCTGATTGAAAGAAGATGGTCTTTCACTATTTAAAATGAGAGACATTGGTTTTGGTGCTCAAAATGAGGGTGGCATAGTCTATTTTCTAGGATGTTCTTTATTTTCTGGAAAGCAATCCAGGAGCTAAACCTATGTCATACCATAAAATAATGAGTTTCAAATATAACAAAGTTCATATGTAGTTGTGGAGCATGTTAGTCAGGAACAAGGTTTTGATAAAAGGTCTCTGGTGCCTAAAGTGCCCCAAAGAGGACCAAAACTATCACAGATTGCCTCCCTGCCCCCCCCCCCCCCCAACCTCAATACCCTTTAAAGATTTTTTTTTAATGGGGAGGTGCACCATGAGGGTAAAGCTGTACAAGGCCCAACGAGGGATAAGTGCAGCCCCCTAGCCCCAAACAGTTGCCCGCTTCTAGTGTTTTGGTATTGTAGAGGATGACGTTCAAAACCTCTGGAATGCCAGTTGTTCCAGAACCCAGATCTGTTCTGAAGGCTACCAGTTCACCAGCTGTCACTTAAACTATTTTGTGCCTTTTGAAATGTTTTTCTTTACAGCAGTTTGACAAGGTTAGTATTCTTAAACAAGATCTCAGAAATCTTCTCCAGATTTTTTAGTTCCACTTGAATCTTTGGGTGAAATAATCTTAATAGTATGCATCGTTGAGCCTTTTCTTTACTTGTATTGTGGGTTCTATTCTGATTTCCATTATCCACATCACAGTTGATTGACTGGAGTTCAAACAAAAAATTTTAAAAGAAAACTAGAAGTCCTTAAGACGTTACAGAAGAAGATCTTTTGACTCTGGCCTATTTCTGGCTTTTAAAAATATTTTTCCTGTCGTATGGATGGCTAGGATGGTTTTAAATGGTGTATTTTAATATTTTGATAAATGTTTTTAATGTTTATGTATGTATGTATATAAGAATTTGTGTCCCAGCATTGAATTCTTGCTGTATATATCCTGTGCTCCGCCTTGAGTCCCCTTCGGGGTGAGAAGGGTGGAATATAAATGTTTTACATTTCCAGTGAGAGGGAAATCAATTGCATCAGTTCCAGAGCCAGCATAGTTCCATCTATCCTTCCCCTTCTAGGGCTGAGTGTGGAAAACGGATAAGCAAATAAAAATGGATCACAGGATTAGCAATCTCATAAACCACTGTTACAAACTGATTTTGAATCCATCCCAATGATTTTAATCTATAATCTATATTCCAATATATTCCTTAAAGCACTGAAGTGATGCTTATCACCAAAAACTGATTTGTAACCCTTTTGGTACTATGTTGGAGAGTGGTCCCTGGTCAAGTGATCCCTGGTCAAAAAGAGGCTGAGAACCACTGCTTTAGCAAAATATGGAAAATGTGATATTGTGGTATTCCTTTACATTCCTCATGGCTATGCTCAAGCCAGTTTCATCACATCAACAATTTTTCACAGTAAAGCCTCTTCATTTATCTTTGCATTGGCTTCTGATTGGTACTGCTTTTGCAGCTGCCTCAAAACTAGAAGGAATTTAAAGATTATTAGTTTCTCAAGGATCCACATGCCTCTTGCTCAAACTCCACTGCTCAAAGGTGTGAAGTATTCCAATGAGTGGATTTTTAAATTGCTGCCTGATATGATACCTATCATAGCTGAGGTGTTTGAGCCCATAGGCCAACCCATCTTTAGGGTATACTACACTTTTTAAAAAACAGAAATCAATTTTGCCAAGACAGTACAACTTTGTGAAGGATATTTATTTTGAATCAACGCTGTCACCAACTTTTGTTTCATACTCTTCCTTAGAGACCATTGATAGCAGTGGAGGGTATATACATTTAGATTTCTAATTTTTTTAAAGGAAAAGTGGCATTTGGTGTGTTGCACAGGAAGTGCAGAAGAAAATATTCAGTGTCATGTTGTTTCTCACAGCTTATAATTAATAGCATCACTCTCTGAACTCTATAATTTGGACTGTATTCTTCATGAGAACTTGAAAGCAAGGCAGAATTTTGGCAAAAGGAATCTAGGCAATCTACTTGCTACATAGACATCATGCTTTGAAGAAGAGGAAAGCAATTTATGTTTTGGTTTTGAATATGCAAAGGTTATATATTATCTCATGAGAAGTTTCCCTCAAGCACTGTTTATGTATCAGTAGTCATGTTAGGAAATAGCTATCCATTCTAGTTCTTATATTTTGAATATTTCCTGAGAATGAATAAAACATTTCCTTGATATTTTCAGTCAGTTGTACCTCTTTATCTGTAATCAGTCATTTACAGAACAGCCCACACATTTTAATGTTTTTACCAATTTCCCAAAAACAGAAAGCTCTGAATAACAGATTAAACTCTGAATGACAAGGAATGGTTGAGACTAAGAAATTAAGAGTTCACATGTTTTGATATATAACACAGCTTCCCTTAATACCTCTTCCCTTAATATTATTTAAACAGTCCATCTGTCCACCCTTGCCCCCAGTTTGCATTGTTCATGGCATACTAAAAACCATTTTAAATTGCTTTTATTTGTGATATACTTTCTAAACTACAGAGTGTATTTGGAATCATTTTAGTCTGGCTTCAGGCCTGGTTATGGGATAGAGACAGTCTCTATTGGAAGCTAGAGAGGGCTAATGTTTCTTCTGAAATACTCAATGACTTTCAGTGCCATCTGCCATGATATTATTAGCCACTTCTCTGGGATGAGACTTGGAGAAACTGTTGTATGAGGCTCAGTTCTTTGAAAAGTTTAGAAGAACATGCTAGAAGATACTTATTTGCTCCAGAGGCCATTAGCCTCTGGTATTGTCTGTGTTCCACCTGCTATTTTGCATATAGATGTATTTGGGGAGAGCCACCTGGGCTCAATTCTATCAGTATGCCAAAGGTGCTGAACTCTGCCTAACTTTTTCATCTGTTACAAAGACAATTATTTTGATTCTAAATTAGTGTCTTATACAGAAATGAAGTGGATGACAAAAGACAGAGATCAAAAGACAGAGATACTTTTGATCATTCCAATGGCACATCAGAGAAAAAGAATTCAGCCTGTGCTGGATTGGATTACCCTCCACTTGAAAAGGCTGGCTTATAATTTTGATGTACTTCTGACTCAGCCTTGAACTTTGATGTCCCATTTCAGTAGTGGGCAGGAATGTATTTGCACCACTTTATTCCCCTTGATAGAGAAGACGCATGACTTCTTTACATCTTGTTTGGACTATAGTAATGCCTTATTGCCTCCCAAAAGGGTCAGAGATTCAGCTGCCTGGATTTTAAGGTGTTTTTGATGGGAGGGGGAAGCCTTTTTTGTATTCCCACATTCCTTGGAGGGTATGTTTGGTGGGGATGCCAAAGAGGACTTTTCATTATCTATACCAAGCCTCTTGAACTTTCGTAAAGAAATTAATAGATTCTGTGTGTGTGTGGAGTATTAAATATACTGCCAGTGCATCACTGGATGCCTGGAATACACTATAATTTGTAGACACGCTGTTCTTAAAGTTTGTAGACATTTCAAGAAAACCTGGGTTTGATCACTTGTTCTTAAAAATCTGTCACACTCTAATCATTTCAAATGTGTTGTTTTAAATCATTCACTAATTGTTTGACAGTATTGGAGCAGAATGTGACTATTAGATATATTCACTCGTTTTGTTTTGTTTTGCCTCTCTCTTTCAGAGGATGGACCTTGGAGAATGTCTGAAAGTTCATGATTTGGCATTAAGAGCAGATTATGAAATTGCTTCAAAAGAACAAGACTTCTTTTTTGAGCTTGATGTATGTTTTTGTTTGAACTATCCATACTACATAAAGGCTAGGAAAGAAACAGCAGTGAGGCAATCAGACTAGTGCACTGTACATTTTTTTAATCTTAGGTTTTTGAAATTACTACTCTTTTCAGAGTAGACCAATACATGCAGTGTAAATTTATTTTAATACTGGATTTTCCAACCTAGACATTGGTTACAATGGGGTAGATCATAATATTTCTGTCTTCACACCCGCCATATAATTTCTGTTTTAAAAAGTACATTTTGTGGAAGAATTATTACAAAGGATTCCGCATCTCTACCTTTAGTGAGTCTGAAATACTTAACGCTTTTCTTAAGAGGTTTTCATTCATATGAGATATAATAGACATAATGCTGTGTGAAATGCTGTTACTTGATCATGGATTTATTAGCATCTCATGTATAAAAGTTATGGAGAATCTAACTTTCAGCATTATGTTTCTAATTTAACATGAACACCAAGTCTGTGTTGCTCATTGCTGTAATGATCACCTTATACATTTGACCATAATAGAATTATATGGACAAACTAAACCACAATTTTTGATCATGAATTTGAAATTTCAAAGAAAGAAAGCTGAGGTGGAAACAGAACAGAATGTGGATTTCACACAAATAAGAATAATATCCCATCCAAGTTTGAAAAATAGCATGGTTGTTGTCTTTTATTACCCCTCCAGCTAGCTGGACTATTATGTATGGTACATACAATAATGGATATGCTTTTTTTAAACTCCTTTTTCCTTCAGTTTAATACAGATGTTTGTGTTAAATACCTAAATGTATATTTGTTAGATTGCCCTTATTTCTGTGTATTCTGAGTGGTCTTCACTTCAAGAAAAAGTAAATAGTGAATTATTTAGATTTTGAAAAAATAAAATAAAAAATAGATCCCTTTTTAATTATTTTAGTATTTAACCAGCAGTCAGTGAATGACATGTGCCATATGAAGATGTGATTATTTCCATTGATTATATTTTTGTTTGATGCCTTAGGCAATGGATCATCTGCAGTCATTCATTGCTGACTGTGACAGAAGAACTGAAGTGGCAAAGAAAAGACTGGCAGAAACACAAGAAGAGATCAGTGCTGAAGTTGCAGCCAAAGTAGGCATTTAAAATCCTCTTCTGAAGGATGTTCCTTGGATAAATTTTGGTTCACCTTTTAAAATATTGATTGGTGATATCTAACTCATTTGTTTAATCATTTTGACAGGCTTCTGCTCCCACTTTGCAAATTAGGGAAGGTAGCATTCTCAATTTTAAGGAGAAAGTGTCTGATTGAGGAGGAATGTGAACCCAAATGTCTGTGAGCTGTGTGCAGTTCATAACATGTATTGATTTTAGTAATTACTTTTTCTCTCTCTCTGAACTGCAAAGTTTCTTGAACCATACTGAAAATGAATGCATAGGCTCTAGAGGGAATACATAGAAAAATAGAGGAAAAGCAGTGAGCACAATATGAAAGAGCTAATTTAAAAGCTGTACACAATTACATTTTCCTGCCTTTCAGAAAAATAATTTGAAAGGGGCAGAATGACATAAGTTTATGCATGTAACGTGACCCACCCTGAAATCTGAATCATTTTAGGTTTTAGTCCTGTTCACACTTAACAGTGATTTAGTAGCATTTAATCCGGCAGGACCCATTAACTAAGAAGCCTCACGTGGGATTGTACTGACAATTATTAAGGAAATATTACACACAAAGAATGGCCAATTGTCATGCGAGGAAAAACTGCACTGACTTATAACACAATATGTGTGTTTGTGTTTTAAAGAAAGACTAGGCCAGGGCTACTTACACTTTCCCCACTTGCTACCCCTTTCTGGCTGAGATTTTTTTTTGTGATCCCCTGATATATTGGCATATAAAAGAGATGTAAAAATCAAACATTTATGGATACCAAACTGGCATTTGGAAGGTTTGCTAAACCGGCTGATTTTCCTTTTTATGAAGTGCAGCTGAAGCATTTTCTGCACAGTCCACAGTAAACACAGCATGCTCTGCTAACAGATTCTTGTCAGTGGGTGGCGTTCAGTTGTACTTGTACTGTTGCCAATTTTTTGTGACCCCAACATTGAGCTAAGAGAACCCCATTTGGGTCCGAGACCTACAGTTTAAGAAGCAGTAGACTAGACAAACACCATTGATCAATTTGAAATAATAGGTTATTATTTTTTAATATAAGTTTAATTATCTGCAAGTTACAACTTGGGAAATGAGATGCTTTTAAACATTTTTGTGTATGGAGAGCATATTGAGGGAAGGGGGGCTTCTAATCAGAGATTTTCAGGCATCCTATAATTACACACTTGTTCACCAAAATGGAACTTCTCTACACATTAGGGAGTATTGACATGCATTATTATACCCTATCCCCACCCACATCCTAGAAAAAAGGAGTGGGGAGAGCAGGCAGCTCAGTAACGATTAAGTATTCCCAGAGACCATAGAATGCTGATTGGTTATTGTGGGAAATCCTAGAAAACCTGGAGATAAGGGAGATGGGGTAAGAGGGCATGGAAGACTGGAACGTGAAAAGAGCATTACGCAGATTTGGAACATTTTCTTGCAAACCCCATTTTACTTTAGTTTTACCAGTTACTAATTCTTCACAGGCGGAACGGGTCCATGAATTGAATGAGGAAATTGGGAAGCTGCTTGCCAAAGTAGAACAACTTGGAGCTGATGGAAATGTGGAAGAATCTCAGAAAGTAATGGATGAAGTGGAGAAAGCAAGGGCAAAGAAAAGAGAAGCAGAGGTAAATCCAAGTTTGTATTTTTAGCAATTGGTTTCAGTTGCTCTTTGGAAACTAGGGTTAAAGCAGTGGTCCCAAAGGACTTTATTTGTGAAGGATTACTGAGAGTAAAGGCTTGGAATGTCTACTGGGGATTGTAGGTGTAGTTGACCAGATTATTATCAGAAAAGTACATGCTGTTGATATGTCTCTAGCTAATGAAGAACATTTTATACCCAATTAGAATGTGGTATTATATTTGAGATGTACTTTCCAGGAGGTATACAGGAACTCCATGCCTGCTTCCAGCTTCCAGCAGCAGAAACTTCGAGTCTGTGAAGTGTGCTCAGCTTATCTTGGTCTCCATGATAATGACAGGCGACTAGCTGATCATTTCGGAGGAAAATTGCACTTGGGTTTTATTGAAATAAGAGAGAAGCTTGAAGAACTCAGGGTAAGATCATGCCTCTTTTTTCTGCTATATTAGTGATAATCTTCACAGATCAGTAATATAGATTTATAATAGTTAATATATTTAAAATGTAAATGAATATGGTTGGAAATAAGAAATATTATGAACTTACTGCTTCACTGAATTTTGAGTAACTTTCTTTAATTTTGTGTACTTGAGAACTTGATTAAAGTTTATGGTTAGAAAACCCAGTGGTACAGATACAAACTTTTTTCTAAAAACATTATGTATTACCATTGTAACATGAAGAGAGTATCCAGTTTTGCCGTTCTCACAGTGAAATGGTTCCTCTATATTGTGACTTCATTGTCTTCAATTCATTAAATTCATATTTATTTGCAAAATCTGTTTTATCAATATATTTGTGAGTCTTGTTGAACAGATAAAAATGTCTGCTGGTGGTTATCTTACCCTTCTTTCACCTTAAATGGAAGAGCATATACTTTTATTTGAGGTTTCTTGGGCTGTTAGTTATGTAATCAAGTAAAATTTGATCTGTGTATGTTGAACACTTACCAGACCAGATCAAACTTTTTTTGATTATCCTTTGATATTACTTCAGAGTTAGCTACATGCGTACCTCTTTTTCCTCTGTAGTAGTGACATCGCTGTAAGGTTACATGGTCTTGAATCCTGGGGAATGTATCCCATGCCAGAGGGAGGGCTGGGACTCAGGCACGTATGGACATGCACTCTTACATACATCCACATGTGCTTTTCAAACCTCTACCTTGCTTCCATTGTATTCTAATAGTTATTTCAGTTGTACTTACAAATGTATGCCCCTGCACTGTATTCCTGCTGCAGTTAAGCAGTTTACTTTTATGTTTACAGTTCATTTTGTTTGCTATATTTAAAGTTTCTTCTATATAAATCCCTTTTTGTATTAAGAAATTGTCCTTCATTTCACCTTTAGGCCCCTTATTTGTAACAGACGTACTTCTAAACAGCTGTCATTTCTCACTCCATCCTCACATCTTTGTCATAGTAAGTTCAAATGGAGAGCTCCTCTCCAAACTAAAATGTGTGCCTCTCTTTGCTTCCTGGTGGCTGCTGGAACAGCAATTCTGGAAGCATTGATGAGAGCAAGCAACCATATTTATCTATATATTTATTTACTATATTTATATCCCACCCTTCTTACCCTAGCAGGAGGACTCGGAGCAGCTCACAAAAGGCAGCAATTTGATGCCGTACATATACATAAATATAATAAAAATAAGCATATGCATTAAAACTCAAAAAAACAAAAATAACGCACTACAACAATTATTAAAATCATGTTATCCAGAATCAAATCCAAGGCCATTCCATTAGTCATTTCACAATTCTGTATACTCATATCGCACTAACTTGTGAGCCAAAAGCTTGGTCCCATAACCAGGTTTTAACTTTCTTCCTGAAGGTCAGGAGGGAGGGGGCTGCCCTAATTTTGCTGGGGAGGGAGTTCTATAGCTGAGGGCCACCACTGAGAAGGCCCTGTCTGTCATAGAGTGTCCTGACAGCACCTGCTATATCACCTTGTTTGCGACAGTGTGGCAGCTTCTCTCGGGGCTCTGTGCCTCTTAGAGCAGCTTCCTTGAACTTGTACAGTGGAACAGAAGAGAAAGGCTCATGGTGATCTACGTGGGCAGTGCAGCAAAATATATGCCAATCAGGGACAGTAGAACATGCTTGAATGTAGTACTGTTGAGTTATTTATAGAGTATCAGCATTCCTAGTGATGTAAGTGCTAACCTTTTTTGTGTTTTTTGGTCACTGGCAGTACCTGTACTGCAAGTTTTTCAACAGCAAGGACTTTCATTGTAGCAGCTGGGCAGTGTGCCGAGGCTGTCTTCATATTCTGTATCTGTTTCATATGGTGTGGACATTATATGAACATTTTTCATATAACAATCCATTAGGGCATCTCTCTAAATAATTTTGCATATTAACACCACTTTTGGAACTGGAGTAAATATTTTCAGTATTGCATCTTACTTGGTAAATTGTATGGCTTGTTTTTTAGCAGATGGGGAGTAATTAATCTAAATAGTCTTCGTAGATACTTATTTCTGATAGTATGCTTCCTTTGGATTTTTTAAAACATTAAAAAATTACTGTATCTTTTAGAGAATTGTGGCTGATAAGCAAGAAAAACGAAATCAGGAACGTCTAAAACGAAGAGAAGAAAGGGAGAGAGAAGAAAGAGAGAAGTTAAGAAGGTAGAAAAATTACTTTATTGGGCCAGAACATATTCGCACTTCAAGCCACTTCTGTAAAATTTCTGAATATTTAAAAAATGGTGTCACAAATTCAAGACTGGTATCTAAAATAATAAATTATGAAAATTGTATGGAGGAAGATAAATTGTATGCAAATTAAATGTGTGCGCAATGATTTCAACATAATTTTTATGCTTTTTATTTAGTGTATAGCTATAGTTTTTTGTTTTCATTAGCAGTGAAAAATAGAATAGATAGCATGCAAGGTCTTTTTTGACGCATTATCTTTAGATTTGATCTGCATTGTGTTGTTTGCAATTAACTGCATATTTAGATGCAAAATACTTAAACAAGTTTAATCCCAAATAATATATTATGTAAACTGATTTTCCAACATTAAAAATCATCTTGGTTTATTCTTGCTTTTAGATCTCGATCCCATAGCAAGAATCCAAAAAGGTAGGAATCATATTTTTGTGGATTTTTTTAAAAGTTTCAGTCAGACAAATGCTGAACAAAGAGAACTGTTTTGATCCATAATGAATACAGGGTTGATTCCTGAAATGGAGTGAGGCTTCCATTGCTAATTCTTGCAGAGATTTTTATCATCTCATAGTACGAGGTAAAGGTCCTGTGGTTCCCCAGGTGTTGACCCCAGGTGTCCCAAGAACAGTTGGAATTATGGGAGTTGGAATTAGGTAACATGTATGGCAACATAGAGAGAAACCCTGGGGGAGCACAGCTGTACCTGATGCATGTGTTTCCCTCAATCACTCAGGTTCTTCCTCTGAAATATAGCCTATAGCAGGGGTCCACAAACTTTTTAAACAGAGGGCCAGATCACAGTCCCTCAAACTGTTAGAGGGTGAGATTATAATTTGAAAAAAACATGAATTCCTATGCACATTGCACATATCTTATTTGTAGTGCAAATAACCCTTTAAAACAATACAATAATTAAAATGAAGAACAGTATTAGTATTTCAGTGGGAAGTGTGGGCCTGCTTTTGGCTGATGAAATAGGATTGTTGTTGTGTGCTTTCAAGTCGTTTCAGACTTAGGTTGACCCTGAGTGATGGCCGGGTAAATGATCTTGGAGGGCCTTGGTTTGAGGACCCCTGGCCTATAGCATCTAGTATTCATGACAGTTTCCCTTCCAAGGACTAAGCAGTATTGACCCTTCTTAGCTTCCAGAATTGGGGAATCTGGTGTCCTTATAGTATTTAGGCCACTGTCTTATATATGCCTTGTATATATCTCAGCATTAATTCCAGCGTGTCCAATGATTTCCACTTTTCTGCAACATATTAAGTAATTCTGAGATTAATTGATAGATCTTTTAGTTGGGAAAAGGCATGATATGTTTGCTATAGAAGTGAAGCCTTATGAGCCCTCTTCTGACTTCAAGGCTCAATGTGACTTTGGGTCACATTGTTACTGAACAATGTCAGACTTAAGAATGCTTGGATTGGTTGTTTCCAGTTCAGTGAGATAGATAGATATTACTTAAGTTTTGGGGACTTTTACCCAAAGCCACAAAAATGACAAATGTATATGTCCTGGCATTAATACAGACTATCGTTGTCACTTTGTAAGGGGCATATAGGACAAGAAGGAATTGCTCTTTACTTTTCTTAATAGCTGCTAAGATTTTTAGGTTTCCACTTGCAAGGAGTTTTTAGATATCTTAGTGCATTCAATTAAGTGTCAGATGAAAATATTGGAAGGGTTGTTTTCACCCACTGTACACCTCTTTTCAGGTCTAGATCCCGAGATCGCCGCAGGCATCGATCTCGCTCCTCCTCACGCGAACGTAAGAAAAGGACTCGCTCCAGGTCCCGTGAGAAACGCCACCGCCATCGGTCACGCTCCACCAGCCGCAGCAGGAGCCGCAGCCACCAGAGGAGCAGGCATAGCTCCAGGGATAGGAGCAAAGAACGCAGTGCTAAAAAGAGGTAAATTGGGGGTTCACAAAATCAGTGCTTAGTACATAAGACATCTTTGATATTGCTTGCTTGATGGAGAAAAAGACGGCTCGTGTCAGTCAATTCTCATTTGACATTAAAGAGTATGTTGTCAGAGGAGATACAAATCTTTTGATGCAGCACATTTAAGATGATCTAACCCACAACTTGAATTATTTCTTGCTCATGTCCTGGTCATCAGTTGCTGTTAGTACTGTACCTTTTTTCAGGCCTTCTATCTTTCACCTCTTTTACTCTGTCAAATTCATTTACTAATTTCTAATTTCTCAGATGATGTGTTCTGCTTATTTCTCTAGCCCACAAAGTATCCATCTCATTTCTTTTTTTTACTTTCAAAAGCAGATCAGAGATGTACCTTACTCTAAATACAACCTATATAGGAATCCCTTAGGCTCCCAGTGGGTTAAACCGCTGAGATTCTGAACTTGCTGACCGGTTTGAATCCAGAGAGCAGGGTGAGCTCATGCTGTTAGCCCCAGCTTCTGCCAACCTAGCAGTTTGAAAACATGCAAATATGGGAAGGTAACAGCCCTCCATACAGTCATCCTGTCCACATGACCTTGGAGGTGTCTACGGATCACACTTGCTCTTTGGCTTAGAAATGGAAATGAACACCACCACCTAGAGTTGGATACAACTAGACTTAATGTCAGGGGAAACCTTTATTTTACTAGGGAATCCCAGGCCCTGTCTGGCCATTGTGAGAATCCCACTAGGGCTACACTCCCTTCCCAATGACATTGCTGCTTTTTTAGGGTGTTTCTCTGTTTTGAAGGGTAGAAATCCTTTCTCCGAGTCTTGAGGTACTAGTTGTAAATACTTTATGCTTTGAGGCTGTCATTTTTATTCCATTCTCCTACCTTTAAAAAAAGTGTAAGTGGCCTATTTCTCCAGTGTCTGCTGCATTCAGGGCTGCTTATTTGTAATACCCATGCCATTCTAGTTCTATGGTTTAATTGATCTAGTGCAATGATAGGATTCTAGCCAAAGAAAGCTTTTCCCTTCATTTTCTTTTACTGTTCCAACGTATGTCTCCCTGCATGGGCTTCACGTATTTACCCACGCTCGGAATTCCTTATCAAAACAATCCATTTTTATTTAACTCATTTTCTCTATTATTAGCATTTGGATTTTAATGTACGAAACCAGTATGCCAAGTCAAGGGTCATTTTTACACCAGGGGTTCTCAAATGTTTTCAGCCACAGATAGCTTTTTGTTTCTTGTGGAGCCCACATAAATGTTTATATATTATATTATATATAATGTACATATATCAGGCATGGGCAAAATTTTGGCCAACATAAATTTAACAGTATTTCAGTGGACGACTCCAGGAGCCATCCAGTCCAACCCCCTCTACAATGCAGGAGAAGCACAATCAAAGCATCCCCAACAGATGGCCACCGAGCCTTTGTAGTAGTAGTAGTAATAATAATAATAATAATAATAATAGGAGCAACACTTTGAGAAACGCTGGTTTACGTTATAACAGCGCAAGATTTAAAAAAGAATGGAATATTATGATTCTGTCCGATTTATAACTGTTGAAATATCACGTAGATTAGTGGCACAATACTTTTTAATTGTATGCAGGGAACTTTTTTGCTTCTGTAAAGGTACACTATCAAGGTATTATGTGGTGAAATATGGTAATTCAGGTATACTGATGTTTAAATGTATGCTTCTTTGGTTCTTATTCTGAAAATGGTGTGTTATCTGTTTGTACTGCCACATGATCAGGGAGCCTCGTCTCTAGAATTAATGAGTCAACCATTAAAATGAAGTTAAATAGCATACCTCTGTGATCGTTTTAGGTCCTCAAAAGAAAGGTCTTCCAGAGATCAAGAACGACCAAGAGACCATAACAGAACATCACGTGACAAAGAACGGAGCCCCAGAGAAAAGTCGCCCAGAGACCGAGACTGCAAAGATCGGAAGCGTCCCTACGAAAGCGCCAACGGCCGGTCAGAAGACAGAAAAAGCTCGGAGGAGCGTGAAGCGGGGGAGATATAACTGGCTGTACATTCACTTGATTCTTTAGCTTCCTATGGAGTTGCATACTGTGGTTTAGTTTACAATTATTCAAAGGGACACCAGTGAGCAGTTCCACACACTGATCCAACTCTAGGGTAGATGATGTACAGTGTATAAAAATGGTTATAATGAAGTCTGCATTGACCCCTTTGATTGAAGACAACTAAAAGCAGTGTTCTTCTGTTTCCTCCCCTCCAACAAACTTGTAAAACATATTTTCAAAGATTTCACACAAACAAAAAGAAAAACAATTTTATGTACTAAGATGTAGATCTCAGTGTTTTATTCTCCTTTTTCAATACAAGTTATAGTGAACAAACTATATTGTGCTCTTTTTGCCTTGAATGCTTTCAAACCTTTATAAGCTCCTCTGATTTTGCTCCTGTCCTCTCAGCAGCAGCAGCACCGAGTGGTTTTTAAGAGGGAGGGGGGCCCAAGCTTTTATTATCCCTGTAAGATTGTGTTCTCCGTTGCTTCTTGAGAGCCTCAGATATTTGGCAGTATGTTTAGGTTCGGGACATGTGCTGAAGAATACGGAAACATGTTTTTTTTAACAGTGCCTCTTTAGATTTGGAAATTGAACAGCTATTGCATTTCATCCTTTTTTAATTTCTATTGAAACTTTGAAATCAAAGCCAGTCCCATATCTTTTGTACCATTTGATTGGTATGTGTTCAGTATACTTGTTTTTTTTCCATAAGACTTTTCCTGCTTTTTCTTGTGGGGTGTAAACTGCACATCCTTAACTGTACAACAACAACCAATAATAATAAAGATAAAAATTAACCATTTTGTCCAGTGAAATGGCCGTGTGTTCCCCATGCCTTCCTCAGAACTAAACTCATCTTGTTTTAATAGCCATGCTTTCTGCCGCATTAGTTGTGTCTGGCAGTAATTTATATAGGGAAGTAATGTGTTAAGTGCACATATATACCAAATAGACCCCCTTTATGAAACACAAGACTAGGCTATCTAGTGGGTGGGATGCTGTGTTCTCAAATAATATGCTGTGTCCAGGTTGGTTCATCAAGTTCTCTGCTATGGCTGACTTCACTGATTGAATTAGTCTGCAGTGCCTTTCATGTTCCTTGATTTGTGTTTGTTAGGCCCTTTGTCTTTACTCTTGTGGCTTGATCTTGGTTTTGCAGCCCTTCTGATGTCCAGAAATGCTGGACCACTCTTAACCAGCATGTCAGATTACACAGAGAAGCCACTGAAATCCAAAATCATATGGAAAATTTCAACAGAAAGGAAAAAACCATGAAAATGAACAAAATCTGGCTACCAGTATTTAAAAACTCAAGAATCAGGCGAGTAAATAAAGAGCAACACTCAAAACCAGGGGAATTCTAGACAGGAAACAATGAGGGCTAGCTAACACCTCCCAACAAAGGATTCCCCCAGGCAGGAAGCAGCCAGGCTTTGAAACTGCAAGGCTATTCAGTTCTAATCAAGGTAGCCAATTACAACATTCTCGCTTGCCTCAAACGGACAAGTGTACTTTCACTCACCGTGGACATTCCACAGATAAATAAACCCCACTTACCTAGTTTTCAACAGACCTCACAACCTCTAAGAATGCCTGCCATAGATGTGGGTGAAACATCAGGAGAGAATGCTTCTGGAACATGGCCACACAGCCCGGAAAACTCACAGCAACCCAAAGTTAATAATAATGTCTAGTTCCTGAGGGTAATACACATTGCCTTAGTTTTTGTTCACTCAGGCAGATTTAGCTTTAGTATCTTAAGACTCAGATTGATTTGCAGTTAAAACAAGCCAGTTCTGTGAAGTTTATTGTACATGAAAGATATTGGCATCCCTAGTATTCGTATACATTAGCATCCTTCACATTCTCTTTACGAATATATAGCGTCTGAATCGGAATTGGGACTGGACTGCCCTGAGATTCTTTGGAATAGAATTTTAATTCAGTAACTTGTGCAGTTGAGACAATGCTTTTCCTTAGGACCAAGCGAGTGCTTCACGTCCCTTAGTTCAGCATCAGCGAGACCCAGTAAAAAGCCATTGGTACTTGGATATTTTGTGTTTTATTCAAATTTAAAAAAATAGACAAATAGGGTGCATTGTTGAATAATGAGTTGCGAGTATCCCATCCATAATGTGCTCTGACACACACGCAGAGAGATCTCAAAGCATACAGCACATACTCTCACTACTAAAGTGTAAGGCACTGTCCTGATAATTGAGTTTTTAATACCGACAGCTAGATTCAAAATTCAAGAATACACACAAACATGCAGGTTGCCCCAAGTTAAAAACAAGATAGGGTCTGTAGGTTTTTTTTTCTTAAGTTGAATTTGTTTGGAAGTCAGAACAGGTATGTTTTTTCAGTGTAGCTCCAGCCAAAGAAATATATTAGTTTTAGAGGACAGAAGGGAAGGTTAACACCCCTGTGGTGTTTGTTTTGCAGTCGTAATGTAAAATAAACCATGTGTAGTTCACGTTTGGTTAGCCCACACACTGCCTTGCCAGAGAAAGAAAATATGCCACACAGGTGAACAGTAAATAGTTTACTCTTCATAGTTCAAAACAACATATTTACAATGTGATCAGTTGCATCAACTCACATCATGTCCTTTGATGAGAGATTTGAAATAGTCTTTCTTTGTCCAAGTTGAATAAACTTCAGCAGCTCATGAAGCAAGAGCACACTCCAAACTCTCTCTCTCTTCTAAGCACTTACATAGCCCCAGCCTGAACAAAAATGTAACAGTAACCAAAAGACCCAGGCTTGGCCAATCTGCTTCATGCATCTTATTTTACAGTGACACACACAGAAAGATTCCTTGCATGCTCCAACAGATTTCAGCTCACTTTCTGTCCCTGCGATAATTGGATTTCAAAAAATGTGGCTTGTTGTGGAAACAAGGATTGGTGCTAAAGCTTCAGTGGAGACAACTTTTCTCCATAATAATTCTTTCAGGAGTGAATTTCCCTTCAGAGGGCAGATTTCTCACACCTAGTAATACAGAGCAACAACTCAGGATTTGTTTGTTTTTGTTACTGTGTCAGGAGCTACTTGAGAAACTGCAAGTCACTTCTGTTGTGAGAGAATTGGCCGTCTGCAAGGACATTGCCCAGGGAACACACAGATGTTTTACCATCCTTGTGGGAGGCTTCTCTCATGTCCCCATATGGGGAGCTGGAGTTGACAGAGGGAGCTCATCCACACTCCCTGGATTCAAACCTGCTACCTATCAATGTTCAGTCCTGCTGGCACAAAGGTTTAACCCATTGCACCACTGGGGGCTCCAACACTTACTATTTACTTACTTAGGTGATCCCTCGTAGCTTGAGGACGATTGTCTTCCAGATGTGTCTTGGCGGTGGTTCTGTAGGTGGCTGTGGAGCCCTATTCTTAATGTGCATGTTCTCCCGCAGTGAGGACATCGGTTTCCACACGGAAGGCAGTCCTGGTCAGGGTTGGCTTGACGTTCCTTCCTCTTGGCATGTTTCTCCCTTTCACCCTTAATTCATGCCTTTTCAAATTCTACAGCACTGCTGGTCACAGCTGACCTCCAGTTAGAGTGCTCAAGGGCCAGGGCATCCTGGTTATCGGTGTCTATGCCACAGTTTTTGAGGTTCGCTTGGAGCCCATCTTTACATCTCTTTTCTTGCCCACCAACATTCCGTTTCCTGTTCTTGAGCTCAGAGTAGAGCAACTGCTTTGGCAGACGGTGATCGGGCATTTGGACAACGTGGCCTGTCCAGCAGAGTTGACGGCAGAGGAGCATTGCTTCAATGCTGGTGGTCTTTGCTTCTTCCAGCACGCTGACATTTGTCCACCTATCTTCCCAAGAGATTTGCAGGATGGGTTGTAGGTTTTTTTTGGGCTATATGGCCATGTTTTAGAGCAGTGGTTCTCAACTTGTGGGTCCCCAAATGTTTTAGCCTTCAAGTCCCAGAAATCCTAACAGCTGGTAAACTGGCTGGGATTTCTGGGACCTGTAGGCCGAAACACCTGGGGACCCACAAGTTGAGAACCACCGTTCTAGAGGCATTCTCTCCTGACGTTTTGCCTGCATCTATGGCAAGCATCTTCAGAGGTTATGAGGACCTCACAACCTCTGAGGATGCTTGCCATAGATGCAGGCGAAATGTCAGGAGAGAATGCCTCTAGAACATGGCCATATTAGGCCGAAAAACCTGCAACAACCAAGTGTATTTATAAATATGTGAGAGGAAGCCACAGGGAGGAGGAAGCAAGCTTGTTTTCTGCTTCCTTGGAGACTAGGACGCAATGGAACAATGGCTTCAAACTACAAGAGAGGAGATTCCATCTGAACATGAGGAAGAACTTCCTGACTGTGAGAGCTGTTCAGCAGTGGAACTCTCTGCCCCGGAGTGTGGTGGAGGCTCCTTCTTTGTAGGCTTTTAAACAGAGGTTGGATGGCCATCTGTCAGGGGTGATTTGAATGCAGTATTCCTGCTTCTTGGCAGGGGTTTGGACTGGATGGCCCATGAGGTCTCTTTGATTCTATGATTCTAAGTGATTCCAGCCATGAAAGCCTTCGACAATACGATTTGTAGGATTTTTTAGAGGCAGTGCTGATGGAATCGTTCCAGGAGTTGCATATGACATCTGTAGACCACGTTTCACAGGCGTATAGAAGGGTTGGGAGAACAATGGCTTTATAATCAGTTCTTGTGGGTTTTTTCAGGCTATATGGCCATGTTCTAGAGGCATTTCTCCTGACGTTTCGCCTGAATCTATGGCAAACATCCTCAGAGGTGAGGTCTCTCACCTCTGAGGACGCTTGCCATAGATGTAGGCGAAATGCCAGGAGAAATGCCTCTAAAACATGGCCATATAGCCCGAAAAAAACCCATAAGAACTGAGTGATTCCAGCCATGAAAGCCTTCGACAATACAATGGCTTTATAATCAAGCACCTTGGTCTCCCTACGGATGTCCCGGCCCTCATTCCAACAACTCAGGTATAGGAACTAGTCTCTCCATTCTCAGCTTCCACTGTAATCCCTACTGCAGATAATTGAGCAACTAGATCCACAAGAGGCTTGAAATAGTGCCTATTTGATTCCCAAAGAATATGGCAGATCACCCATCACAGGAACGCCTCCTAACCTGTTACTCTGGGTTGTAGGTTTTTTGGGCTATATATATATGTCCTTGCTTTAGAAGCATTATCTCCTGATGTTTCGCCTGAAGCTGTCTCAACCACCTAAGCCACCCCCAGGGCCCAAGGAGACCATTCACAACCTCCTTCCAGGGCAACTCTTTCTTCCTTGCAACCAGGGCAGAGGGGGGTCGGGCAGATCATGGCACCCGAGCATCCCGCTAAGTAGGCGGGTCACTCTGGGGACGACCTGTACCCGCTCAAAAATTCCTCTCACATTTGCAGTGAGGACCCGGGCGTCACCCCGGATCGTTATTTTCCTTACTCATAAGTTTAAGGCATGAAGGTTTTCTTCCAAAACAGGGAACGGACTTCTTCGCCACTACGTTTAAGATTAGAACGAATCCCTCGTTTGGTTCTTACAAAACAGTCGATTTTTTAAAAATACGAGCGGTTGTTTTCTAACTCAGGTTTTGTTATGTTAATAAACAAGCCAAATAGAGCGGAGAGATACAGAAAACACCACTTACTCTCCGCCTGGCGCGATATGCAAATATAATATCCGCCGCGAAGGTTCATGGGGACTAGCTACCCAGCGCGTTCTCTTCCACTAGGGCGGGGGGATGAGAGAGAGAGAGAGGGAGAGAAAGTGTCGCGCGAGACCGGAAGTAGTTTGCTCTCACATCCGGGCTTCGGTCGCAGCGACTTATCTCCGGGCCTAGCGACAACATGGCGGACCTATCTTTGGATGAGCTGATACGGAAGCGCAACGTTAACGTCAACATGAAAGGAAGGTAAGCCGTGGGATGTAAGACGCGGCCCCGTTCTCCCCCGAGGAGCCACGCCAGCCCTTCCCGCCCAGTCGGCGGCCAAACGAAGCCTAGCTTCGGGAGCCCCTGGCCCTGGGTTCCCTTCCGGGCTCTGATTGGCCCAGCGCCTTGTCAATCCTGACCCATTGGGGTGTTTTGCTCTATGGAGCCGTCCTGAGGGGGCGGGAATAGGAGGTTGGGAGTGTGGAAGGAGCAGGGGCTGCCTCTGCCTGGCTCCAGGTTGGGGAGCTCCTCAGATATTCAAATAATCATAATCCAGACCCATTGAGCTTTCTTCAGGGGCAAGGGCAGGTCTCACCCGCCCATTCAGGGCCCAGCCATGGGCTTCTCCAGTGCCTCCTCATCTTCCAATATTGTTGGCCCTCCACATTCATGGATCCTGCATTCACGGGTTCCACTCTCCATGGCAGGAAAATGAATACCCCCTCCAAAAAAATATTAATTCCTTAATCTTGCCACTTTTTATATACTATTTTGTTAAGCCATTGTATATAGCAGGCATGGGCCAACTTGGGCCTCCGGGTGTTTTGGACTGCAACTCCCACCATTCCTAACAGCCTCAGGCCCCTTCCAGCTTAAGCGGCTGAGGGGGAAAAGGAAAGGGCCTGAGGCTGTTAGGAATGGTGGGAGTTGCAGTCCAAAACACCTGGAGGCCCCAAGTTTGCTATATGCTAATGCTCACACATCCATGGACATTTTGGTATTCATGGAAGACCTAGAACCAAGTCCCATTGGAAGCCATGGGCTATTGTATTGATTTACACTGTTTGTCCCAATCAGAGTTGGAAGAGACCTCGTGGGCCATCCAGTCTAACCCGCTGCCACGAAGCAGGAAAATTACATTCAAAGCACCCCTGACAGATGGTCATCCAACCTCTGCTTGTTGTTTATTCGTTCAGTCGCTTCCAACTCTTTGTGACCTCATGGACCAGCCCACTCCAGAGCTTCCTGTCAGCCGTCACCATCCCCAGCTCCTTCAGAGTCAAGCCAGTCACTTCAAGGATACCATCCTTCCATCTTGCCCTTGGTTGGCCCCTCTTCCTTTTTCCTTCCATCTTCCCCAGCATCATTGTCTTCTCTAAGCTTTCCTGTCTTCTCATGATGTGCCCAAAGTACTTCATCTTTATTGTTTATATGTGAGTTTTTGTTTATATATGAGTTATATTAATTGTACTGTTTTTATTTGCTTGCTATTTCGTTTTTACTGATGTGTTGTTGGGCTTAGCCTCATGTAAGCTGCCCCGAGTCCCTTTAGGGAGATGGTGGCGGGGTATAAATAAATTATTATTATTATTATTATTATTATTATTATTATTATTCATCTTTGCATCTAATATCCTTCCCTCCAATGAACAGTCTGGGTTTATTTCCTGAAGTATGGACTAGTTGGATCTTCTTTCCATCCAAAGCACTCTAAGAATTTTCCTCCCAACACCACAGCCTCTGCTTAAATGCCTCCAAAGAAGGAGCCTCCACCACACTCCGGGGCAAAGAGTTCCACTGCTGAACGACTCTCACAGTCAGGAAGTTCTTCCTAATGTTCAGATGGAATCTCCTTTCCTGTAGTTTGAAGCCATTGTTCTGCGTCCTAGTCTCCAGGGCAGCTGAAAACAAGCTTGCTCCCTCCTCCCTATGACTTCCTCTCACATATTTATACATGGCCATCATGTCTCCTCTCAGCCTTCTTTTCTGCTATGAAAGTGGCCTCCAAAAGATCTTGCCATTCCCAGAGATGTTATCCCACACATCTCCTCAGAGGAGTTTGCAATATATGGCTGGCAGTGATAGTACGGAAAATGCCATGTCTGTCATATGCAATGTTTGAACTGTAATGGGCCTCCAGGATTGGACCTGACTACGGCCTAAATGAATTGATACCAGATGGGATTTTAATCTATTGAATGTTTAATTGTGTTTTTTGTTAGTCACTAATTATGTTGATGTCGGTTTTTATAATTTATTATTAGATATAACTATGTTTATGATGGTGCTGTATGCTTTTTATATGTTATTCACCACTTTGAGTCCTAAGCTGGGAGAAAAGCAGGACATTAATAATAATAATAATAATAATAATAATAATAATTATTATTATTATTATTATTATTATTATTATTATTATTATTATTAATGACATGGTGTCGTTCCCCTCCCTTTAAATACCACAGACCAGTGAATCCCAAACTTTTTTTAAAACCAGGAACCATTCCCCAACATTATTACCAAAAGGGACTGGTTAGCTCTGCAGAAAGGAGCAGAAATAAAATAAATAAAATAAAGAGGAAGGAGGTTCGCGGACCAGATTTTTGTTTTTGTGGCCCACTGCTGGCCCACGGCCCAGAGGTTGAGAACCACTGCCATAGACTCTCAGTTAACAGGCACCCATGGAGATTGGTAGATGCCAGATCAGTGTAGTTTCTGATTGTTGGAGTACTACTGTTCAGACTTCATTAATATTATACACCATATTATACCATGGCATACACTCTGTATTTACTTGATATGAATATTGAAAAACAATAAGGAAAAGCACCGGGATTGTGGCGCAGCTGGCTGAGTGTCAGCTGCATTAAAGATCACTCTGACCAAAGGGTCATGAGTTCGAAGCCGGTGGGTTTCCAACCAATTGTGTGTAGCCTGTTGTCGACCTTTGCAACCCGAAAGACAGTTGCATCTGTCAAGTAGGAAAATTAGTTACCACATTAAAGTGTGGGGAGGCTAAAATTAACTAATTTATGAGGCCATAAAGAAGACTCCAGCAAAGCATTCCAGAGGGGAAGCATGCGGGGAATGCGGAAGTACTTCATCAGCGTCGCAGATGGATGATGAAAGCGACAGCTCCCCCAGCGGCCAGAAAAAGTTAAATAGCCTCTGTGTATGTCTGTATACGTTTGTATGTCAAAAATTGGCATTGAATGTTTGCCATATATGTGTACACTGTAATCCGCCCTGAGTCCCCTGCGGGGTGAGAAGGGCGGAATATAAAAGCTGTAAATAAATAAAATAAATAAAATAAATAAATAAAAGCAAACACAATTTTAACACTAATTTACTGTATTATAAAAACAGGATTTAAAATATTTAAAGCATTTAAATTTTAGATTTTTTTTTGACAGTTGCTTAAGCATTCCAGTTGTGTTCCTGTTAACTGAGAGCATACTGTTATTGCTGCCTGAAGAGACTTCTGCAGTTGTTTGTGCAGATGAGCGAGCCCTACTTCCATTTGTCCATCATTCACAATTCTTTATTATTTCCAGAATTTTCCTGAAATTGCACCCTCACTAATCCACTTTCCCCATGGACACTTTAATTTTGAGTATCCTGTTCTCCTGTCATCCTGGCGTGACATATGGTCAGTTATTTAACTACGTTGCCAGGCAAATTATTGTTATTTGGGTATCCTAATAAGATCGGATTGAGAAAGGATGTTCTTAATATTGGAAGCATTCCACCAGGATGTATGTCCAGTTTCCTTAAGCACTTCCTTCTAAGATTTAATGAAATATGAGCCTGAGCAAATATTATTCTGTACAAGCGAGCTATTAGATGCCTTACCTTCACCAACGTTATGCAATTGCTCTGAAAGCTTATTTCAGCAATATCCCAGCAGTGCATTTCATGACAAAACATTAAGATAACAATCAATCTTTGACTTATTTCTTGTGCAGACTAGAGCACCCAATGCCATATCTTTGCCCAGTGCCAGAATTACTGTTTTATGGTTTGACTCAAAACAGAAGCAACACAATTCCTATGTAGAAGCAACAGATGTCTGTACTTCTCAATGAATGAGCTCATCCTGTAAAGAGCCATCTCAGACAAAAGGATTTCTGCAACATCCAAAAAAGCATATCTACACACAAAAGGAACACCTTGTTCATGAAGATGTGCCTACCTGAATTCTGGCCAATGCGTGTCATAAAACTCTTTTGGTCAAGTTCCCCAGCAACTGGCATTACATACTTTCTGGTACTGAGGTAACATAGTACCACATGACTGGTAGCCAGCAATGTGCCTATTCACCATAGTCTCATCCAATGTACTGTAAAGCTGTCTGATTTTGTGGGTATCACTACATTTTTTGCAATGAATTCTATAATTCTATAACCATGCGCAGTGTGAACAGGTTATTCTGTTCAAATTCTCCTATTTAGTTCCATTTCATGGCCATGTTTTCTAAGGAAGAAACAAAATTTTTCACATCAAGCTTTATTTTATATACTTCTATGATGTCTCCTTTTCTGATATAAAGAAATTTTACTTCAGCCATGTTTTATCATTTTTGTCTGCCTACTTTACACCCTAAGAAAAGTTTGCTAGACATATGTATTTATGTGAGGACTGAAGGGTCCAGCCTATCTTTGAAACTGCATCTCCTCCTGTGAACTGGCGCAGGCTCTGAGATCTGCTGTGGAGGCCCTTCTCTTGGTCCCACCATTGTCTCAAGTACAGTTGGTGGGGACGAGAGAGAAGCTCTGTAATGCCCTCCCAAGAGAGATTAGGTTAGCCCCCATTCTCCAAACCTTTCGATCTAGATGGGCCTTTCACCTTGAATAGTGTACAGTGGTTGCATGTGAAGACTGATTGTTCACTCCAGCACTTTACCCATGGGATTATTGCATTTTATAAATTTTACAATTTATCATGTTATGTTATGTTTGATGTCTTGCGGTTGTAATTTTATGTTGTTATTTTTTTTATGCGTATGTATTGTTTATTTTATGTGCAGCACTCTGGAATGCTTTTGTGAGCCACCCCAAGTTTCTTCGGGGAGATGGTGGTGGGGTATAAATAAAATGTATTATTCTTATTTATTATGAAGTGCCCATTATATCTCTGGAATTTTATGTCACATTTTTGAGTTGAGCAGCTTCCTTTTATTTTAATACATGACACAGTTTTCATAGACAAAGATGTAACATAGAAATTTTTATTTTGAATTTTGGAAGTCAGGAGAGGCAAACTGTGCTAACAATTGCTTTTGTCCCAGGTTTCCTTGATTACTTTCAATTTATCCCTTTTCTTTCATCAACTCTGGCTTTCTTGTGGCAGGGCTTTAACATTCCTACATCATTGTCCTAGTATCCTAGAGCTGTGCTACTTAATTGTTTTTAACTTGTTGAAATATTGTGGATAATACTTGCTCTTTCTGCTCCAGACTGAACACCAGGCCAATTTTTGGAGGCATCAGATCTCGAATTGGAGTCCAACAAACTTTTCTAAGCAGACCAGCACCAAGTGTTGGTTTCCAACGGACATTTGATGCACGTCAAAAGATTGGCCTTACGGATGCCCGACATAAGATTGGGGTGAAAGATGCCAGAGAAAAACTGCTCCAGAAGGATGCCAGGTTCAAAATCAAAGGGAAAGTGCAGGATGCTCGGGAGATGCTGAATTCCCGGAAGCAGCAAAGCGTTGAGAACGTGCCCAAAGTTGTTGATGCCAGAGAGAAGATTAGTTTGAAAAGGAGCACTCCAACTATAGCTACTATGAACACTGTTGTGGAAACAGTGACCCCTGCCATGAAGATCACAAAAACAATCCAAGTAGGTTATGTTGGTTAACACCTTTTTGTTTTTGTTTTATTGTTCTTTAGCTTCCTGATACTAGCACTTTGTGGTAGGAGCTGCTAGAAGGATCCCTTTATTGTTTCAAAAGATATTATTAGGAAAGTGTATTTCAGTATGGTTGTGATGAAAGAAATCATTGCCTTTGGTTTTGGATTTGTTTTATTCCACAATTTGGATATAAATCACAGGATGAAGTGTGTGTTCATTAATATTATCTGGCTAAGATATGTCTTTGAAAGGTGTAGTCTTCTGATTTTTCAGTCAAATATAAGGGAATTTTGATGCTCTTCCAAACCAAAATATAGAGTTCACTATTCTTTGTGGTTTTCAGGTATCCCCGAAAGGCTCTTGGAATATATCCCCCATGGATACAGATGGGGCCATACTGTAGTATACAGAGCTGAGTGCATCTGTGTAAATGCACCAAAACACACAGACCAAGTTCACACTTTTCAGTCCTGCCCAAACACACCAAATCAAGCCAGTCTTGCCCTCCTCTGCCATAATTTCTATTAAACTCTATACATGGATGGCAACTTTCTGAAAAGGAGAGCTTCTGATCATAAATGCTTCCTTCCAGTTTTGAACCCTGGAAAACGGATTCAAATAATTCTTAAAGTCTCTGGCTGTGGTGGAAAGGTGTTGCTAAATATTGTATTGTAAGCGCTATCAGCCCTACTCAGCATACCAGATGTGTAGAATGGTGAGAATTTATGGTTCCATAGCCCAAGAGATACACTTCTTTCCCTGTACAATGAACGGAGGAGTTTCCTGCCCTCAGGAAATGGCTCTTCATGGGTAGAGAGTGACAGGAAAGTTTAGAAGTCAGATAAGTGTGCCTCCAGTCCAGGGTTTACTCTATACAATTTTTAGTGCTATGTCTGTTGCAGTTGCATTTTTCCTTTCCAGTCACATTTCTAGGAAGACTAGTTGTGTCATTTTGTATAGCATTTTATTGAGATATATAGATTTCCAGTAGTGACTAAGTCCTCAGGAGTTCATTAAATGCTCCATAATATAATGCTCCATTTGTTATTAGGAGTATTGAATAAGGACAGTCCAACTTATCCTAATATACGAATTAAGACTAAAGGTTTGCACATTTTGATGTCAATGATCTGTCTTTCTTCCAATCCCAATCACAGCAGAAAGCTGCAACTCCATCACACGTTCACCCTGCAGGAATGAAGGTCAACATAGTGAATAATCACACGCAAAAACAGGTATGTGTTGTTTGGTAGCAAGGCAAGAAATGCTGAGATGTTCTAAAATCTTTCTAATATTCAAACATGTGATTCTTTTTGGCAAGCATTAACATGAATTAACATGAGGCATTTAATGCTTGTTTGAGAACAAGATGCAGTGCACATCCATTCATAGGAGCTGCATGACTGCCTGTGTCACTGCTGAAGATATTGGTGAAAGTGAGGGAAACAGTTGAATAGTGAATGCCAAAACAGTGAAGCAGGCAGTCTTCCAACAGTACTAAAGGTTATCAGTAGATGGGTACAAACCAAATGAAAGTGCCCTTTCCCCCACAGTATTTGACATTATGATGTCCCACCAACAATGTATGACTTCATATGACATCACTAAGTCAAATCATCCACTTATCACTTACTAATCACTTACTGTGTTTGTATGTAGTGCCTGTATGACATGGAAGAGGATGAAGAAGCTGTGTCTCCCCTTCCTAGCAAACAAATGAAAATCACCACCACAAACAGCTTTCTGCACAGTGCGGTAAGAATTTGCTTTGGTGGGCTTCCCCAATCCAAGAGGGCACGCGCAGGCAGAGAGACACATGCTCTGTTCTCAGGCTGGATGGACATGTTGCCCTCATCTTTATGAACTTTATATATCTTTTCAGTTGTGTAGTACTTATCCCTCTGTATTTCAATGCAGATATGTTGGAAGCAAATACAGTATTTACAATAATTTATTTATGTATTTACCATATTTATACTCAGCCCTTCTCAATCCTGAAGGAGACTCAAGATTATAATTATTTCTCTACTGGTTCCAGGCAGAAATCTTTTCCTAGGGCGTCCATCTCCTTCCTTGGGCAAATCAGTAATTGAGATCTTCTCACTGATTCTAAATTTTCTAGATTTATTTGAGTTACAAATATGTAGGGTTCGGCAAGGATGGACCAAAAAAGCAAGTGGAAAAAGAAAGCAGATCTGGACGTCTTTCCAGTCTAGTCTGAAAAACCCACATCACCATGTTTCTAGAATTGTCATAATTTGAAAATGTACAACTTCCTTTTTAATTTTTATCATCATGGAGGACCATCAGGCTGTTACTGTGAAGAAGGGCACTTCTGTTTCAAACTTGATGCCTGCTCTGTTGGATCATATTGCCTTGTTTGGAACAGAGTAAGTGTAGATCAGCTGCAAATTGATACCTGCTGCACTGTTACCCCATCTCCAGAGAGTCAGAAAGAATGCCATATTTGCCTGCTTGAACCCATGTGCACTATTGACCATGTTTAGAGACCTATCTGGTATTTTGAGGACCTAGTGATTTGTTTCACCCCAGCACCTTACTGGATTGATGTTAGTACAGTTTATTTTTATAGCTGCATTTTATTGCATCTTTCAAAGGGGTTGGGGTGTTATATGATATTTTATGTGATCTGTTTACATGTTTTTGCTATTGTGCTGAGTGCTTTTGTAAGCCGCCCCAAGTCCCCTTGGGGTGATGGTGACAGCTACAAATAAAGTATTATTATTATTATTATTATTATTATTATTATTATTATTAATCACAGGTTGTGGGTACAGGTTTAGTGCATTATCGTCTTTTCTATGAGTGCTTCATTTTATGACATAAGCATACTGTATTGTTCTATCATTACTTCTGATTTTGTATCCTGCTTTTTCACATAATGTAACCAAAGTAGCTACGACAAGAAAAACAACACAAATCTATATTAATAGAATAGTGCTAAAATGCTGCATTACAGTAGCTTTCCAGTAATAACATTGGTGCCCCTTACTCCTGGTTTGTGCAAAACAAGTGTCACATTCAAAAACAGCATAGACAACTTACTGCAGAATAGTGCTACTGGACCTAATAGGATTAATGTGCTAGAAATAGCTGTAGGTTGAGCCCATGTCTTCCACCTTTATGGAAGTTGTTTTATTTTCTTGATTCTCTTTCCCTTCCTTTGTTTGCCATAAACCTTTAAATGCTCCATTACATTGTATGCAGAGGCGCAGGCATGGTCTGGGTTGTGCCATTATGGTGTCCAGTGACATTCTGTTGTCAAAACACCAATGAAAATGGGAATTTGGTATATTGTTCAACATCTGACAGGGAGGATAGAAAGAACCATAAAAATTCTCTTTCTAATGTGCTATTAAGACACAGACGTGTTTTTCCTAAAATTATTTTACAGTTTTTTGATCGCCATCTTATACCTAATTTGTTTTTCCTGAAAGTAAATTTCATTGAAAACACTGGGGCTCATTTTTAGGAATAGATGTACCAGCTTGCACTGTTTGTTTATTTTGGTTTTATTTTCTTAATTTTTGAACATGCTTTAGTCACATCTGATTTCAGTTTCATGATCATCATGGTATTAATTTTATAGCTAAACTACAGCTTAGTTTAGTTAGCCTGTAATTCTAGGTTTAGCTGTTGATTGGTACATCAGTAGGGCCCTCTGGTGGTGCAGTGGGTTAAACCGCTGAGCTGCTGAACTTACTGACCAAAAGGTTGGTGGTTCAAATCCAGGGAAGCGGGGGTGAGTTCCCGCTGTTAGGGCCAGCTTCTGCCAACATAGCAGTTTGAAAACATGCAAATATGAGTAGATCAATAGGTACCGCTTCTGAGCTCCATGCAGCCATGCTGTCCACATGACCTTGGAGGTGTCTACGGACAACACTGGCTCTTCGGCTTAGAAAGGGAGATGAGCCACACCTCCCAGACTCAGACAAAACTAGACTTAATGTCAGGGAAAACCTTTACCTTTTTACTGGTACATCAGTGAGAAGACCTTAGGGTCCATATATTTTCCTTGTATTCCTGTCTTACTCTATTTTGTAGCCTTTTGCAATCATTCTTTGTCATCCTTATTTAAATGATAAAAAGGGAGCTGATAAGCTTGCAAATTTTGTACTATGTTTAGAAGCTTAGTTTTCTAATTTGTAATTCTGCACCAGAAGTTGGTAAAGTTGAACACTCCATACATTGTTGGATTATCGCACTCATCAGCCCAAACTCATAGCTAGTTGTGAGAAATCTAACTGCATTTAGTCTACCCCATTCTGTAATTCTCCTTTAATTTTGGTTGGCATTCATGAGCAGAAATCCTCTTTGTCTTGGGTAGTAGATACTTTTTTATTTATCAGTCAACTTGTTAAGCTGTCATAGTTTTCCATTTTATTGTTGTAAATGTTCCAGGTGTGTTATCTCAAAACCCCAAAACACTCCCTGCCCACATGCCTAAAGCCTTAAACAAAACAGCCCCAAATTTATGCTCTTGTCCTACAGAAGGGTTCTGGGTTTGTTTGTTTTTTCAAATAAAGCAGAGGTTTTGATACTTTGATTCATTTTTCTTTCTGCATTGCTATAGAACTAAATTTACCTTATACGAGTTTGTCTGTTTTTTGCTTTTTCTGAAATCCTTTACTTTTGAAGCTGTTATTTTGCTTCGAATGGCTTGACATCAATTGTCCTCAGCAAAAGTGTATTTTTACATGTTATTGTTCTCTTCCCTACCCATTTCTTCTTCAGTATTTCCAAAATATTGTGCAAATAGCTTATCTTTGTAATTGCTGCCTTCATGATTTTTCCTTTTTTTGAGTAGTTACACCAGTAAATAAAAACTTCACTTTTATTTCAAATTATCTAGATTTCCTTGTCCCTCAGAATGTGATTTGGACAGTGTCAGTGGTCTAAGGCCCCTTCTACACTGCCATATAATCCGGATTATCAAAGTAGATAATCCACATTATCTGATTTGAACTGGATTATACGAGTCTACACTGCCATATAATCCAGTTCAAAACAGATAATCTGGATTTTATCTGGCAGTGTAGATACACAGTGGAATTTAAAACTGGATTATATTTGTTGCATTGGTGTCAGTGGGCCTTTCAACCAAGTCTAGATCCAACCCTGGATTGGATAATTACTTGATATCTTCTGTGAGGTGTACTGTTCTCTACTGTACCTTAATGATAGGGTAACTCTTCTGATTAGAATGCTCTGTTCTAATTTAATTTGGTAAAATCATAAGAATTAGACATGTTTTTATGCAAAATATGGAATGCTTTAGCTTTCATAATACTTTAAAGTGCAAGTTCCTCTGAGCTAGATAACAGTTGATCCTTTTAAAGGAAATTCCAAAGAAAGTTATTTGGTGCATGCTAGACTGTATTAATTGACTTACGCAGCCAAGGAATGAGCATCCACACATTTTTTCGATATCACACTTGCTGTATTTCTGTAGTTAAACCTTTTTGAAAAGGGTAATTGTGCTGATTGCTTGCTGTTGTTTTAAGGGAGAGAAGTTGGTTCTTGTTGTAGCACTCGCAACAGTCAGGGATTTCTGCTTTTTTCTTACCTAGGCTGGACTCAGTGGCAATAAATTCTCTCTATCAAAGACTGTCCCCCTCACAAAAGTGGTCCAGAATGACACCTATACGGCGCCCCCAGCTCCACCTTCCCCCATCCGGACAAAAGGCCTCACAAACATGTCTCGGACCTTGGTGACAAAGGAAGAACCCCCGAAAGAACCGGCTCCTGTTGAGGTGAGTCAGACACAAAAGATGGTCTCATATTTAGTCTTTTTCTCACCAAAAGTTAGAGAAGTAATAAAATCTAAAATCCCTTTTGTGTTCATAATTTAATTGTAGTAATTAACAGACTAGTAGACGTCTTGTAAAGTTAACTTTGAAAGTTGGATTTTGATGAATCTCACTATTTTGTCTGTTCCCCATCTCCTCCAATATCCTCTTTATTTCATATTTTAATTTCCATGGGTCATATCTATTGTCATGGTTAGACTCTTGTGCTAGCTGAATGCTGACCTGAAGGTTGGCGGTTTGAAATCCATGAGATAGGGTGAGCTCCCGTTTGTCAGTTCCATCTTCCCATGTGGGGACACGAGAGAAGGCTCCTCACACATCTGGGCGCCCCCTGGGCAATGTGCAGATGGCCAATTCTCTCACACCAGAAGTGACTTGCAGTTTCTCAAGTTGCTTCTGACACAATAAAAAAACTATTCCAACTAACTGCACATGTATTTTCTTCTTGACAGCCGGTCTTCAGCCCATTAGAAGGTACTAAAATGACTGTGAATAATTTGCATCCTCGAGTCACTGAAGAGGACATTGTTGTGAGTATTGTATATGATTATAATCCAAAACTAGCAAGTTTCTTCTTCTGGAGTATGCAAGATAATTTATGTACTTTTCATGGAGCACTTGAGGAGATTTTAACTAATAGTCGCATTAAAGAGCTGTGCTCCAGATAACTTTGAACAATTAAATTGTTTATATGAATAATATAAGCCATTGACTGGACTTTACACCTTTCACTTCAAGGTCCATATTGGTCTAACCTCCGTTCCTGGAACATTTTCCTTCAACAGGCTGTATGAAAAGACATGGCATGTCTTGCATTAGATGTAGGCATTCAAACTAAATGTCATGTGTAAATGTTATGTGTGCTTGGAAGGTAGCCTATTTATATTATTGTGATTCAACAATACGAGGATATTTCAGAGGAAATATTAGCCTTGATTGGCAATGGGCTGCATATTATGTTGCAAAGTGTCTGCTTCTGGTGTTCCCAAAAGTATGGTAGAATACTCTACCAGGAGCATGACCATCTTAACTATTGCCCTTTGATTAATATATGCAGTGTGACCATATGGTTCTTATTCTTTAGACCTATAATCTGGACACTTTTACCTCTTCTGATGTAGTTTTAAGAAAGATAATGCTTTGTGATTATAAAAGCTGTACAAAGGCGCCCACTTATAGGATGGAAACTGCTTCTGGACATCACATCCTATGATCTCTTCCTCTATGGCAGGCAAAGAGGATGTTTGACTTACCGTCAAACATCCTTCCTTAGCTACGTGTTTGACTTCCTTAGCAGCGTGATAAGTTCTTGCTGCTAAGCAAGGAGCAGGCTTAGGGTTCCATCATTCACATCTTTTCTTACTTTTCTTCTAATTCTCTTGTCTGTCCCCGACCCCAAAAGTATCAAGCATAAGAAGGATAATAGATTGTTTGTAGAAACTGGATGAGTGTATGTCTCTCACTGGTGGTCCCAATGTACGAGGGTGGATCAAAAGGTTTTGCCTCTTGTGTCATAAAAATATTTAGCTTCAGATTCATGGTTCTGATCAGTCAATTGGAAGAAGAAAAGACTTCTATTTATTTATTTACAGTATTTATATTCTGCCCTTCTCACCCCACAGGGGACTCAGGGCGGATTACAATGTACATATACATGGCAAACATTCAATGCCATAGACACACAACATATATAGACAGACACTCAGAGGCTATTAACATTCCAGCTTCTGGCCACCAGGGGAGCTGTTGCTTCCTCATTCTTTGCATATTTCCTGGAGATTTTTATGGCCTCGTAAATCAGTTAAATTAGCCTCCCCACAAAGTGGTACCTAATTTTCCTACTTGACAGATGCAACTGTCTTTCGGGCTGCAAAGGTCAACAACAAGCTACACAATTTTGGTCGGGAGTTCACTCCGACCAGGGCTGGCTTTGAACTCATGACTTTTCGGTCAGTAGTGATCTTAATCTTAATGCAGTTGACTCCCAGCCAGCTGCGCCACAATCCCGGTACTATATCAGTAGAGTACGGTTTCTTCTATCATAGCATGCATAGATAGTCCGGTCGCTGTGAAAGAAATAAAAGTTAGAGCGATGGAGGCATTACTTTTTGCCCCACCCTTGTATATGTGTATATGTTGTAGTCCCAACATATATGTGATTTAAACTATGTTATGCTCCACCTCAAGCCAAAAGGAGAGGCAGGTAATAACTCAAAATTATTATTATTATTATTATTATTATTATTATTATATTTAATGTTTAATCAACATGGTCCTGGCTGCCATAAAATATTGCAGAAGTAGCCCTTGAAAATATCTTTTTCTATATTTCACATGAGCCAGCATGATCTAGGCATGTGAGTCTTGGACTAGATCTCTGAAAAATCGGGGTTCAAATCCCTGTTTAGCTATGGAAACCCACTCAGTGATCTCAGGGGAAGTCAATTTTTTCGCATTGATTGGCAAACTCCCTCTGAACAAATCTTGCAGAGAAAACCCCATGATAGCATTTCCCTAAGTTGGAAATTACTTGAAAACACAGTGTGATTGTTTCACATGCTGTGATTTTCTAAAGATGTGATCATAATCCAGATGTAATCAAAAACCTTGTTTTTTGCTAAGGAATTGTTCTGTGTGTGTGGTGCCCTGAAACGAGCCCGTCTGGTGCACCCTGGGATGGCTGAAGTGGTGTTTGTGAAGAAGGAAGATGCCATCACCGCTTATAAGAAGTATAACAACAGATGCCTAGACGGTGAGTGTGCGCCCCATATAAAATATAGTAGGGCTTCCCCCCCTTTTATTGCAGAAATCACATGTATTGCAGAAGTATCTACTATCTCTAGGAAACCAAAGTGGTATTTATGACTGCTGAGAGAAACTGGGACCAGTTCCCAGAAGCTGTTGTTGTTGCAGGGGGTTGGCATATTGCCATAGAGATAGTACAGAATGAAAGGGAGAGAGACAGTTCAAGGATGCAGATGTTGACTTGCTATGTTTCACCAGGTGGGAATATAGATAATTAGTGAGAATGACCTTCCCTGAGAAATAACAAAAATTTGGTGTTTCAGAATTTGTATAACTAGTTGGGGTGTTTCTGTTGTCCATAACAGTTAAGAAAATAAGAAAATATTGGGTTGAGTCTGTGCAAGTCTATCTAGCTCTACATTTTCTTCACCATTTGGGTGTGGGGAGCCTGCTAGTTCTGTTTTCTTTCTTGTGTTCTCCAACAGTTGATATACAGAGGCATACTGCAGCTTTGGATAGATGAAGGGCTCTCTCTCCTTTAAATTTTGGGAGCTTTTATTTATTTATTTTTTCAGAAGAGAGGCCTCTACTACCTGCCAGGCCTTTCCCCAAATGGGATCAGTAGTGTCACACTTTGGAGAAGGAAAGTCATCAAGGAAGCAGGGAAATAAAGTATAAAAGGGCCATTATTTCTTGCTCTTGAATTAGATCGCTTTCACCTCCTGTCAAATTTGTAACTTTGGGTTCACATTATAATGGTAGTAGCTGAATTCCTAGAATCATAGAGTTGGAAGAGACCAAGGGTCATCTAGTCCAAGCCCTGCCATGCAGGAACACCCAGTCAAAGCACTCCCAACAGTTGGCCACCCAGCCTAAGTTTTTTTAAATTGAATTACTTCTAACCATCATTATTAAGTTTATAGGGAAAAAATTGAAGAGTTTACAGTAACTTTGTTTGAAATTGCTCAGGTTACCTTATCTGTACCACATTCACACAGTGGTTCATTTCTTGTGTTCTTCCTCATCAGGGCAGCCAATGAAGTGTAATCTTCATATGAATGGAAATATTATCACATCAGACCAACCTATCTTGCTGTAAGTACTTCCTGGTGTCCTTTAACAAAACTCTGTTGTGATGTTTGGCTTTGTGGCAAGGGATCACAGAAATCTTGCACCCTAGAAATACATATCATTGTGTGTCGGAATGAAAATAAAAGCACTGCTAAATCCTATTAAGTTTTCATAGAATCATAGGGCTCCAAAATGATCTAGTCCAATTTCCTGCCACACAAGAATACAGAGCTACACAGAGATGGAAATAATAATAATAATAATAATAATAATAATAATAATAATATCTTTATTTATACCCCGCCACCATCTCCCCCAACGGGGACTTGGAGCGGCTTACATGGGGTCAAGCCCGAAAAACAAATTACAATACAAAAATACAAATTGCAATGAAATAAACAACATAACAATAAAGTATAAAGCATCAAAACATCTAAACAATATACACAAAACATAGAAACCAAACATAATAACAGAGAGCGGGCCGCATGTACATAAAATGATTTAAAAACTCAGGGTGAGATAAAGGGGCAGAACTCATAGACAGAGAAATAAACAAACTATCGTACGGGGGGAGAGAACTCCTGGGGCAAGAACATTCACCATCCGTTTAAAAACCTCCAGTGAAGGAGAATCCATCACATTCTGAGGCATTACATTCCACTGTCAGGAAATTTGTCAGGAAATTCTCCATAATATTTAGGTGGGATCTCCTGCAATTTGGTGAATGTCCTAACTTGCAGAGCACTAGTGAAAAAAGCTTTGCTTCATCTCCTACATAACCTTCCTTCAGATATGAGATGGTTATTCTTGATATTCTCTGCCATGCAGCCCTTTAGCCATTCCTTGTAGGGCTTGGTTTCCAGACTTGATTATCCTCCTCTGGACATGTTTCAGCTTGTCAACCTTCACCTTGAACTTAGTGCCAGAGCTGAGCATAGTATTCCAGGTGAGGTCTGATCATAGTAGAATAGAGTGATAGTTATCTCAGTCTAGACACTATACCTTGCAACCTTGAATTCTGTTGCCTCTTTTGGCCATTGCATTACACTCATGTTTAGCCTGTGGTCAATTAAGACACCTAGAACTTTTTTGCATGTAATATTTTCATGCCATGTGTCATGCATCCAATATTTGTTCATAAATGTAGTACTTTACATTTCTTCCTGTTGAAATTCAGTTCATTAGTTTTGGTTCAGTTCCTCAGTTCTCAACTATTACTGAAATCAAAGGCTACTACATCACGAAAGTCACATTATGTGAGGGTTTATGTATTAAATACTAATCTAATCATAAGGGAGCAGTATCTAAAAATGTACAGCTGCTGATTGAACAGTCCTACAAAACAGAAATCTCTTGGAAGCAGATCTAGGTATACAAAGGTTTGATTGAAGGGGTTGTATTTATTGATCTCCAATTTTGCTTTTAGCAACTATAAGTGACAGCACTTCCTGCGATTGTAATTCCTTTCACTTCTTGGCATGGTTCAGAATACAAATTAAAATCCGTAGAGGTTTTCTTATTTGTTTTCCCAAAGGCAAAAGGTGTTTTTTTTTTTATCCAGAGGCAATAAGCACACAAATGGTTATAATACTATAAAGATATTTATTAAAGAAGCAGGCATGATAACAGAAGCATAGGAAAGAAACATGAATAAAACAAGTTTTTCCTCAATCTGTTTCTGGGAACCCCTTGAACTAGCAATGAGGACAACTCCAGTTTTGGCCATTTATGTAGCAGTGTCTGGACTAAGCCTATATGTGGTTCAATATGAAGCTGATCTGTATAGGTTCTTATACCTTTCTCAAGCCTAATTAATCACTGTTGTTTTCCATCAGCCAGCTGGACTAAAGTATCCTCCCCCATTCTGTCCCAATGAGTTCTTGATCATGAAAGAAACCCTAATTTTCTCTTAAAGGAGACTTCATTCCTTTAAGGCAGTGTTTCTCAAACTCTGCTCCTCTGGGTGTTTTGGACTTCAGCTCCCACAATTCCTAACAGCTCGTAAGCTGGCTGGGATTTCTGGGAGTTGAAGTCCAAAACACCTGGAGGAGCAGAATTTGGGAAATACTGCTTTAGAGCAATGGTTCTCAATCGTTGGTCCCCCCAGGTGTTTTGGATTTCAACTCCCAGAAAATCCAGCTAGCTTACCCGCTGTTAGGAATTGTGGAAGTTAAAGTCCAAAATACCTGGAGGACCAAAAGTTGACAAACACTGCTTTAGGGCAAGCCTTTTTTAAGAGGTATAGAAAGAAAAAGGAGCAATTGGCATAGAACAACGAGGCAACTATGTACACCACCTGGCTTGCTTCATTGAGATAATTGTAATCTTCCACAAGGTTTTCCCTACACTATCCAAAAAGAGAGGAATGATATTTGTTACAGTATTGGTTCTGTAATGAAACTGAACATTGTTGTCCTCCATAGCCGATTGAGTGACACTCCCTCAGTGAAGAAGGAAGGGGAGCCACGTCGCACAAGCACAGGAGCCTCCTCCAATCCACCGGCTGAAGTGGATCCCGATACCATCCTGAAGGCTCTCTTCAAATCATCTGGGACTTCGACTTCAGTGCAGCCAACAGAGTTTAAAATCAAACTTTGAGAAGTGGCAGGGAAGGAGTGGACTGGAAAACTTTTTGAACGTGGGAAATGGCAGAGATAAATGCGGGAACACAGGTGTTGTGTTTGACCGTGCCGAAACATTTGTTTTTCTACAATTGCTACCTTCCTGTACAGTAGCGTTCTCCTTAAATGTGTGTGTTCTGTTTTCATAGTTGAAGTTTCTGTCCACTTATTTCTAACAAGATAATCATCCCTCCCTCCAGTGAGATATATCGCCAAGCTTAGCCCATGTAACTCCTTTGTTTCACAGCCCCAACCCTTCTACAGTATCCAGCTAGTAAAAGTGTACTTAGCAAAGGGCATGGTGAACATCTATTGGAACTTGCTTCCTTCAAATAAAAAAAAAACTGTTCATAAAACATATTTCATTTTAATGCCTGGAGATGAGGCCAGGTGTGACACTGTATTTTCATACATTTGGTAATAATTTAGTTCTCTTGCGTTTGGGTAATTAGTAGAGGAGAAACAGCAAAAGCTCCATTCACTGCACCAGCAGATGGAAAGGACTGTAAGAAGTGAGAATATATATAAGTACAAGAACATCCTCTTCCTTACCATGGAAATAATTTAATAGTACCCCTAAAGAAGAAATCAACCCTGTCATTGATGCAAATTTCAGTCCAGCTTGTCTTACAGATTCAATTATTCAATGAGAATGTTTGGGTTTGGTTCAGATAGCATTAAAATGTTTCATTTTCTCACATCTGTGATTATGTTCTCCCTAACATTTTACTGAGAATAAGTATGTTAGGGAGGACAGTATTCTAGTTTAGCTTTACAGAAAAGGAGGTGTGCTACAGGCCCTGCAAGGAGTAGTTTCTCATGTTGCAAGCCCTGATAGAATTGGAGACACACCTACACTTCGTTATATTTAGATTTTTGGGAGAGGCAGAGGTATCAAAGCAAAATATAAGCAAAGAAAAGTGCAAAACTAGTGAAACCTGGCCGTTCCCAATTGTCATCTTTTACCCCACAGAAACGGTTACTCTTTCTAGCTGGAATTGGTTCAGTCAAAGGCAGAAAATGATCCTCACCTTGTGCCCTTAAGAAGTTATCATTTGTAATAACAGCACATTTCAATGCTCCACTGTGTTTGGACAAAACTGCCGCTACTCTGCAGCACTATTGCTTGTTTGTCCTCTGTGAAAAGTGGCAAGTGCTATTCATGTCGATACAGAAGAGATTTGTCCTGGAACCGGGAAGGGGGCCGAGAGGAGAAAAATTCACTGACATCATTGCTAAGACACAATTCCTTTCTGCAAGCATCGCAGATAATCATTGGGAATGGAAAACTGACCAATATTTTTTGATATTTTATATTAAATCAAGACACAAATACCTATGGACTCCGGGCTGAGGGGTTGAATTTTTATCCTCCCAGCTACAAGATTTAAGCTTTTCTATTAATCTGTGCTGAAATGCTGTGGTTGTAAAAAAGAAAAAAAGACTTGCTTTCTTCTGTTGTAGAACCTGCTGATGGGTGGCTTCTACTTTCCCTTTGCTCTTCAGTCTGTATAGTCTTAGTTTATTCTAGCACCGACACTTGAGATGCGTCATACTTACAATCCTTTAGGATGTGGAAGGAGCTTTTTTCCCCCAATAAAATTTGCGGATCTTGGTTACTAATTTTGGACTGGTCATAATTAAACCTGTACTGGGGAGGTGTGCTTTGAAACGTCAGTTCTTTTGTGCCGAACAGCTTGTTCCTTGTTCTGGGGTTTCACTTGCAACTGTGATCAGCTACAAGGGAAGGGAAGGTTGGGGCTGGAGGACTCTTATGTACTACGTTCCATAATAAACATTTGTTATACAGACTGCTCGGATCTGCCTTATTGAAAAGAGCAAGATTTGTTTTAAAGTCAGTGAAGTACATCTATGTTACTTTGGAGATCTTTTATCTGAACCAGCCAAACTTCAAGTTTAGGTCACTGGTCAAAGCTGACAGGTTGGCATGCTTTCCCGTGTATGGGGAAGACTTCATGCCCTGAATGAAGCATGTGAGAAGGAAACTGTTCAGATTGGCTTTCAGGTATTGAGCGCTTGAGAGTTTATGGGGGAACAAATATTGTTTGTGTGGTTCAAAACAATGTAAAAGAATACATGTATCCATACATCCCAAATCACGGTAGGCTCTTAGAAATTGTGGGAGTTGGAAGTCCAAAGCATCTGGAGGGCCAAAGTTTGCCCATGTTTGTTGTAGAGCAGTCAAAAGGTAACCAATGAACAAGTCCACATTATTTGCTACAAGGTGACATCTGTACTAGATTGACATGATTCAATTGAAATTAGTGTGTTTATCTGGTGGGGTTCCTGTCCCCGGTTTCTCTTCCTTTTTCCTCAAACCTTTTTCCCTTTGCTTTTTCTTCTCTCCCCTTGCCCTCCTTTTTCTTTCTTCCCCCTTCCTTTTTCTTCTCCTTTCTCTTCCTTCCTTCCTTCCTTCCTTTCATCTCTACTTTCTCCCTTCTCCAGCTCCGAGGGCCAATTTCACAGCGTCTCCATGACACTCTTCACATCCCATCCCCTTTCTTCCTTTCCCTTCCTCCCTCCTTTCCCTTCTTTCCTTCCTTCCATTCTCCTTCCTTCCCTCTTTACTTCCTTCCTTTCTTCTTCCCCTCCTTTTCCTTCCTTCCCTCTTTCCTCCCTCTCTTACCTTCTTTTCCCTCCCCCTTCCCTCCCTTTTCTTCCATTTCTCCCTTCCTTCACTTCCCCTTCCTTCCATCGCTCCCTCCCTTTCCTTCCTTCCCTTTTTCCTTCCTCCCTTCCCTTTTCCCTCCCACCTTTCCTCCCCTTCCCTCCTTTTCCTTCTTCCCTTCTCTTCTCTCCCTCCTTTCCTCCCCTTCCTTCCCATCTCTCCCTTCCTTCCCTCCTCTCCTCCCATCACTCCATTCCTCCTTCCCTTTCCTTCCTTCCCTCCCTTTCCTTCCTCCCTTCCCCCTCTTTATTCCCTTCCTTCCCCTTCCCTCCTTTTCCTTCTCCCCTTCTCTTCCCTTCTTTTCTCTCTCTCCTTTCCTCCCCTTCCTTCCCTTCCATCTCTCCCTTCCCTCCTCTCCTTCCATCACTCCATTCCCTTCTTCCCTTCCCTCCTTTTCATTCCTCCCTTCCCTTCTTTCCCTCCCTCCTTTCCTCCCCTTCCTTCGCTCCCTTCCTCTTCCTCTCCTTCCATCTCTCCCTTCTCCTTCCTTTCCTCCTTCTCTCCCTACCCATACCTCCGCCCTCCCTTCCCTCTCCCTATTTCCTTCCTTCCTTTCCCAGTGACATCACAAAGGGCCCCATCCCCTAGCAACAGCCAATCATCCACTCCCTCGGAAGAGAAAGCTAAAGGCCCTGCAGCGCTGCCCTCGCGCGTATTTGCGCCTCTTCGAGAATCTCCCCCGAATCGCCGCCCCCGCCCCCTGGGAAACTACCACTCCCAGGATGCTTTGCGGCAAGCGAGGCCACTTCCTGTTCGTGGAGCAAGATGGCGGCGCCGGGAAAGAGGCACGAGAGGAGCGGGAGGGCGGCCGCCCCCTTGGGCTTCGCGGGTGAGGAGGGGTCAGGTCTCTGGGGAACCCGGTGCGGGGACGGGTATTTGGTAACCCCCTGGCAGGTGAAAGGGCTGCCAAACCGCATTAATTCTACAGTGTAGACTAGTAATGGGCCAACTTGGGTCCTCCAGGTGTTTTGGACTTCAACTCCCATCATTCCTAACAGCCTCAGGCCCCTTCCTTTTCCCCCTCAGCCGCTTAAGCGGCTGAGGGGGAAAAGGAAAGGGCCTGAGGCTGTTAGGAATGCTGGGAGTTGAAGTCCAAAACACCTGGAGGACCCAAGTTGGCCCATGCCTGGCCTAGGCCCTTGGAAACAACTTTCTTTCAACTTAACTCCATGATTTGCAGAAGGAACTGAATGGGAGGTTGGCAAAACCACACTTCCCTTCAGTTCCATTCACGTTGCACAAAATGGACTACGTTTTAATAAAGGCATGGGCTGAATAGTCCTTCAGGTTGAAAGGGAAAAAAAGACTGTTTACTGCTATCTTTTGTTACACTTGTATTAAAATCTCAAAGTTTTTGTGTATTTTCATGGGTTTGCTGTGCTAAAATGGATTTTCAGGGAGATACCACAAATAATACAGGCAGCCCCCAAGTTACAGAAAAGATAGGTTCTGTAGGGTTGTGCTTCAGTTGAATTTGTATGTAAGTCAGAACAGGTGCATTTTTGGAGTGTTATTCCAATTTAAAAAAAAACACACACACACACACACACACACATAAAACTAGCATAGGTAAAGTAAAGGTTTCTACTGAGATTAAGTCTAGTTATGTCCGACTCTGGGGGTTGATGCTCATCTCCATTTCTATGCTGAAGAGCCGGCGTTGTCCATAGACACCTCCAAGGTCATGCGGCCAGCATGACTGCATGGAGCACAGAAGCAGTACCTATTGATCTACTCACATTTGCATGTTTTTGAACTGCTAGGTTGCCAAAAGCTGGGGCTATCAGTGGGAGCTCACCCCGCTCCCCAGATTCAAACGCCAACCTTTAAGTCAGCAAGCACAGCAGTTTAACCTGCTGTGTCACCAGGGGGCCCTTGGATAACATAGGAAAGGGTTAACACCCTTGTGGTGTTTGTTTTATGGTCTGTGTCCCTGTTCAGAATACTTCCCCACACTTTTTGTCCCTATGATCATTAGATTTTGAAAAAAATGCTTGTTGTGGAAACAAGGACTGGTGCTAAAGCTTCAGTGGAGACACTTTTTCCCCATGATAACTCTTCCAGGAGTGAATTTCCCATCCTAGAGGCAGATTTCTCTCACTTTCTGTTGTCTCACCCTCATTCTTAACTGTGAGTCATTTATAAATCAGATGATTGTAACCCTCCAGGTACTTGGACTTCAATTCCCAACAGCTGGCAAGCTGGCTGGGATTTCTGGGAATTGAAATCCAAAACACCTGGAGAACTGAAGTTAGCCCATGCCTGGTCTAGCAGCCAAAGGGGAAAATCTCTTACACATTTGAATCATTAAGCTGAATAGCTTAATGTTTAGCTTTGAAACACCTAGTAACTCAAAATCCACAAAAGAATGGTGGCTTAATGGTTAACTAAAATGCACAAAACATACCAGATAAGCTTTCAGAATTCCACTGGATTCTTCATCAGCAAAAGATGATAAAAATCATGCAGGAGAAGAAGAAAAAGTGTCAGTGTTGGAGTCGCAGGCCTACCTTTTGTATCAGATGTTATTGCTGTTGTTCGGTTGACTTGGAGGGATCTCAATGGCAACAAAGACCAATCCCCTCTTGACCAAGTTGGGGCTGAGAAAAAGGATAGCAAAGTTTAAGCTCCAAGCTGAGTAGTGTAATTAGTAGCTGGTTGTTTTTAAAGTAACAACATATTTATTTACAAACGGATTCTTCTTTCTTTTTAGTAATACCAGTTAAGTTCTCTGAAAAGCACCAGTCACCTCACTATCTCTATGTGAAGGAACACAAAGTCAGGGAGGAAAAAGATCATAACAGACCTCAAAACAATACCCTTTTTGTTCTGAATGTCCCTCCATATTGTACAGAGGTGAGTATTTGGGAAAGGGAGGGAGAGCTATATGATCATGGACAGAAGATTGTGGATTATATTGTTGTGTGCCTTCATGTCATTCTGACTTGTAACCATAAAATGATTCTATCATTGAGTCTTCTTGGTGAGACTTTGTATATAATGGAATCAAAGCATCTACAGACGTTGGTATCCACAGGGAGTCCTGGAACAAAACTCTTGACAGATACCAGAGCCCACTGTACACTTATTTCTTAATGATTTCAGCCAGTACACAGTGGATACTGGGAATAAAGAGTTCTGCCTGTATACCTGTGTTATCTTATAGAAATAATATGTTGTACCTTCATAAAGAAGAGGAGACCAAGTATTGAACTAATATAACCTTTGTGCTTTTTCAAAAACTCACATTATTTGTCTTCTTAACTATTGAATTTTAAAATATATTTTTAGCCTTTTAAATAATTTTAGTATTTATACTGTTTAAATTTGTCAGACCAGTTTTATTGTATACCACCCTGAGATTTCTAGATAGAGGACAGGAGACATGTGTCTCTATGTATTTACATATTTGTATGTATAAAATGTAGGGCCTATATACTCTAAGGGCACCAGATCCTGTATGATATTGGAAGCTAAGCTCAGTCAGTTCCTAGATGGGAGACTACTATGAATCCCAGGTGCTGTAGGCTGTATTTCAGAAGAAATATTCATATATACAAATTGGGGTATTTTTGTTTATTGCAATAATTATATCCTGTTCTGTAACAAAGAGATTTCATGGCAGCTTTCAACTAACATAAATAGAGGGCAGAACAACATGGACAGACTACATACAAATAACACAATAGAGGACAGGAACCAAGTTCATGGTGCAGGGAATTGTACATTATTCTGAGGAATAGGCACAGATGAGCTCCTTGGGGATGGTTTCAGTCTTTTAAAAGGTTATTTCCTATAGAGCTGAATCATGCTGTGCTTTGGGATTGTTTATTATTGTTGTTGTGAACAATTCACAGTTTATTCTTGCTTCTGTAGGAATGTTTGTCAAGGCTATTCTCTGGCTTCGGCTCAGTACAGTCTGTTGAGCTGTGTGAAAAGCCAACGCTGGGAGAAAAAAAGAAACTACCCAAAACAAAGTTCTTTGGTGCAAAAAAACCTTTGGTAAGTCATAAACACTGAGCAAGGATGGGAAATACTGAGGTATTTGCATTTGGGGAGGGGAAAGGGAGCTCTCCTGAAACAGATAGGAGCAATTGCTTTCTTTGTGATTTTTTTTTATTGTGAACAATTCACAGCTTATTAGTTGCTTGTGTTTCAGGATCTCTGACTCAGACACTGTCACTTTCATATTTCAGAATTGCACAGTCAAGTATAAAACATATTGTCTTCCTCACCCCAAGTGTATTAGCGGACATCATACTTTAATCTTGGGTGCGGAGGAAGAAAATGCTGGTATGGTATACTGGAGACAAGGGGTCACATTCCAGCTCAGCCATGGAACCCCCCTGGGTAGCCTTGGGCAAGGCATACTTTCTCAGTCTCAGAGGAAGGCAACATGTAAGCCTTTCTGAACAAATCTTGCCAAAGAAAGCCTATGATAGTGTTGGTTTCGGGCCATGAGTAAGACATGACTGGAAAGCACACAAGAGCAACAACAAGGAGAAAGAGTGTTTAGTGTCTATAGCCTGCACACAATACTTTTGCATTTGCTCCCTTTGGCACATGTTTCCAATAGTTACATTAGTATCTCACCCACTGAGGCACATACAGGTGAAAACAAACCCAGCCCGTAATCATGCGCTTCTTGTTTTGCAGGGTTTCCAGGTTGCTTATGTGGTCTTCAAGAGTCCTGCTGGAGTGCAGGCTGCCAAATCTGTATCAACAGATGAGCCCCTAGTGCTATCTTCTAATAAGTATCCTGTGCTAACAGGCATTCAGAGTAAGTTAACTACACTTTCCTAGAGGGTCATTTTTTTTTCTTCTGTGCCTGGCATACAGGTCTGGAAGGATTTTTTTACAGTACATAGTACTTATTGAGAAGAGTTGAACAGATGAGGGTCAACAGCCCTGTGAGTGCTGCAGCACACTTAATGATTTTGGAACTTATTATTCTCATCCAAACCTACATTGTGGAGCTACTGTGAACATACCTTTTGGAACTGCAGCAGGTTGAGAAGAGGCTCCTCAGTTCCGAGTTCATTAGGATATGAATAGGGAATTTGTGGCCACCCAACTGCTGCTAGACCATAGTTCCTATCATTCCTTATCATTAGTCTTGCTGGCTGAGGCAGCTAGAAACTGTAATTGAGTGTCTTTGGGAAGGTCACACATTTTTCACATTTGTTTTGGCAGAAATAATAGTAGGGCTGCAACATGATAAAATGCGAATGCTATCCAAATTGGATGCTTATTTCCCAACTAGAGTTGTTTATTGTGTTAATCTTTTCCCCTTCTACAATTCATTCACCCTCTTCTCACTCAAGTGCTTGCTGTCTTTTTCCACCTTGAATCCCTATATTGGAAGAGAGGTGAGATAAAAATAAACATATATACAAATAACATTTTCCCATCAGTGCCATCACCAGTGACACTAGAACACATTTTCCCTAGTCTTTATAGTGTATTGATTGATTACTGGCCATTTTTAAAAAATATGCAAGAAATAGAATAGAGGGGTAATACTGGGTTTCCAACCACTCCATCTCAGTGGACTTTAAGTCCTATAGCATCGCCACCAGGACCCCCTAATCAGTTGAGAGGTCCCCCATCATGTAGACATATTTCATAGTATTTGTAGATGATGAGGAACTTTTCATGTTTCTAGACTGTGTTTTTATCCTTGGTGCTACTGCTAGGTAATTGTTGACTCTTTTTTTTTATCTCAGAGTGGATTGCTGATTATGCAGCTTCAATTGTGAATCCTGTTGAATTGAAAACAGAAGTGGATACTTTTATGCAAGCCTATGACAAAAAGATTGCAAAGGTGTGGCCTTTTGGAGATGTAATTGTGCTCACCAGACATGCACTTTCCTGGAAGGGTCACTTGCCTGTATGGGTAGAGATTAGTAATGGATGGGCCGAAAACCATTGTGGGGGAATGACCAGTGTTGAACTGGAAGGCTAGAGTCGAAATCCCACTATGCCATGTAACTGACTGGAGATCTTGGACTATTGACTATTATATAGGGTTATTGCAAAGATAATTAGGGATGGGGTGAGTTAACTATAACAAGGAAATTCCTTATAGGGGAAGATGGGATATATTGTCAGAAGTATTTACTTGTAAGATTTCCTTCCTTTGATGGTGATAAAGTAGCAGTGATGACTGAAAGGTGGGATGTAAATTAAATAATGTTGTAAAGCTCCACCAGCACATTTATGTTGGACTTTTGAGAGGGCAAAAACTTCACCAGTCAGTCAATGGCAGCAGGAAGTGTATACATCCTTGCACAATATCTCAGAAAATTAATGTAGAATTATGTAGCAACTGTTACACCAGTGAAAGTCCCCAAGATTCTAGCCAATAATAGAAAAACTGTGCATGCAAATAAGAGTTTTAAAAATATTACTTGTTATATGCCACAATGGAGGCCAGAGTTATTTTTTTCTCTAGTGTCATTGGAGTAAAACTGGAAACATGGTGGTGGGAGCATTGTGTCTGAATTTTTTGGCTGACAGCAAAACCCTAAATCTTGCCAAATGGTTTCTACAGATTTTGGCTCTACCGGAGGCCTTGTTATGGGGGCTTCTTACATCTAAAGGGTTGTAAAGGTCAAGGGAAATTCCTCTCTTGTGTTTCTGAGTTTAAAGGACAGCTATGGGATGTAAGTGAGCAGATTGCGATAGATTTAGAGGAGTGGTACTTCTTTTTGCTCCCCTTCCCATTTCTCCACTTCTGTACTGGTGCAGGAGGAAGAGAAAGCTGAGAAGGAAGACGGTGTCCCAGATGAGGAAGGGTGGGTGAAGGTGACACGGAAAGGCCGGAAGCCAGGACTTCCACGGACAGAGGCAGCCAACCTGCGAGCGTTGGAGAGGGAAAAACGCAAGAGAGCCCGCAAGGAGCTGCTCAACTTCTATGCGTGGCAGCATCACGAGACCAAGAGGGAACGTGAGTAGTGGCATCCCACCTTCAGTCTCTCCCAGTGGAATTTGATGGAAAGGAATGACATACGATTTAATAGGAGTTGCTACCTTCTTCGTGATATAATTTGGTGGGGCAGTGGGCTTATTAACAAAAGACCCTCCTCATAAATGCACAGCAGAGTAACTTATTAGCAGCAGCATGACCCAGGACCAGCAGCCCAAAATGATAAAAAGAACAAAAACACACAGACTAGTGGTATCTCTTCCATAGGAGGCTTTTCTTTGTAGTAAAATAATATAGTTTCACTATTTACAAGAACAAGGTTTCCACAACACAAATAAAGTCCTTTATACTTCTTTCTTTGCTTCCGTGCTGGGCTTCTTCCCCATGCAGATAAACAGCTTCGCTCTCACAAACCCTCCTCTCACACCAAAATTACACAGGAGCTTCACATAGTAGCTTTACACACAGTTTAATACATGAGGCCTTTTTAACCTGGGGCTTCTTACACAAGGCTTCTCTCACACAGAGATTTACCACGCGCTCCTCAGGACACTAGCTTTGGCCCACTGACTCTAACAGGCTTCGGCCTACTAACTCTTTCAGTTCTTGACTCACACTTTTGTAATAAAAAATACCTAGTTAATTTTTAATATTTCTGACAATATCAGTGCGATTATTAAATGGCGTTAGGATATGAGACATTTTATGGGTTTTGTAATTATTTATTTATTTATTCATTCATTTCAAATATTTGTGCCCCGCCCTTCTCAACTCCCTCCCCTTCCCAGGGAGGGGGCACCTCGAGGCGGCTTACAACTGGCAATGATTCAATGCCCCTATATGCACATAATAACATACAATAATTACATATAGATAAAAACATTAAATCAATTCAATTTGAAAGACTTAAAACATTACAGCCTGATGGCCTAATCTAAGCCGAATTCATATGACCAGAGACTCTCATCAGAAGCTTGTCCATAGTCCATTTCCATAGTGATTGTCATCATTACCATTGTCATTGTCAGCATGCTACCCGAAGGCCTGGTCCCACAACCACTTTTTAAACTTCTTTCTGAAGGAAAGGAGGGATGTGGCTAACCTAATTTTACTGGTCAGCAAATTCCACAGGGGGGGCACCACTGAGAAGGTCCTGTCCCTCATCCCCGCCAAGCGCGTTTGCAACAGAGGTGGGGCCGAGAGCAGGGCCTCCCCAGAAGATCTTAAACTTCAAGGTGCGACGTAGAGGGAGATATGTTCGGACAGGTACGCTGGGCCGGAACTGTAAAGGGCTTTATAGGTCAAGATCAGCACTTTGAATTGGGCTTGGAACTGGACCAGCAGCCAGTGGAGCTGACATAACAGGAAAGTGGTATGCTCCCTGTATGACACTCCAGTGAGTAATCTAGCTACTGCCCGTTGGACTAGTTGGAGTTTCCAAACAGTCTTCAAAGGCAACCCCATGTAGAGTGCATTGCAGTAATCTAATTATGTTCTTTGAATTTCTTAGTTTGGGCAAAGTGCAGGCCACATGCAAAGCCCACCCCTTTTATTGCCAAGGGCCTTTTCAGTTAAAAAATGAGAAAGGGTGTGTGGTAGTATGGATGGGTAAAGCTATACACAATATAGTGCAGTGTATGCGTACTGGACAAAGCCCGCCTTAATTTGAAGAGTGTTGTGTTGTTGCTACTACCATGTTTACTTCTGCATATGTGTCTGTAAACATCAACAAAATCTTTTTATATGTCTGGGGAGTTACGAGTACAGCTTGAGTAACTCATTAGTTGAGGTGCCTCTAAATGTACTCTGGAAACAAATACATTTTATTGAGGAAGTATAACAGATTGGCCATTTAACAGATGACTAAGCGGATTGCCCTGGAGAAGGGAAGGGAGATGACAAATGATGCTAACATAGATGCTTTAGTTCCCAGCAGAATAGGCAAGGGAGAGTGGCATTCCAGCACACATCAAACATATGACTATAGAGAGATGGTGGGGAAGATAATACCTTTCCTTTCTTATTTATTGTTTTTAGTATAGAATCAACATAATACTTTCTTGGTATAAAGCCCTATAGGGGGAAAGCCAGGCTATTTGGCAGATCCTATCTCCACATATAAGCTAGCCCAGGCTCTGATATCCTCAGGAGAGGTTTGTCTTTCCATCCCACCACTGTCACACGCACAATTGGTGAGGGCCTTTGCAGTGACTGCCCCTCGATTCTGGAATTCCCTCTACAGAGAGGCCAGAATGGCCACCTCCCTATTTTCCTCAATCAGCAGGCTACAATGCTTTTATTTAGACAAAGCTTTTAGAGAAGGGACTTAGGGGAATAATGCACTTTTCAGACTGAACTGCTTTTAGTGGATTTAGAGGGGGATAAATAAAAAGAGTAACTCTGGCTTACAGTAAATTCAGAAAGAAGGAAAATGAAGACACGTGGGGTGTGAGACGGGTCTGCTGGGCCAGGTCTATCAAAAGTGAGAGTACAAAAGAAAGTGGGGTTTCAGATTATTTGTTACAGATAACGTTGCTTTCTGAAACTATCTGAAGTTCATTGTTTTGGAGGTACAAGAATGTGCACTCAGCTACAAGTTCTACAACAAAGGACAGTAGTGTTACGATAGGCTCTCTTACATTCACTGCTCCTTTCTGATTTAATGTCTCTTGTATTTCAGATATAGCCCAACTAAGGAAGAAATTTGAAGAGGACAAGCAGAAAATTGCACTAATGCGCGCTCAGCGGAAGTTTCGGCCATACTGAGTTGCAAAGCTGTTCCTAAAAGAATGGTAGCCACAGGAAAAACTGCAGAGAGAGTTTTATATAGTACAGGAAGTCAGATCTGATATCCCCTTTTTCTTCAATATTTCGTGGACTGTGACAGCACCGTGGCCTTCAAGAAATTGCCTTCTTGTTTGATAAAGGCACGCAGTGCTGATAGTTCTGAAATTGATATTTGAGTGCATTAATTCTTATTCATCTAGTGCTTTCCTGCCCACAAAGCATGAGCACTTCAAATACAAATTTCAGATGCTGTAAACACATACCTTTGATTGTAAATACATTTTTATATGTTACAACATAATCTTGGTTTATCTGTCTTAACAACAACAACAATAATCTTTATTTTTGTATCCTTCCACCATCTCCCCAAAGGAACTCGGGTCAGCTTACATGGGGAACAATCCCAGTCAAACAGAGATTAAAATAAAACTCAGTAAAAATACAAAACATTATAAAAAGAAACCATCAACAACAATCAGTCGCCAAGCATTGTGGCCATATAATAAACTAAGGGGCGAGGCAGGGCTTGTGCAATACAGCTGCAAGGACAGGGATGATAAAATGCAGGAGCCAGATAAGTTTGGGCTAGGAGGGCCAAGTCAATTAGTGCAATACAACTACAGGGGCAGGAACAATGCTAATGTGTGAAAGCCAGATATTAAGTTATGGCTAGAAGGGCCAAAATTATCTAGTGAACTGATTAATCAAAAGTACATTGGGACATCCACATTTTTAGGTCTTTACAGAAAGTGGAAAGGATGGGTGCCAATTGGATCTCCCTGGAGAGGTGAGTTCCAGAGCTGGGGGGCCACCACCGAGAAGGCCCTCTCCCTTGTCGCCACCAACTGCACTTGTGATGAAAGTGGAAGCGAGAGAAGGGCCTCTCCAGAAGATCTTAGAGCTCGTGCAGGTTCATAGAAGAAGATGAGATTGTGAATATAGGCTGGACCCAAACCATTTAGAGCCTTGTAGATAATAACCTGCATCTTGAATTGGGACAAAACACTTATCGGAAGCCAGTGGAGCTGTTTTCACATGGGGGTTGACAACTCCCTGAACTACTTTGCCACTTTCCCACATTTGCATGTGGTTTGCTGGAAAAGGTCCACAAAACTAGTCCTAAGAAGAGCTGCTCTACACAACTCCAAAAAACTATTAAATGATAACCAAAGCTCATAATCGATTATTGGCAAATTAACAAGCAGTTACTCTGTTTTTTTTTATACATATTCCATCACAGTAAAAATGTTTGCTGTACCATATGGAGGGGATGCACAAATAAGTACCAGAAAACTGAGACTGAGGGCATGTGGCCCCTATACTTCAGATGTCTGCCCGCTCTTACTTTATAGTTCCCCTTAAAGCAGTTCATGATAACTGGAGGAACAGATGTCCCATTATAGAGACACTGAAGACTTGCCGGCTGTGACAGCACCACCTTTTATTTGATACATTAGCTCAAGGTTCATAAACTGAGCTCATAATCACATTTGGGAATTTGAGATACTGGTGGACATCAGTACGATATAACTGGTATGGGTATTTCCCTTCTCACAAGGATGAAGAAACATTCAGAAATTGGATCTGAATTCTAAAAACCAAGCCACTTATTTGAGCATAAATATAGTAGCATAGAATGATAAATACATGTACAACCTTTCTCAGCTAGGATCACCTCTTCCTAGTTAGTTCTGTACTTCCCCACCATCACAAAGATGTGCCAACCTACCATCGCTCTCCTTTGCCAAGTGGAATTTAACTTAAACCAACACGAACAGCAAACACTTTCTCTTTATTGCATTAACTGCTAGTCTATGTAGACCCAAATTGCTTGTTTACAATGGCAGGAACACTACTAGAAGGTATCTATGAATTGCTTAGTACTCTGCTCACCAGTGATGCCTCTTAAAGTAAGATGCAAATGAAGAACTGCACTCAACTGAGCAATTTAGTAAGGATAAAACAAAACAAAAAAACTTTCCATGGACCAAAACACCAATAGATTTTTCTGTACAATCTCTCACAGTGTTTATTCCTTCTGTTCTGTTCTGGATTATAAATTTGCCTTGAGACTTTCATTTTCGTTTAAAAAGGTGCTGATGATCCCAGCCACGTATTCAGGCTCATTGAGGTGGATAAAGTGATTCCCAGGGACCTTAACAAACTGAAAATGCTAAAGGCAAAAAGGAATACAGTGAGAAAAGTACAGAAGAGATAAACAACGAGATATCAGATAATAAACCCATCAGTACTATTATATTTAATGGCCACAAAATTACCTACTTAGCTATGTAACTATCTTCCATCCTGTCATCCACAGACAGCAAAAGTCTGTTGTCCTGTTGACTGACATTTCCACCCCTTACCTTTAGTGACCTCCAGTGGGACAACCACAAGCAGGGTCCCTGTTGCAATTCCCCCTTGCACCAGAGAGTGCTTAGTTGTTTCAGGGAATTCTGGACACTATTTACAGAACTTATATTCTGCCATATAGTTAAGTTCTCTTTGTCACAAATTAAGAGATGATGGGAGAAAAATAATCAATAGAATAAAAATAAAATGCAACAGCTCAGAGAATACAATCATAAACTAGATCTAGATTTTTTTTATTCATTCATTACATCTCACCTTTTCCCCAGCATTACCTACAACCCTGTGAAGCCTATCACAACATGCATAAAACCCACAAAAATGACTTTTTAAAGTAAGAATGAATTCTAAATCTCATATCCAGCTTCTTGCAATTAAAATGGCGGGACTGACCTAGCTCTATCCTTACATTTTTCTTCCCCTTGATATAAATTTACAAAAATAGTACAGGCTACATAATAATACAGTAGTGTCTCACTTATCCAACATAAACAGCCTGGCAGAAAACTGGATAAGCGAAAATGTTGGATAATAAGGAGGGATTAAGGAAAAGCCTACTAAACATCAAATTACGTTATGATTTTACAAATTAAGCATCAAAACATGCTTTATAACAGTGGTTCCCAATCTGTGGTTCCCCTGATGTTTTGGCCTTCAACTCCCAGAAATCCTAACAGCTAGTAAACTGGCTGGGATTTCTGGGGATTGTAGGCCAAAACACCTGGGGACCCACAAGTTGAGAGCCACTGTTTTATAACAAATCGACAGAAAAAGCAGTTCAATACATGGTAACATTATGTAGTAATTACTGTATTTACGAATTTAACACCAAAACATCGCAATGTATTGAAACAGATGTGGATTCGGGCAGGAGGCAGACTGAGTTGGATAATACAGAATGTTGGATGAGCGAAGGTTGGATAAGTGAGACCATTCATAATTGTGGTATCCTCGAAACTCCTCTGTTCTTCAAGGCTTCTACTCACCTGTTTGTATGAGGCTCTGTATGCTTCCAAAACTATCGCTATAAGATGAGAATGATGGGATCCAATTCTAAACATCCCATCTTCTGTTCTAGAAAGAAAATTTGAAAGCTTAGAAGTTTATGGCTTTGAGTAAGAACAGAAATTATAATTACGTTAAGATGTTTGAGAGATCAGTTGTGTAGCTCTTGTTACATTCGAGGGAAGCCTATATTTAGTCTTCCAACGGGCATTATTGATGGACACAAGAGATTGGTGGAATATGGGGCCAGATTGGTACTAGGAAACCATAATGATGAGCGATTCAACATTAATTTCATGACCTTTAATATCCTTCTACAATGAAGTAACTATCATTCAGTAACTATCATATCATTCTTGGGACAGACAAGTGAAGTGCAACATATCCTTTCTTTTAAGTCAGAAGAGCAACAAATGTCAAGTACCCTATTTCACACATTTTATCCTCTTTTTTTTTTTTTTTTACCAAACAATGAGGGTGCAACTATTACACGATGGGAAAAATTGTGCCAGTTTTATGAACCAATACAATCATTTATTATTAAACTGCTGTTAAAAACAAATTGAGAAAATTTATAAGAGGGTCTAAAAAAACACATTTACATATTTCCACTTACTCATTTGCCCACCTTACACCATTTCAGGCACGGCTGGCACTTCATTCACTCACATATGCTCTTATTTGCCTTTCAGGCATGGTGCCTCATGTGGCTGAATGAAGCATCATGCCTGAAAGAAGATTAGTGAGTGAATGAGCTAATAATAATAATAATAATAATAATAATAATAATAATAATAATACACTTTATTTATATTCTGCCCTTCTCCACTAGGGGACTTAGAGTGGATTACAGCATTTACATATACAGGCAAATATTTCATGCCTTTGCAGTCATATACAATGAAGACACACAAACAAAGGCAAAGGCTTCTTTCATTTCCAGCTTCTGGAAGCAGTGCTCATCTCTGGCTCTGAGGAGATGTTTTTTTTCTCTACTTTCAATCTGAGGAACCTGCGTTGTCACTTTCTGGTTGTGTGGTTGGCAAGATTGCTTGGAGTATCTCTGCCTTTTCCCACCAAAGTGGTACCTATTTATCTACTCACGTTTGCATGTTTTTGAACTGATAGGTTGGCAGGAACTGAGCTGACAGTCGGAAGCTCACCCTGTCTCGTGGATTCAAACTGCCAACCTTTACATCAGCAGTTCAGCCACCCTTCAGGTCAGCAGTTCAGTAGCACAAGGGTTTAACCCATTGCGCCACTGAGGCTCCCAAGTGCCAGTAAAGGTATTTAGGGCAGAAAGGCACAAGGAAGGGAAGCCTAGCTGCTAGTATACTGTTTACAGAGGGGAAGGCCATCTTCCTCCATACCATGTGCTAGTTGTCTCATCTGCCAAGAGTACACTGGGCTGATAAATCAAGGATGCGAATATTATGAGAGGAACACAAAAATACTAACTTTGTGAATGTTAGTGAAATATGGCCTATGGCACTTACAAGATTATCAGTACATCAGCCTGGATTTTTTTCACGTAAGTCACTTGATGTTGGAAAGGTGTAGAAGAGCTGATATGCTATATGTGAAAGATAAAATGGCAGACCAGCAAGTGAAACATGATAAAAACAGTGAATCCATTTTTCTATCTTATGGGAATACTCGTACATCTAACCCAGTGCTTTACAGATTGTGTCTCCTTTGCTTGGTACACTGGCTGGAAAAGTCAGTTAATGCTGACTCTTCTCACTAAGTCCACAGAATGTAGTATTTCAAAGATTTAGCTAGTTCAGTGATTTTAGGAAAGAAGCAAGTAGGGGGTGGAAAATGATAAAGAAAACATTAAGTGGCTTTGGATAAGTCTATTACAAAATACCATAGATATCTGCTAGGAGAAGTAGTAAAGAATCCACCGCATCCCAGCACACACTATTGCATATATGACAAATGGGAACTGCCAGGTGACCAGCAACACCTGAAGCCACACTGGCTTTCCTCACCCTCTACTGCAAGAGATAAAGGTGGAAAAGAAGGATTTGGCAGAGATGGGAAATTTGTTCAAATTGACCCAACATGGTTCCTCTATCATACATACAGGTGCACATATTTCAGACTCTTGAACTTCCCCAAACGTCATTTAGTGGTGGTGGTGGGGGGGGGGAGATGTGTTGAAACATTTGTGATATTTCATAACAAGGGGCAGCCCTCCCTCCACCCACTCCATGCCTGTTAGGGAAGACTCCCAAAAATACAGCAGAGCATCCAAAAATACAAACAAGATACTTATAGTTGAGCATTCAGCTCACAGCAAGCAAAGCGTGAAGTGTTGTGGCTAGAAAATAATTAGAGCTTAGGAAGCAAAGATGCCAAATTCAATCTTTAAAGTTACAAAATGTTTATTTACAAAGATAATAACTACATTTCTTTATAGTAAAGAACTGGGTCGGAGCTACTCTCTAACTCCATCTCTTCTTGGGTTCAAAAGAGAGGGGAAAATCCACGAGCACTATATCTCTCCTGACACACACAAGCAGAGATAGAGCTCAATACAGTAAGATGTAAAAAGCAGAAGTCTGAAACAAAGGCACGCACCTCAAAAAGTATCTATTCTACATAACCAATCAGAAAGAGCAGAAAGAGAGAGAAGAGAACAAATCAATATAGAGTGTTTCCTCACTTATTGCGGGTCTTACGTTCCAGGACCACCTGCAATAAGTGAAATTCCGCAAAGTAGGGACATATATGTATGTCTCCCATCCACCCTCCTTCTAGAAGATGGACACTCTATCTCTCAATTAATCTCTCTCTCTCTCTCTTTGGAGTGCGTGCCCACTGTTCCTTCCAGGCGGGGGCAAAAAAGAGGAAAAGAGGAGAAAGAGAAAGAGAGAGATTTATCCCCGGCTGGCGCTGATCTCGAGCTGGAATTGAAAGCTGTCTGAGCGCTGCTTTCCCTCCACCTCAAGCTCGTGCCCAGCCTGTATTCCAACTGTTATTCAGATGGCCGGGGATTCCCTCAGCCTGTTTCTAAGCTAACACTGTTCTTCATTGAGGATTGCAGACTTGGGGTTGAATTCCAACACTTTCATCCTGAAAAAGGGCTTTGCAAAAATGAAATGGACTTCTGGTTTTGTTTTAGGAGCCTGATGCATCCCATTGCAGGGGTAGAAAACTGCCTCCTGGTCTCCCAGTGCCCTGCTCACTCTGACTTCAAATAATAACTTGCCTTCAGGCTGAGAAAGGCGGTATATAAATACGGTAAATAAATAAATACACAAGGATTAAAAAATACACTTACCAAGGTGGCTCTTATGTCTCTGTTATAAACCAAACCTGTAGGAAAAGAGGAATTACATCTCAAATTATGAGAAAATTGACCTGAAGGAAAGTTTGTTTAATAAGGAAATTTTAAATAGTAAGTAGGAAACTAGACTAAAAGTTAAAAGCCTAACATCTGGAAGGAAAAAAAACACTTTAGCCAATGTAGCAGATCAACAGATCCAAAGCAAATCTTGGAAAAGTACTTCCTTTGGACTACAATTCCCAGAAACTCCATCCACCAACCAAACCTTTGAGAGAAGTCCATATTTTTTCTAAGCCTTAGGCAGAGTCAAATCTGACACTAGAATTAATAGAAATCTCAGGCTGGGCTTTTACAAACCTGCCATTCGGGGTATTTTAATTTGAAGAGGCAGGCTTAAACTTGGGGTCTCCTAGACGTGAAGTAGATTCCATTGTCTGTTTAGCTCTTGCCTGGCTCAAAACAGACACCTCACTGCAGTAATGTCTTACCTCCTGGCACTTTGGTAGCTCCTCGCTCCAGCAATATCCTCCCACTTTCTTCCGTGAGATTACTGTTTGCCTCTAGCAATCTAGGAAAGTCAAAAACAAACAAGACTAGGTTGTTGTAGGTTTTTTCGGGCTATATGGCCATGTTCTAGAGGCATTTTCTCCTGACGTTTCACCTGCATCTATGGCAAGCATCCTAAGGATGCTTGCCATAGATGCAGGCGAAACATCAGGAGAAAATGCCTCTAGAACATGGCCATATACCTGAAAAACCTACAACAACCCAGTGATTCTGGCCATGAAAGCCTTCAACAATACATTAAACAAGACTAGTTTGGCACTATAACAGTATCTTAATCAAAACTGGGGAGACTTTCCTTTTTTAGATTGCAGCTCCAAAATTTGCCAACCAAGTACCGAGATTCTAAGATCAATCATCCAAGTTGGTTAATTTTTGCTTGTGAATTGATTACTAATGGAAAAGTAGAAACTTGATGAACCATTGATTGTAACGACACCGAGGAGCCAATCTAGTGCATTGCTTTTGAGCATTGGACTATGACTCTTGCGACTTCACATGGCCATAGAAATACAGTTTGGGGGGGAGGGGGTCATGTCAGGAGCAACTCGAAAAACTGCAAGTCGCTTCTGGTGTGAGAGAATTGGCCATCTGCAAGGACGTAGCCCAGGGGACGCCTGGATGTTTTGATGTTTTACCATCCTTGTGGGAGGCATCTCTCATGTCCCCGCATGGGGAGCTGGAGTTGACAGAGGGAGCTCACCCACACTCTCCCCGGATTTGAACCTCTGACCTGTTGGTCTTCAGTCCTGCCGGCACAAGGGTTTAACCCACTGCGCCACAGTGGGTGATCTTGAGTAAGTTACATTAACTAGGCCTCAGAGGAAGGTGAAAACAACCCCCTTCCAAACAAATCTAGCCAAGAAAACTCTGTGGAAGATTCACCTTACTTCCATAATTCAGAAATGATTTGATGGCACCTCACATGTTTGAACTGCCATTTACCTAGGAATAAAATACACATGTTTGTGGCTCATTTATTTTAGAGACTACCATCAGAGAACACTGTATGTATATTTGTGTGCATGTGCATGCTTGTATGCACCATCAGGTTGCCTCTTGACTTATGATGACCCCATTGATTTTTATTAAATTTAATAGATAAACAATTCCACATACAAAGGGCACAAAAAGAACTAGATCCTCTCTGCTCTTAGCCTGAAGTCTGTGGAGAACTTTGAAAAAAATGGGGATATTTTGGGGACTATAATTGCCAGAATGCTCCTTCCAAGATGGCCAATAGCCTTTGTAACCCAAAGAAGTGAAATGGCCAAGCTTACAACTCTTCAAACACAATTGTCCTTTGACAGGTCTGGGGCCAGTGATAGTAACAGTTCCAAATTCTTGCTAATCCTTCTGTGAGCTGTGGCCAGAAATGGGATCCTTTACTAGCTCTGATTGTAACTGAAAGGGCAAACAACAGATACAAGAAAACTGCTTGAGCAGTAAAAACTGTCAACAGTGGAACAGACTATCTCAGAGGTTGGTAGGCCCCCTCCTTTGGTAGTCTTCAAAGAGGCTGGAAAATTTTTATTTATTTACTGTATTTATATCCTATCCTTCTCACCCCAAAGAGGACTCAGAGCAGCCTTACAATGGACAAGAATTCAATGTCGTGTAAAACAAACAAATAGTCAAACATACAGATTAATACATAGAATTAAAAACATTTAAATGTTAAAACCAATTATTAAAACCACAATTAAAATTCAAAATCATATTCCAGGAGCCATTCCAGTCATTAATGCACATTATCCAACTTCACTTATTGCACTGCATTATCGAAGGCTTGGTCTCATAGCCACATTTTTAATTTCTTCCTAAAGGTCAGGAGGGAGGGAGCTGACCTGCTTTCGCTAGGGAGGGAGTTCCACAGCTGAGGGGCCACCACTGAGAAGGCCCTGTCTCTCATCCCCACCAACCACACCTGTGAAGAAGGTGGGACCGAGAGCAGGGCCTCCCCAGATGATCTTAATCTCTGAGGTGGTTCATACAGGGAGATATGTTTGGACAGGTAAGATGGGCCAGAGAAACATCTTACAAGAGTGCTTTAGTTGGTTGTTCCTCTGTGGCACATGGGATTCAATGACCCTTGTGTTTCCTTTCAACTCTTATGATTCCAGAGTTTTAGCACAGCTGGTAAATCACCAGCAATTATAAGATCTATCAACCGAAAGGCTGCAAGTTCGGAACCCTGGGTTGGCATGAGCTGCCAACTGTCAGCCTAGCTCATTGTTTACCTAAGTAATTCAAAAACAGCTTTAGCTGTAATTAGAGAAATTAGGTACCACCAAAAACGGGGGAGGTGTTTTAAGACGCCATAAAGAAAGATCAGAAAATGCTGAGCAATCAAAAGGAAGGAGGAAGTCCTGATGGCTCTTCATCATAGACAACAGAGCAACAACACCCCCTGTACTGGACTCAAGCCCAACCTTCCATGGCACCAAAAACAGCTGGACACTGAGTCGAAACAAACCACCTCCTTCTGTTCTGTCTGTTTGTGTATTGTCGATACAAAGCTGCATTACATGTTTCCCGTGTATGTGTACTGTGATCCGCCTTGAGTCCCCTTCGGGGTGAGAAGGGCAGAATATAAATAAAATGTTGTTGTTGTTGTTATTAGCACAAGATGAGTCCACAGCAGACAAGATCACTCTGCTAGCTGTTGTACTGGATCACATATCAGACACTTCCCAATTTCTAGCACTGTGTGATGTATCGGTGAATAATGCATGCAGATCCCAGTAAGGTGGCCTTCTGCAGCTGGCAGATGGTAATTTTGTCAGTGCCGATTGCGTTTAAGTGCAGGCCGAGGTCTTTAGGCACTGCACCCAGTGTGCCAATCACTACTGGGGCTACCTTTACTGGTTTGTGCCAGAGTCTTTGTTTTATTATTATTATTATTATTATTATTATTATTATAATAATAAAAGGGAGGAGGAATTTGTGATAAGACTAGTTTCATGAAGTACAATTTTCAGAACCCTTGTGCCCCCTGCAGAACAGGTGAATATTCAAAACAGCATATTCCAAGCACTTAGGTTAATGCAACATTCCCAGATAAAACTTGATACACTGGCTATTGAAGCATCCAGGAAGGGAACTCACCTCTGAAGGGCCTCTTCAGAGCTGCGCACTTTGGGAGATTGGTGTTGCTTGGCTTCAATATTCAGCTGATTCTCAAGGACTGCCCGGGTGTCAGTTAGACATTTCTCCCATTTCTATAAGAAGAAGACATCATTCGTTTTCTGTTCCTTCTTGGACACAATACTTTTCACAAAGTCACTATCCAGGATAATTATCCTTCCCTTCCCTGATAAACTGAAAATGCAGCTTTTATCTTTGTTCTGGATTGGGACAGATCAGCTCAGATTTTTGAGGAGTATTGGTCCCCCCCAAATTTTCTGGTTTGTGCATCATACACAACCAATAATAAGGGATTACAACTGCGGCCCCCAAAATCCTGTCAGCTACAGTTGCCCTCAACACTTGAGATTACCTGTTCAATTATATTTGCACCACATCACGGAATCACGCAAGGCACCTGGATTAAAAAAACAGACTAGGGCAGGGGTGGCCAACTGTGGCCCTTCCTCTCACCCTTGGTTATACTGATGGGAGTTGGGTTAATAAATGCACAGTTAAGTGTCTATGAATGGAGGAGGAGAAATTGTGTGGTTTTGATAGATTTTGGGTATTGGCAGTGCTTGGGATTGATTTCCCTTTTCATTTGGGAAGTATACATTTGAGAGAATAAATGTGATATTTTGTTGGAAATTAAAATTGTTTCAAAGGAGTGTGTTTTTATTGCGGGTCTCAGGTCTCACCTTGGCCTTATATTCAGAGAACTGATCGAGTTACCCATTTATGATTTCCATCAGTTTGCTTTTCTGTGAAATACATGTTTTCACATGGTTGATTACTTTTCATTATGATGGTGGTCTTTTAGCCTTGTCAATACCTAAACTGGTTTTCCCTCTGCAGTGCAATGTTTTTTAAACCCAGTACAATTTTTTTATCTGTGTATTTATTTATTGTGAAATTGTTTTGGAAATTTTTATTTACAATTATTGGTTACATGTGATGTCTTGTCTTTTTGGTTTCTGTTTATGTATGTATTGTGACTCGATTCTGTTGTGAGCTGCCCCAAGTCCTTATAGAGAGAGGGTGGAATATAAATAAAGATGATTTATTTATTTATTTATTTATTTATTTATTTATTTGTCACATTTTTATCCCTCCCTTTTCTGCCTGCAGGCGACTCAGGGCAGCGTACAGATTGGCAATAATTAAATGCCACAGCATATATACATACATATCAATTAAAAACAGTTAAATCACATTATAAAAATACATATCAAACCATGATGATGATGATGATGATGATGATTATTATTATTCCAGTAAATGTTTTGTTAGGCCATTACCTATGTTAGTCATTTTATGAATCCGCCTTTTTCAAGTTTTATTACTATGCCAACAATATCTTCACTCTTTTACACCCAAAACAGATTAACATTGATAAGATACTAATATCATCACATCCTGACTTATTCTAATTGGGAATTTTGGCTGATGGAAACCAGGATTTTCACACCAAAGGAAGTAAGTAACTATGGATGAGAAATAATATTTTCTTCATAAGCTATAAAGTCTTGAACATCATCCTAACCAAAACAGAAAAACCACGAATTGATTAACAGTATTTGGTTCCATGCGAAGAGTTGGAACTGAATAGACTACAGTGCTTAATGCTAAGACACCTTATGCTCTAAATGTGGCAAGGCATCTCTAGGATTGAGAGCCTGGTTTGTATTTCCTAAACATTTCTAGGCCTCTCTCCTAACCTTTACAACAACAGAGTCAACAAACACAAATAAAGCATTTTTATGGGGGGAAATCCTATCCGCTTAGGAAATATAGAATACTAATTTCAGCCTTTTTGTTGTGCACAAGAAATAAATATTCGACATCTCTCCTTAATAATGGTAGGAAAAGATACCTATCCTGGAACAAAAGGAGCATTCACTAGATTAAGTGGTTGGGACAAATGGCCAGAAGTCTACATAGTAAACCGAAGTCCCATGCAAAGTAGTTCACACAAATAGCATGCCATGCAGAGATTGATCTATACTGCTTTGAGTCCCCTTCAGCAGATATAAAGCAGGGTATAAATATAAATATAATAATAATAGACACTTGGGACGTGTCCGACGTGTGATCCAATTCAACAGCCAGCAGGGTGTCTGCTGTGGACTCATCTTGTTGTGTTTCAAATAATAATAATAGTTATAGCAGTAATTAAAAAAAGGGTAAAGGTTATCCCCTGACATTAAGTCTAGTTGTGTCTGGCTCTGGGGGTTGGTGCTCATCTCCATTTCTAAGTCGAAGAGCCGGCGTTGCCCATAGACACCTCCAAGGTCATGTGGCTGGCATGACTGCATGAAGCACCATTACCTTCCTGCAGGAGTGGTACCTATTGATCTACTCACATTTGCATGTTTTCTTTTTTTTAAAATAATCTTTATTCAGTTTTCAGATACAGTTAAAAATATAGCTTTGTAGCGAGAGCTACCAGTAAGAAAGGTATAGGGTATATGTGTGTCAGTTCCCCGAAATGTGAAGTGATATAGTGACCAAAAGATAATAGACTAGAAAACAGGATAGAGTGGTAGCCAGAGATAGAAAGAAGAGGGAAGTGTAGCCCAAAAGCCCCAAATAGAACAATAAAAAAAAAAGATAGATTCTTGCTTTCGACTTCCCGAGGTTTTCTTAGGGTCTTCTCTGTCGTTCATCCATATCTCCGCCTCTTCTTCTTCCCCTTCTTCTCTCCTCGTCTTCTTTCTCCTCTCTTCCTTCCTTCCAGCTCTTCTTCAGTTATATCAGGATTTTTTTGTTCCTTTGCTTGAAATAACCCATCACTTTTTCCCAGTTTGTCTCCTTCATTTTTATTCCTTTACTTCTCGTTATTAGAAAGGTGAGCCGGTCCATATTTCTTACTTCCAAGATTTTTGTTAGTCTCTCATTTTCGTCTGGTGTATCTTCCTGCTTCCATCTTCTAGCATAAGTTATCCTTGCTTCTGTTGTTATCATAAACAAGATCTTATCAATATTCTTTTCTATTTTCAAATCGTGAATCCCTAGGAGAAATAACTCTGGCTTCCATGGTATTTTAATTTGTAACATTTCTTGTAATTCTTTTTGGACTTCTCTCCAATATTTTTTGGCCTTTTTACAGGTCCACCATGTATGAAAGTATGAGCCTTCCTTTTCTTTACATTTCCAGCACCTTGTGCTGGTACTACTATTGCTCATCCCTAATTTTTTCGGTGTTATGTACCATCGATGCGCCGTCTTAAGCCAATTTTCTTTCATGTCGGTGGCGTAACAATATCTTAGTTTTTATCTCCAGACTGTTTCCCATTCTTCTTGCTTAATATTTCTTCCAATATTTTCATTCCATCTTTTTTTTGTAATTTTTTTCTCCCTTTGCTTCCATTTTCCATTCTAGCAGCTTTTTATAAATCTTCGTTATTAATTTTCTTTTTGACTCCATTATATTATCCCAGAAATTTTTGTCCAGATTAAAACCTATCATTTTATCCTTCTTATACTTTTCCTTTATCGTCCAATATTGTAACCATGATACTTTCTGTTCCACTGTGTTTAATTCTTCTTGTGATTTTAACGCCATCTCTCCTCTTTCCATTTTTAGTAAGTCTTTATACTTTAACCATTCATGCCATCCTGTGCATCTTCTTTGTCCCGCCTCTAGAGGGGATACCCACATTGGTGTTTTGTTGTATAGTCTATCTTTATATTTTTCCCATATGTTCAGAACTGTTGATCTTACGAAATGGTTTTTTTCCCCCTTATACCAAACGTACGTGTGCCAGCCTTCTCGCAGGTCCGATCCTTCTAATATTAATAATTTCTTTTTTTCCAATTTCGCCCAATCTTTAGCCCAAATTAGTGCATTTGCTTCCAGGTATAGTTCCAGATCTGGTGCCACCATCCCTCCTTTTTCCTTTTTTTCCGTCAAATTGTCATAGCTAATTCTCGGTTTCTTATTTTTCCAAATAAATTTCCTAATGTCTTTATTCCAATCCTTTAGGATTTTTTTGTTTCGTATTATTGGCAAGTTCTGAAATAAAAAAAATCAACTTTGGCAATACTGCCATTTTCACTGTGGCTATCCTACCAAGTAGCGAGAGGTTGTAGTTCTTCCACTTTTCCAGATCCTTCCTTATCTCCTTCCACTTATCTATATAGTTGTTCTGTAGCAGGTGTAGGTTTCTTGATGTCAATATTATCCCCAGATACTTCAACTTGTTCACTATTTGTATGTTCCATTCCTTTTTTATTTCCTCTTGTTCCTTTTTTCCAATGTTTTTAGTTATTGCTTTTGTTTTCTCCATGTTAATTTTAAATCCTGATACCTTGCCGAACTCTTTAATTATTCTTATCCATTCTCCTAAGTTATTCTTTGGGTCCTCGATTACGCATATTACATCATCCGCGTATGCGCATATTTTATATTCCTGACCTTGCACCTTTGCATCGACTAAGCTTTTTTCTTCTCTTATTTTATTTAGCAATATTTCTAATGTCAATATAAAGATTAAAGGCGATAGGGGGCAGCCCTGTCTCATTCCCTTCCTTATTTCAATACTCTCTGATTCTTTCCCATTCACCAGAATTTTTGCTTTTTGCTCCTCATATATGGCCTCAATCGCATTTTGAAAATAAAATCCCAGATCCATTTCTTTCATTATAATTTTAAAGAACTTCCAATTTACATTGTCAAACGCTTTCTCCGCGTCTAGCGCTAATAACATTACTTTATTTTGGTGTTTGTTTTCATAATATTCAATCAGGTCCACAACCGTCCTCACATTTTCATTTTGGTGCCTATTAGGTAAGAAACCCACTTGTTCTTCCTTTATATATTCGTTGAGTACCCATTTGAGCCTTTCTGCCATTATCAAACTGAAAATCTTGTAATCTACGTTCAACAACGAAATTGGTCTGTAGTTTTTTACTTGTTCTTTATCTGAGTTTTCTTTATGTATCAAACATATATTCGCTTGCTTCCATGTCTCTGGGGTTTCCTTGTAGATTCTTATTCTATTCATCATTTCTTTTAGATAGGGTACTAATTCCTGTTGAAAGGTTTTATAATAAATTGCCGAAATTCCATCCGGTCCTGGGGCTTTATTTGGTTTTAATTTATTTATTGCATCTCTAATTTCTTTCTCTGAGATTTCTTTATTTAGACTTTCCCTTTGTTTTTCTGAAATCCTTTGAATCCTATGATTAGTTAGGTATCTGTAGATTTCCTCCTCTTCTGTGTTTTCCTCCTGATAGAGTTTCTTATAAAATCCCTGAAACTGTTCTCTTATCTCCTCTTCTTGGGTTATACTCCTCTCATTATCTCTCAATTTCGTGATATATGTAGTCTCCTTTCTTTTCCTTATTTTGTTCGCGAGCCATCTTCCCGGTTTATTCGCGTTCATAAAAAAGTTCTGTCTCATATATCTCAACTCCTTTTCTCTTTCCTCTGTTTCCATAAATTCTCTCTGCTTGTGCAGGTGTTCTAATCTTTGTTTTGTCTCTTTATCTCTTGGATTAGCCTTTAAATTACCTTCCTCTTCTTCTATTTCTTTAAGTAGATTCTTCATTTTTCTATCTTTTTCTTTATTTGTTCTTATCTTCTGTTGTATAAAATTCCCTCTCATTACGGCTTTGCTCGCCTCCCAAAGTGTGAAAATTTTTGTTTCTGGTCCATCATTGATGTCAAAATATTCTTTTAATAGCATTCTATTTCTTTCTATATCTTCTTCTTTCTTTAACAAATTTTCATCCAACCTCCATCTTTTTATCCTTTCCATTATTTTTATTTCTAATTCCATCGGACAGTGATCCGAATTCGTTCTGGGCAGAATTTGTATTTTTGAAACATTTGTTTGTAGTGATGATGTAATCCAAATCATATCTATCCTGGACCAATTTTGATGTCTTGATGAGTAATAAGTATAATCTTTTTTCCTCTCATTTCTACTTCTCCATATATCCACCAGGCATAAATTCCGCATCATCTCTGTCATTAATTTTGGGAGATCTCCCTTCTCGTTATTCCCCTTTCCCACTTTTGCTTTTGTTGTACTTCTATCTAGGGCCTTATTTAAAACACCATTAAAATCTCCTAACATTATCATTTGCTCCGGCTCTTGTTCTTCTATACTCTTCCTCAACTTCTCTACAAATTTTGTTTTCGAATTGTTCGGAGCATATATGTTGCATATAAGTATTTTTCTGTTTTGTAACCAGATATTCACCCCCAGGAACCTTCCTTCTTCATCCTTAAAGGCTAATTCTGCCTTTATATTATTATCTACGTATGTAGCTAGCCCCCTCTTTTTTTCCTGTATTGCCGCATAAAATGCTTGACCAAATTTTTTGTTATCTAGATGTTTTGTATGTCTGCTCGTAACATGTGTTTCTTGGAATGCAATAATATGATATCCTTTTTTCTTTAATCCATTAAAAATTTTATTTCTTTTGTTCGGGGAGTTCATCCCGTTAACATTATTAGAGTAAATTCTTAAGTCGTTCAGCATATTCTTTCTTCTTCTTCACTCTCTCTTATCTCCTGCTCTTCTCCTTCTAGTTCTTCTTCCTCTTCTTCCTCCTCTCTTAATTCCTCCTCCTCTATTTCTTCCCCTTCCGAATCACTTAAGTCCAATACTCCCGCACCTTCTTCCGACATTCTTCTTAATTCCTCCTTTTCTTCCTTCTCCATGCCTTCTTCTTCCATCGAGTCTGTGCATTTCTTCTTCTTTGTCCTTCCTTCTGCGTGTTCGCCTTTCTCTCTCTCATTATCCAGTTTTATTCTGTTTAGGAATTCCTTTGCGCTGTCTTCACTCTTAATCCAAAATCTTTGCTCCTTATATGTCAGCATCAGTCCTTCTTCTCTTTCCCATCTAAACCGTATCTTTTGTCTCTTTAGTTCTTCCGTCAACAGTGCATACTTCCTTCTTCTTTTCAACACTATTCCGGGAAGTTCCTTCAGTATAACTATCTTCTTTCCTTTATAACAGATCCTTCTTCTATTATTCATTCTCAAAATGTCATCTCTTGTCGTCTTCTTCACAAAATGGACTATCACATCTCGTGCCGTCCTATTTCTTCTTGCAAAGCCTGTATTCACTGTATATTTGCATGTTTTCGAACTGCTAGGTTGGCAAAAGCTGGGGCTGACAGTGGAAGCTCACGCCAAGCTCACGCCACTGCTCAGATTGAAACCTGCAACCTTTCAGTCAACAAACTCAGCAGCTCAGCGATTTAACCCACTGCGATTTAACAACAACAACAACAACAACAATAATACAGCCACTCATAGAATATCAGTTCTTGCTGTCAACATGGGGAAGAGTAGGTATTGATTGCACTTTAGTCTTATTAGGGCAACATGAAGTGGACTAAAATCAAATTCTAAGCACTGGAGCCAATGGTTCATTATGCTGCCTGCCCTACTGATAGCTGCAACCTGTGCATCGCAAAATGGGAAGAGCTATTTTCCTTTACTTGTTTGCCATATTTTACCCTCTTACAAAAAAAGAGTAGAGGTGAGGTCTTCTCCCATCTGTGCTATCTCAGGATCAGTCCTTTTCCGAAGGATCTCCCAAAACAAGAATTAGATTTATTTTTTCTCCTTATGTAATGTCTCTCCAATATGCTAATGAGTCAGGAGTAGGCTTAAGAATACAACCTGAGCTCTTGGGTTAAAGCCAAGCGACTCCACCAGGATCAACTTGTCCACCATTTCAGGGAAAATATATGAAAACTAAGAAGGAGAAAAAGGTAGAGAAAAAGAGACAAAGTTAGATTCTTGCATTGTAGGCAAAAATGTCATTTCATAGAATCACAGAGTTGGAAGAGACCTCATGGGCCATCCAGTCCAACCCCTGACAAGAAGCAGGACAATCACATTCAAAGCAACCCCAACAGATGACCATTCAGCCTCTGTTTAAAAGCCTCCATAGAAGGAGCCTCTACCACACTTCGGGGCAGAGAGTTCCACTGCTGAACAGCTCTCACAGTTAGGAAGTTTATTTATTTACTTCATTTGTTAACCGCCGTTCTCAGCCCTAGGGCGACTCACGGCGGTGTACAACATGTAAAAAACAGTTTACAATAAAGCAGTAACACAACGAAATATCAACATAACTATCAAAATATAACAATAATATATATTACACTAAATCATCTGTGCCGTCTCATCATAGAATCGTAAACCAATCTCATAATCCATATTCCGTTCCAGTCGTCATTGCCAATTATTATTGTAGCACTTAGTTAAAGGCCTTCTCAAATAGCCATGTCTTTAGGCTCCTGCGGAATGACATAAGGGAGGGCGCCTGTCTGATGTCAACAGGGAGGGTGTTCCACAGCCGGGGGGCCACCACCGAGAAGGCCCTCTCTCTCGTCCCCGCCAAACGTGCCTGTGAGGCAGGCGGGATCGAGAGAAGGGCCTCCCCAGATGATCTCAAGGCCCTCGTGGGCTCATAGGCCAAGATGCGGTCAGAAAGGTATTTTGGGCCGGAACCGTTTAGGGCTTTGTAGGCCAACACCAGCACCTTAAATTGGGCCCGGTAGCAGATCGGCAGCCAGTGGAGCTGGAACAACAAGGGCGTTGTGTGCTCCCTGCGTCCCGCTCCTGTTAGTAACATGGCTGCCGCGCGCTGGACTAGCTGGAGCTTCCGGGCCGTCTTCAAGGGCAGCCCCACGTAGAGAGCATTGCAGTAGTCAAGGCGGGATGTGACCAGAGCGTGTACCACCGTGGCCAAGTCAGACTTCCCGAGGTACGGGCGCAGCTGGCGCACGAGCCTAAGCTGTGCAAATGCTCCCCTGGTCACCGCTGAAACCTGGGGATCCAGGCTCAACGATGAATCCAGGGTCACACCTAGCTGCGAACCTGCGCCTTCAAGGGGAGTGCGACCCCATCCAGCACAGGCTGTAACCCTATACCCTGTTCGGCCTTGCGACTGACCAGGAGTACCTCCGTCTTGTCTGGATTTAATTTCAGTTTGTTCGCCCTCATCCAGACCATTACAGCGGCCAGGCACCGGTTCAGGACTTCGACAGCCTCCTTAGTAGCAGGTGGAAAGGAGTGACAGAGTTGGACATCATCTGCGTACAGATGACACCGCACCCCGAAACTCCGGATGATCTCACCCAGCGGCTTCATGTAGACGTTAAACAGCATGGTGGACAGTATAGAGCCCTGTGGAACCCCACAGGTCAAAGGATGTGGTGTTGAACAGGTGTCCCCCAATGACACCTTCTGGGTGCGGCCCTCCAGAAATGACTGGAGCCACTGTAGAACAGTGCCCCCGAGGCCCATTTCCGCAAGGCGCCCCAGAAGGATACCGTGGTCGACGGTATCGAAGGCCGCTGAGAGGTCCAGGAGCACCAACAGGAACACACTCCCCCTGTCTAGCTCCCGGCGCAGATCATCCACTAAGGCGACCAAGACCGTCTCCGTTCCATGTCCCAGTCTGAAACCAGACTGTGCCGAATCCAGATAATCCGTGTCTCTCAAGAATACCTGGAGTTGTGAGGCCACCACGCTTTCCATGACTTTGCCCAAAAAGGGGAGATTGGAAACAGGCCGAAAGTTGTCAAATTTAGTGGGGTCCGATGATGGTTTCTTCAACAGCGGTTTTATAATAGCTTGTTTTAAGCTCGCTGGAATCTTGCCTTCCCGAAGGGAGGCATTAACCACCATCGTTACCCACTCAGCCAATCCCCCTCTGGCCTCCTTCAGAAGCCAGGATGGGCAGGGGTCTAGGATGGACGTGGTGGGCCTCATTCCTCCAAGTATCTTGTCCACATCCTCGGGCTTCACAAACTGAAAAGTTCTTCCTCATGTTCAGGTGGAATCTCCTTTCCTATAGTTTGAAGCCATTGTTCTGCATCCATCCTTGTCTCCAGGGCAGCAGAAAACAAGTTGCTCCCTCCTCCCCATGACTTCCCTTCACATATTTATACATGGCCCTCATAATGTCTCCTCTCAGCCTTCTGCAGGCTAAACATGCCCAGCTCTTTAAGCTGATCCTCATAGGGCTTGTTCTCCAGACCCTTGATCATTTTAGTCACCCTCCTCTGGACACATTCCAACTTGTCAATATCTCTCTTCAATTGTATTCCAGGTGTGGTCTAACCAAGGCAGAATAGAGGGGTAGCATGACATTGTTGGCTCATGTTTAACTTGTTGTCCATGAGGACTATAAGATCTTTTTCACACGTACTGCTCTCGAGCCAGGCGTCCCTCTTCTGTATCTTTGCATTTCATTTTTGATGCCTAAGTGGGGTATTTTGCATTTGTTCCTGTTGAACTTCATTTTTTTTTTGCCTTGGCCCATCTCTCTAATCAGTTTAGATAGTTTTGAATTCTGCTCCTGTCTTCTGGAGTATTGGCTATCCCTCCCAATTTGGTGTCATCTGCAAACTTGATGATCATGACTAACCATTCATCTAAGTCAGGGCTCCTCAAACTTTTTAAACAGAGGGCCAGGTCACAGTCCCTCAAACTGTTGGAGGGCAGGATTATAATTTGAAAAAAGTATGAATGAATTCCTATTCACACTGCACATACATACTTCTGCTTCCTAGATGGACAATTCCTATTCCCTCTTTTATCAGCTTCATAAAGAAATTATGTTCCAAGGAGAAAAGACATTCCTAAAACAATACCCTATGAAGAATGATACTTACCATACATGCAACGGTTCCACCTATATAAAGGAAAAGGAAGTGGGTGAATATTTACACAGAACCAAGACCCCTGCCGGTATAACTAACTCAGATAGTAGCGGCCTCCTTTATGGACCTATCTTCAGCAATCAGCCCACAGAAGAGAGCCTAAGGTCTTGTAATTACAGCTTAGAAAAATCACTTTTCTACAGGATTTCAGCAGCTCTACTAAAAAACAGTATCTTTCCAAACTGCTTGTAACAGACTGATATTTTTGGGGATATTAAAAACCTATTTTGATGTTGCTTGTTAAGGTGCCTTGGATTGACTGGCATTTTATGGGTGGAAAGTGGAATTGTAACAAAATAAGTCAATAATACTATAATAAATCTAGCATAGGGAGAAATGAAGGAAATCAAATCAAATAAGCCAACAAACCACACACCTCTCCAAAGAGTAGAAACCGACCAAATATGAGAGAACAGCATCAGGATTCTATGTTTTTTTTAACTAGATGAACCAATGAGAGAATAATTTTGTACTTGTGGGAAAAAAATCTGAAATGACTTGAACAGAAATCAATGGAAATTAATCATTTGCTACAGCATTTAAAAAAAACAAAAACATCAAGCAGTTTGAGGGGAAAGGGTCACTTACCCAAACTGTGACCGAGCAGGCTAAATCGACTCAATTTCAGTGCTAAAATAGAAAAACGTAAGAGAATTTAATAGTCTTTCTTAAGAGATAATAATAGAGTTCTCATAAGCTGCACTTTTTTTTTCATGTCTGGAGCGACTTAAGAAACTGCAAGTTGCTTCTGGTGTGAGTGAATTGGTTGTCTGCAAGGACGTTGCCCAGGGGATGTTTTACCATCTTTGTAGGGGGCTTCTCTCATGTCCCTGCATGGGGAGCTGGAGCTGACAGAGGGAGCTCAACCTGCCCTCTCCAGATTCGAACCACAGACCTGTCAGTCAGCAATCCTGCTGGCACAAGGGTTTAATCCATACGCAATGAGGCAAGATAACCCAAATGCTGGAGCCCTCAGTGGCACAATAGGTTAACCTTGTGCCAGCAGGACTGCTGACCGAAAGGTTGGTGGTTCGAAGCCAGAGAGCGAGGTGAGCTCCCATTTGTCAGATTCAGCTTCTCAGGTGAAAATATGAAAGAAGCCCCCCCCCCCCCCCGAATGGTAAAACATCCGGGCGTCTCTCCTGGGCATCATCCTTGCAGATGGTCAATTCTCTCACACCAGAAGCGACTTGCAGTTTCTCAGGTTGCTCCTGACACGAAAAAAACAATGAATGCCAACGTTTACCCACATTTGGAAAAATTACATTTTTGGTATACAACTCCCAGACCTCCCAGGCAACTTGCTCTTTCTGGAAACTATTATTCATGATCTATCCCAGACTTTAGCCTGCCGCACCTAAAAGGAAACTCTTCATGTCACTCAAGAAGAAAGGATGACAGGGAACACCATCTTTGGAAAAGAAGCTGGTGACTGAAAGGGTGCTTAATGCTCTCTTCAACCCAAACTCAGCTGCTGAAGCACTATAGTGGAAAGGAAGCAGATGGGCGCATGGGAGGTGAGTGACTGAAGCGTTGTAGCTGTAAAGAGTGGATGAAACTGTTGTTTCTGTAGTGCAGCAAGACGCACGGAGAGGGAGGCCTAGCTACACAGTTTATAGCACTCTTGACTATGGAACCACCATTCATCTTCTAAAGCAGACAATGATTCCTGGAGTCAATGTCCACGAACTCACTCGACAAAATGAAATTTAGGTCAGAGAGCTGGCTACACAGAAAATAATGCACTAGCCAACACATCCAATGAAGAGGAATGCTAAAAATTGGTAGGCAAGTTATTTATTTATGTATTTATTATTTATTTAAAGCATTTCTATTCTGTCCTTCTCACCTCAAAGGGGCACAACATATAAATGGCAAACATTCAATGCTGAAACATACTAGACACATACGAAAACATTAAAATCACTTCTCTTGATGTTAAAATCCTCTGTTTAAAACTGTCTCAAACAACCATATTGAATCTGGTTGGCATACTAAGAGTTCCTATTGCTGCCTCATTACACCATCTCAAAGGCTCAGTCCCACAGCCAAGTTTTTAACCATCCTTCTGAAGGACAGGAGGGAGGGGGCCGATCTGATCTCACCAGGAAGGGAGTTCCATAGCCAGGGGGCAATCACCGAGAAGGCCCTCACCAATCACTCCTGTGACAATGGCAAGACAGAGAGCAGGGCCTCCCCAGAAGATCTTAATTTCTGCGATGGTTCATAGAGGGAGATGCGTTTGGACAGGTAAGTTCACAAATCCATCTCTGGTTTACAGCCAATAAATACATCAGTTCTTACACCCATTATGCACTCAGTTCAGCTTTAAATGTATTTTTTAATGTAAAAAAGGTAGTCCCCTGACATTACGTCCAGTCATGTCTGACTCTGGGGTGTGGTGCTCATCTCCACTTCTAAGCCAAAGAGCCGCTGTTGTCCATAGACACCTCCAAGGTCATGTGGCCGGCATGACTGCATGGAGCGCCGTTACCTTCCCGCTGGAGCAGTACCTATTGATTTACTCACATTTGCATGTTTTTGAACTGCTAGGTTGGCAGAAGCTAGGGCTGACAGTGGAAGCTCATGCCGCTCCCCAGAACTGAACCTGCGACCTTTTTGTCAACATTTTTTTTAATGTAAGAAGGTCAAATGAGCTACACATTTTTGTGTTTAGATTTAAAGGTAGATTTAGATTTAAAAGTGTTTAGATTTAGATGTAAAAGTAGGTAAAAGAAAGTAAGATCAAGAGGAACTAGGAGGCTAATCCCTTGCTGCTTTGGTCTGAAGGTGAGTGAGAACCTCTCTGACTAAAGCCAGAACTAATATATCATATTTTACCAAATCTAAGAGGTCATTGAATGTAAGATATGCCCTGTTTTTAAGCTTTGATTTTGAGAGGAAAAGCATTTTCTTGGAATAACTTTTAGAATTTAATCTTCATGCACAATCTGATTTTCTTTTAAGTTTCATTGCAGTTTTGTAGTGCAATCATTCCTGTGGAATGAGGAGGGCATATGAAGAACCCTGCAGGCCATCTGTCTGCATTAGTCTATACAGTATTAAGTCTATGGGCCTCTTGGGGAAGCAGCAGAAATAAGAAGCTGTATGTAGCAAAAACACTGGTAAACAGCCACCCTCCTGAGGCTAAGAACAAAATTGTGGGGCATGGCAGCCATTTGGGGCTTGGGGCTTTCCTCCTCCTCTCTTGGAGGTAAGGCAGTTTTGCAAAAAGACCTCAAAACAATAACAACAACCAGTGATTCTCAGGCTCACTGCATTTCTGAAGTCCCTTAAACAGGAAAAGGTATGCCTTACAATTGAGGAAATACAGTTGATTCTGAACAATAGTATAATAACAGACATTTCACGTGCTCACCTACTGCTACTCTATGCACATCACCCATGTAGTCTTCTAGGTGGTACAGATACCCAGCTGGCCGGTGGGAGGACAGGCCATGGCCTGCAAAATCTATTGCTATGTAATGGCAATCTGAAAGAGAACAACAGGGAGAGGATCAATTCAAATATCAGCCCACATTTTGTTGGAACAGAAGTCAGTTTTTATTCATAGATTACAGTATAAAGTAATGACTGACCTATATACTCATGTAGAAGTCTAGAAATTTTGTGCAAAAAACTAATCTAAGAAATTTGGATCAACTTATCCACAGGTCAATATGAGTACTGTACCTTGATTCTTATCCAAAAAAGGAACCATCCTCTTCTCTGAATAGAGTTGCAAAGGGCAAGAGCTTAGTCTATCCTGGGCAAACCTAAAAGAAGCACCACATTCACCTATAATTTCTCTAACACTGACCCACTTCTGTCCTTTTTGAATGGTTTGGTGGAGGAATGGCAACTCGGGACAGCTGGCTCTCTGAAATGGCATTGGTGCTTTCCTCTCTCTGCATAATACCCATATTTCAGTGCATAATAATCAACCCTGCATAATAGTCGCCCCCTCCTTTTGAGGAAGGCACAATGTATAATAGTCACCCCTGCATAACAGTCGCACCCTCCTTTTAGGGAAGGCACAACACATAATAGTCATCCCTGCCTAATAGTTGCACCCTCCTTTTGAGGAAAGCACAACACATAATAGTCACCCCTGCCTAATAGTTGCACCCTCCTTTTGGGGAAGGCACAACACATAATGCTCACCCCTACATAATAGCTGCACCCTCCTTTTGAGGAAGGCACAACACATAAGTCACCCCTGCATAATAGTCACACTCTTTTTTTGGGAAAGGCATAACACATAATAGGGACCCTTGCATAATATTTGCACCCTCCTTTTGAGGAAGGTACAATGCATAATAGTCACCCCTGCATAATAGTTGCACCCTCCTTTTGAGGAAGGCAAAATGGAACTTCCCCACATAATAGTTGTTTGCTTAGTTCACTTGCTTGAGCAAATGAACTAAGGGTGTGAGTGACCTCTGCAAAATAATCCTTCACTTCACCAGGGATCATATTGAAAGCTGTAATTTTGGCCCAAAAACCTGCCCTTGACTTACACATGAGGCTGACTTATGTATAAGTTAGCCTCATTTGTAAGTCAAGGGGGGGTGTTGGGCCAAAATTTACGGTACATATAAGGTAATGAAAAGAATCCCACCTTTTGGGAGTAAGGGAATTAGCTTGTCGAAAGTGTTTGCATTGTCCAGCCAACCATGCAAACAAAGGACGGGTCGGCCTTGGGGAGACCCCCACGCCTTGGCCGCAATGTGGCCCCAGGGGACCAGGAACCTCATCTCTGAGGCCAAGCCTGAAAGGAAAGAAAAACAACACCCTGAGAACCTTGAACTATTCTGGTCTTCCAAGAGTCACCATGTGGTGTTGTGTCCGGTAATGAACTGGATTCACACTTGATCCAAAAATTAAATCCTGTCACTTCCTTTCAAGTTATCCCCACAGATACAACAGACAATTCAAGAAATAGATGCCAGCAAAAGTAGGATAGCTGGGACCCTACACATAGCTGGAAGAACCCATACACTGGTTGCACAACACGCATCAGAATTAATGAAAGGGAGTCCCCTTGGACTGCTCCCAGCTTCTGGGGCTGTTTTCTTCAAAGGGCGGAAAGTGTGCTGGCGGCCAGGGAAGGTTTTTACAAGGCCCTAGTGCAAACAGAGTGGCAGGAACCAGATCCCCCCCCCCCCTTCTTGTGCTTTCTCCCCACCCGCTTTCTCTTCACCTGCCAGGGCTCTGGGAGGGAAGGAGGTGTGAATTGTAGACCCAGCATAGGGTCCCAGCAATCATGCTTTTGCCTAGATGCCTCCTTCCTCACAACACTCATGAAAACAATAGGGATTTTTTTTCTAGGCATACCTTTAAATGCTATCTGTTTTTCTGATCAGAATGGTCTACAAGACTCATGGACCATCAATGATTCCATCAATCAATTATTTTTCTTTTACACTTTGTATATTTTTTCAAAATGTTTAAATCATCCAATCGAACTACAAAACAATGACTTCAGTACAAGATAAATATATTGCCTATTGTTCAAAACCACTCCTAAAATTCAGAAAATTCGTTTGAGCAACATCCAGTGGCGGTGTTGAGGAGTTATCCATCTCTCCGTTGCCATGGACCGACCACCACCTGGTCAGCTTTAGACTTACTGCGCCCCCTAACCTCCGCAGAGGTGGAGGACCTATTAAATTGGTCCGCCCCAGGAGGCTTATGGATCCGGAAGGATTCCTGATGGCTCTTGGGGATTTCCCCGCCACCTCGGTTGGTGATCCTGTTGATGCCCTGGTCGCTCTCTGGAATGGGGAGATGACCAGGGCAATAGACACGATCGCTCCAGAACGTCCCCTCTCAAGTAGCCGAACTAAACCAGCTCCTTGGTTTACTGAGGAGCTGGCGGTGTTGAAGCGAAAGAAGAGGGAAGTAGAGAGCGTGTGGCGTTCGGATCCGAGCGAGCCAAAACGAACACGGTTTGTGTCCTTTTTAAGGTCATATGCCGCGGCAATAAGAGCCGCAAAGAAAACTTTCTTTGCGGCCACTATTGCGTCTGCAAAGAACCGTCCGGCTGAACTGTTCCGAGTTGTCAGAGGCCTTTTAAAACCCACCATTCAGGATGGGTGCCCTGATGACGCGGCAGCTCGCTGTGAAGCTTTTGCTCGGTTCTTTACAGACAAAGTCGCTTTGATCCGCTCTGGACTGGACACCATATTAACGGCAGTCTCTGAGGATGTAACACGAGCATCTGCTTGTCCGATTTTGATGGATTCATTTCAATTGGTTCAAACCGAGGATGTGGACAAGGTGCTTGGAGGAATGAGAGCTACCACATGCATCCTAGACCCCTGCCCATCCTGGCTTCTAAAGGAGGCCAGAGGGGGATTGGCCGAGTGGGTTAAGGTGGTGGTTAATGCCTCCCTTCGGGAAGGCATTTTTCCAGCCAGCTTAAAGCAAGCTGTGATAAAACCGCTGTTGAAGAAACCATCACTGGACCCCACTCAATTGGTAAACTATCGGCCTGTTTCCAATCTTCCCTTTTTGGGCAAAGTCATGGAACGTGTGGTGGCCTCACAACTCCAGGCATTCTTGGTAGACACGGATTATCTAGACCCGGCACAGTCTGGCTTTAGGCCGGGACACGGTACCGAGACAGCCTTGGTCGCCTTAGTGGATGATCTCCGTCGGGAGCTCGACAGGGGGAGTGTGTCCCTGTTGGTGCTACTCGACCTCTCAGCGGCCTTCGATACCGTCGACCACGGTATCCTTCTGGGACGCCTCGCGGGAATGGGTCTTGGAGGTACTGCTCTGCAGTGGCTCCGGTCATTCCTCGAGGGTCGGTCTCAGAAGGTGTCACTGGGGGACTCCTGTTCTACCCCACAACCTTTGTTTTGTGGGGTTCCTCAGGGTTCAATACTGTCCCCCATGTTGTTTAACATCTACATGAAGCCGCTGGGCGAGATCATCCGGAGTTTCGGGGTGCGGTGTCATCTGTACGCAGATGATGTCCAGCTCTGTCACTCCTTCCCACCTGCTACTAAGGAGGCTGTCGAGGTCCTGAACCGGTGCTTGGCCGCTGTGACGGTCTGGATGGGGGCGAACAAATTGAAATTGAATCCAGACAAGACAGAGGTACTCCTGGTCAGTCGCAGGGCCGAACAGGGTATAGGGTTACAGCCTGTGTTGGATGGGGTCGCACTCCCCCTGAAGACACAGGTTCGCAGTTTGGGTGTGATCCTGGACTCATCGCTGAGCCTGGATCCCCAGGTTTCGGCGGTGACCAGGGGAGCATTCGCACAGTTAAGACTCGTGCGCCAACTGCGACCGTACCTTGGGAAGTCTGACTTGGCCACGGTAGTCCACGCTCTGGTTACATCCCGCCTTGACTACTGCAACGCTCTCTACGTGGGGTTGCCTTTGAAGACGGCCCGGAAGCTCCAATTAGTCCAACGGGCGGCAGCCATGGTATTAACAGGAGCAGGGCGCAGGGAGCATACAACTCCTCTGCTGTACCAGCTCCACTGGCTACCGATTAGCTACCGAGCCCAATTCAAAGTGCTGGCTTTGACCTTTAAAGCCCTAAACGGTTCTGGCCCTACATACCTATCCGAACGTATCTCGGCCTATCAGCCCACCAGGACCCTAAGATCTTCAGGAGAAGCCCTTCTCTCCATCCCGCCTGCTTCACAAGTGCGGCTTGCGGGAACGAGAGATAGGGCCTTTTCTGTGGTGGCCCCCCGGCTTTGGAATGCCCTCCCTACTGAAATAAGATCAGCCACCTCGCTAATGGCATTTTGGAAAAAACTGAAAACTTGGATGTTCGAGCAAGTTTTCAACTAATTCCGATGTGATGATGTTTTGATCATGGACTAGCAATCAAGGATAACGAATTGGATTACGACTTTAACTATGAGATGTTCCGGTCTGTATTGGTGGCCCAATACTATGTATGTATATGTATGTATTTTTATATTTTATTTTATATTTTTAAAGTGAATATTGTATTTTTAAATATGTTGTAAACCGCAATGAGTCGCCGCACAGGCTGAGATATTAGCGGTATACAAGTGTACTAAATAAATAAATAAATTATATCATTTTATGGGTTTTGACTATGAAGTAAATGGAGTAGACTCTCAATTTACTACATGGATATTGGTAGATGTTCGAAAAAAATGTAGTTTCTGGTTGCTGAAGAATTTCTATTAAATATAGGGCTAACAAATACTATACCATACTATACATACCACATACTCGGTATTGATTTGATATTAATATTAAAATACAGTAATTAAAAGTAAATTAAGATACATATATAAGCACAAATTTAACAATATAACACCATTTTACATTTCTGCTAAATTTGATTTTATTGCAAGGCTTTTAAAAAGTATTATTTCTTTGATTTTTTGCCAGTTGATTGAGTTTTATTTAACTGAGAGTTGACTACATTTCCAAAAATATATTATTCCCACATCTAGCTCAAGGGAAAATACTTGAGCTAGACAAACAAGAAAAAGGAAATAACCAATCCTGAATTTTCCCTTCTATAAGTTGCTTGGGAACATTCTTCTACCTCTCAAGTCGTCCATATCAGCCATAATTGCATTCTGGGACACTGATTCTGCATACACAAAGTTTTGTAAGGCAGGAGTAACTTTGACCTGGAAGTATCATTGGCTTGTGTTTTATCCAGGAACAGGACTGTTTTGTTTTCTTACAGGTGTGATCATTCTAATTCTCCAGTTTACAGGTGACATAGATTGAGATTTGGTTTCACTAGGGATGCCTCATGAAATTAAAGGCAGTCTTTATTGTTGATTGAAGGAGGAATTTGAGGTTGCATCTCCACTGCCCTATAATCCAGTTTCAGAGTGTGGATTAAGTGCACTGATCTGCATTATAGGATAGTGTAGATCCAACCTTAGCTGGTGTTGTCATGCAAACAAGACTCTTTTACAAACCCATTAAAGGGGATAGGAGCTCTTCAATTTTCCAAGGCCTGTAACAAAGTTATTTCATTTAGTGGGTTACTGTAAGTTTTCCACACGTCCCAGAAGCATTCTCTCCTGACGTTGTGCCTGCATCTATGGCAGGCATCCTCAGAGGATGTGAGGTGTGTTGGAAACTAGAATGACTCAAGTGATGTTTATATATCTGTGGAATGTTCAGGGTGAGAGAAAGAACTCTTGTCTATTTGAGGCAAGTGTGAATGTTGCAATTGGCCATCTTGATTAGCACTGCATAGCTTTGCAGCTTCAAAGACTGGCTGCTTTCTGCTTGGGGAAATATTTTGTTGAGAGGTGTTAGCTGGCCCTGGTTGTTTCATGTCAGGAATTCCCCTGTTTTTTGTTTATTTTTTTAGTATTTATTTACTTTCCTGATTTTAGAGTTTTTCATTTTCATGGTTTCTTCCTTTCTGTTGAAATTGTCCACATGCTTGTGGATTTCAATGGCTTCTCTGTGTAGTCCAACGTGGTGGTTGTTGGAGTAATCCAGCATTTCTGTGTTCTCAGATAATATGCTGTGTCCAGGTTGGTTCATGAAGTGCTCTTCTGTGGCTGACTTCTCTTTGAGGAACACCAAAAAATAGGAGAATTCCTGACATGAAACAATCAGAGCCAGCTAACACCACTGAACAAATGATACCACCTCAGGCAGGACACAGTCAGTCTTTGAAGCTGCAAAGCCATTAAATGCTAATCCAAGGTGGCCAGTCACAACATTCACACTTGCCTCAAACAGACAAGAGTTCTTTCTCCCACCCTGGACACTATTCTACAGATATATATGTTACAGTAAGTTGTAAAAGGATCAACACCAAGTGTGTGTGTGTGTGTTAAAGAAAACCTTATACTGTTGATCATTATGTGCAGCTGCTAATCTAGGTCAGCTAGTAAATTTGAGCCACACCTGGTGGGGTATAGCTATATGTGTTTTAGAATACAGTTTATCTTTTGCTCTGAGGAGCTTATGCTCACAGCATTTTGCTCAACCATTTTGCGCTGCTCACTTGAAGGAAGATGAAGAAGCCATGATCTTTGCATTCTGTAATTCTTACAAAAACTATGTAAGTTTGTTGCACTGTTTATTTTGTATGCAACACTGCAAGTTTTATGTTTTGAGACTGCTGACAAGAGTAAAGTTTTTGTGATCTTTTCCCTCTTGCCTTTGTGCAAAATTATTGTGTCTTTTGCATTGGACCAGATTAAATTCTGCTTAAGCGTAACAATATAAACCTCACTTATTCTAGTTTCCAACAGACCTCACAACTTCTGAGGATCCCTGCCATAGATGTGGTAGAAATGTCAGGAGAGATATGGGGCCATGCTGGGGGAAAAAGGAATGTAGCCCACCCCCTCCTTTTTTTTTTCTTAAATTCTTTTTAATGAGTGCCAGGCTCCAAACTTCATGTCAAGTTAGCCTTCTCACCCCCTAGTCCTATATAGTTAAGAGAGATGAGGCAAGCATGCACCATACCCTGTGCCTATGTCCAAAGGCAGGCATGATTCCTCCATGCCTAGTCTTGCATGCTTCCTTTTCTCTGGGACCAAGGTCCTAGTTCAGACTCTTGGGGCAATATCTTTTCCCTCCCTTCAAACTAGGTCATTTTAACACAATTCAAATTGCTCTGTGCAATAGAGAAAGCCAAGCCACCTCTGAGTGTTAACCCTGCTTAAGAAGATCCTATGAAGCCCACAGTCGACTTGAAGGCACAGACCCATGCCCTCCCCCACCAACACTCCCAAGGCGAGATCTCCTTCTAGCTGCAGCAAGCTGCAGCTAGAAGGAGATCTCGCCTTGGGAGTGTTGGTGGGGGAGGGCATGGGTCTGTGCCTTCAAGTCGCCCGTCAATTCATGGCTTTCCCAAGGCAAGAAACCCCCCTTTTCCCCCGCGCCCATTCAACAAGTAAAGAAGGGGGAGGAAGGGGATTGAAAGACAGCAAACGCCTGACCTGCCATCTGCGCTGCCGCCATCATCTGCTCTGCAGGAAAGTAAGACCCCTCGCAAACTAGGTTCCTGCGGGAGAAAACCTTGCTAGCACGTCCCTGACGTCACGAGACTCCGCCTCTCGCCCCGCCCCTTTCTCTGTGCGAGAGTGGTTTTTCCTTTGCTAGGGCAGCTTCCGCCCCTTTCCCTTCGAAGCCCTGGCGCTCCTCTCTTGGCACCATGAGAGCCGTGGCTTGGAGAGGCGCCAGGGTTCCTGGGCACAGAGGCTCAAGGCATTGCAAACCACAACTACGCAAAGGGATTACTAAACACAAACACGGAACGGGGTGGCTATAAAACGAAAGCAATCACACTAGAGCAGGAGTGCTCCAACTTTTTAAACAGAGGGTCAGGTCACAGTCCCTCAAACTGTTGGATTATAATTAGGGGAAAAAAACATGAATGAATTCCTATGCACACTGCACATATCTGATTTGTAGTGCAAAAAACACTTATAAACAATACAATAATTAAAAGGAAGAACAATTTTAACAAATATAAACTTATTAGTATTTCAATGGGAAGTGTGGACCTGCTTTTGGCCAATGAGATAGGATTGCTGTTGTTGTGTGCTTTCAGTCATTTCAGTTTTAAGTTGACACTGAGTGAGGGCCAGGTAAATGAACTTGGAGGGCTATATCCGGCCCCCGGGCCTCAGTTTGAGGACCCCTGCACTACAGAATGAATCCACTTTGAATCTGGTTTCTGCCTCCTGCAGAATTCTGGGGTTTGTAGTTTAGTGAGGCTGTTAAAGGCTCCTCCCTAAAATACAAACTCCAGAATTCTGCAGTGGATTCATTCTCTAGTGTGGCGAGGCCCTTAAAAATGCCATTTAAAGGCAATACTTAGTTTTTTTCTAGTCAGGGCCAATCCAGATATTTTATCTTATTTACTTCCAAGTACAAATCTCCCCCCACTCAAAATAAAATAAAACTGTGATAGGATCACTTTGAGGTCCACCTATTCTACACAGTGGAATCAATGCAATTTGACACTACTTTGCTATGGCTCAATACTGTGAACTCCTGGGACTTGTTGTTTGGTGAGACACCATCACTTCTTAGCAGAGGCTGCTTTGGAGACCTTGTAAAACTACAACTCCCATAATTCTTTAGCCATGAAACATAACACTTAAAGGGATGTCAAACTAAATTAATTCTACTGGGAAAATCAGAACTTTTCTAAATATTTCAAAACTGTTCATCCCATCAATCCCAGTAAAGTTTTCCCCTTGACATTAAGTCTATCCTGGGGATTGGTGCTCATCTCCATTTCTAGGCCAAAGAGCCAGCGTTGTCTATACACACCTCCAAGGTCATGTGGCCGGCATGACTGCATGGAGTGTCATTACCTTCCCACCAAAGCGGTACCTATTTATCTTCTCACATTTGCATGTTTTCGAACTGCTAGTTTGATAGAAGCTGGGGCTAACAGCGGGAGCTCACCCCTCTCACCTTTCAGTCAGCAAGATTAGCAGCTCAGCAGTTTAACTCACTGTGCCACCAAGGGCTCCTCATCAACCTTATATAACTCATTAAAATGATAAATATGGTAGTTATTTTATTGGTGTTATACCATTTTTAAAAAATGCTTTTATTTGCAGATTATTACTCATAAATGACAAAAATCTTGGAAATATATATTATCTTAGAAATCATACATTGTTTATAAAATAGAAAGTTAAAGGTTTTTTATGAGATATGTATCCACATACGTTTCATCATTATCATTGGTGTATGTATCCAATCTCTTATAAGAGGTTAATTTCAGCTTCCATTTACTAGTAAAACCAAATTACTATGTCGTGAATTGATGCATGTCTAAAAAGTGTGCCACCAACAAATTCACAAACCACTGTGTCCCGAGGCTAGCAGCAGTTTGGAAGACTTTGCCCCCTCCTTTCTTCTCTTTCCTGGAGAGTAAAAATTGTGCAAATTATGTACTTTGACTCTTTGAACTCACTTTGCAACAGGTGAACTATGAGATATGGCTGGAATGCTGAATCAGCTTACACTCAGCTAATTCTTTTACCAAGTAACTTTCAGGCATTTTTTCCTAATCCAGCCTGTATGTTGTCTAGAGTGAAACAGTCACAAGAGGGAAAAGTCTTGAAGCTGTGGAGCAGAATAAGATTGTGGGGGTGACACTGCTTCTCCAAAGCTCTTTTGAAGTCCATGCACTCTTTGCTTTGCCCACGCATGTGTAATTGCCCTGTCATATAACCCTTAGGCCTTTTGACATTTCCCCATTGTATTCTGCCATTTTAAGAAATCCTCATAAGCTTAGGATGTACTTTACCTTATGGAATGTTGAACTAAATTTCTAGGACTCCTGAATCTTACCAATTTGCTATGGTATAATAACTCAATGGGGCGAAATGTCCTACATGTCTAAATCACTAAACTGAGTAGGAATATCCAGAGGTAGCCTTGTTGGCCACATGGCAAAATAAAATAAAACACACAATCAAAAGTATCTGACTACTTCTCAATTATCTCACAAGCCAGTTAAAATATACAAGAAATAAAGGAATAATAACAGGTTGCCACCCAGCCAGTGTCTATGGACTTTAAACCCAACACCACTGAGACCTATAACCAGGGGCGGCTCAACCCATTATGCAAAGTAAGCATTTGCAGTATAGTTGATTTTGCCCAGGGGTGCTCTTGAGGCACTCTTGGGGGAAAATAGACCTTGACATATGCGAGTTGTAATTACTGGGATGTATAGTTCACCTAAAATCAAAGAGCTTTCTGAACTCCACCAATGATGGAATTGAACCAAATATGGCACACAGAATTCCCATGATCAACAGAAAATATATATCAATGATTGGTTGCAGGGGAATACTGTTTGCTTACCATTGAAAATTACCTAGGGCCACCTCTGCCTACAACCAAACTTGAGATGTCCATCATGCATACTCTGTAGTATGTGGGGGACTTCACGTTTCCAGATTTTATTTTTATCCTTGGTTGTACTGTTGTGTGATTTCATCTTCTTCAAGAAACACGGATTCAGAGCTGGCGTGTCAAACTTTCCAGTAGGCCAAATACATACAGAGGCTGTATTCTCAATGGCCAGAGAAGATGTCAGCGGAGACAGCACTCCAAAGAACTGACATACTACAATTGCGAACATACATTTTATTTATAGTATTTTGACAGGTATTCAAGTCTGCTGCATTGGCTCCCGGTTGGTGCAGAAAGGTCCCAGCTAGGATCCACTCCCTGGTTGGCCCAGGGTTCCATCTGAAGTCATCACTGGTGACTTTTATTGTCCATTTATTGATCCACCCAGGAGAGAGGCGCGATCAGAATGGAATGCAGTGGGGCAAGCGATAATGGGCTGAGATGAGTCTTGATATCTCACAGCTGGTTAATACAGTACAATGGGTGCCAGTCCAGCAGCCAAACAGGTGTTCATGAGACATGGTAATTTCAATGAGAGCCCCAGGAAGAGGTCTAATTTCGTGAACAGGGATGAAGAAACATTCCCATATATCTTCCTGGGGCATTATGAGGGGCTTATGATAATCATGAGGCTATATTTTGCGGTCCTCGGTGTGATGAAGCAACATTCCAAGGGAAATTCATGAAAAGTTACCCCCTGCTCTGAAGACAATCCTGATTATACATTTGGTTTAGGACTTTTATTCTTATTTAAAAAGGTGCTGATTATCTTAGCCACAAATTCGGGCTCATTGAGATGGACGAAGTGATTCCCAGGAACTTCAACAAACTGAAAATACTAAAGACAAAGAGGAATACAGTGTGAAAGGCACTACAGAGTAGAAAAACAAGAGATATTAGATAATAAAAACAGCAGTACTATTAATTCTAATGGCCACAAAATCATCTACTTAGCTATGTAACAATCTTAGATATGTGTAGCTTAGTAGCATCTTCCAGCCTGACTGGTTAGTTTCCACTTACCAGGCATGACTCCTGCAGGTATCTCATGTTTCAACCTCTCACCATGAGTGATCTCTGGTGTGACAGCCGTCGCAGTCTCCTCTTGCACCAGAGATTGCTTGTGGGGTGTGTGTGAAAACATCAGCTGCTTCCAAACAGATGCTGCTTTAACTGTCTCAGGGAATTCTGACTATTTACAGAATATATGTGCTGCCCCATAATAAAGTTCTCTATGCCACAAATTACAAGGTGATAGGAAAAAATAATAAATCAGAATAAAATTAAACAAATCCATTTTTATTTATTAATTTATGTCCCACATTTTCCCAAACATGACCTGCAACCCCATAAGCCTATCACAACATGACTAAAAGCTGTAAAATCTCCTTTTTATCAAAACTGAAATTATACATCCCATAGCAAACTTTCTGTAATTTAAACTGCGTGACAAAGCTAATCCTACCCTTATATTTTTCTTTCCCTTAATCTCAATATATCAAAACAGAAGTACAGACTGCTGAATAATGCCATTGTGTGGGGAGGAGGGTTGTGTTTTCCCCAAGACTCCTCAGTTCTTCAAGGCTTCCACTCACCTGTTTCTGTGAGGCCCTGAATGCTTTCTGAAGAATTACCAAATGGTCAGAGTAGATGGGTTCTTTTAGAAACATCCCACCTTGTGCCCTATAAAGAAAATTTGAAAGTTTTAGATGCTCCTGGTTTTGAGTAAGAACAAAATTTAATTAAGCAATCTGCATGTTATAATTGTGGTAAGATGTATGAGGGACCAGCTGTAGCCCTTATTACTTTCAAGGGAAGGCTAAATGTAGCCTTTCAGCTGATGCTGATGATGATGAACAATGTAATGATGCTCAATTCAGTTCCATGACCTTGTCCTACTACAGTGAATCATAGAGTTGGAAGAGACCTTTTGGGCCATCCAGTCCTACCCCCTGCCAAGAAACCGGAGCCTCCACCACACCCCGGGGCAGAGAGTTCCACTGCTGAACAGCTCTCACAGTCAGGAAGTTCTTCCTCATGTTCAGATGGAATCTCCTTTCCTGTAGTTTGAACCCATTGTTCCAAGCCCCTAGTCTCCAGGACAGCAGAAAACAAGCTTGCTCCCTCTTCCTGATGATTTCCCTCACATATTTATACATGGCTGCCATGTCTCCTCTCTGCCTTCTATTCTGCAGGCTAAATATGCCCAGCTCTTTAAGCCGCTCTTCATAGGGCTTGTTCTCCAGACCCTGGATCATTTTAGTTGCCCTCTTATGGACCCGTTCCAGCTTGTCAACATCTCCTTTCAATTCCAATGCCCAGAAGTGGACACAGTATTCCATTTCTGGGCACCACAATTGTGTGAGACAATGTTAATTCAGCTATATTATTGGGACAGATAGGTGAAGTGCAATAGATCCTCTCTTTCAGTGAGAAGAGCAACAGACATTAACAATATGTGTCACTTACATGATCATCAATACATCAGCCTGTATTTTTTTCAGATAGTTCACCTGGAATTCTATAGGTGCAGAAGAGGAGGTGTGCTACACATGAGAGAATGGCAGACAAGCAAGTGTAAAGCTGGTCACTGTCCTGAATAAAATATTCATTCATTCAGACAAGCAAGTGGAACAAGGTAAAATTAGTTCATCTTCTGTTTTTCAAACTTATAGGAGTTCTTGCACATCCAGCCTAATGCTTCACAGAGTGTGTCTCTTTCTTGCATGGTACATTTGCTGGAAAAGTCAGTTAATGCTCTCTCTTCCCACAAAGCCCCAGAACAAAATATTTCAAAGGTCCAATGAATTTGGTGATTTTATGAAAGAAGCCAACAAGGGACAAAAAGAGAGCATAAAAACTGAACTGCCTTTGAATAAGTCACTTACAAAAATATATCTGCTATAGCAATAGTAAAGAATCCACCCTTGCCTCCTAGTAAGCACTATTATTTATATCTTCTGCCATTATTCAAGAAATGTGGAATTGCTATGTGACTGCAGCACCGGCTGTGGCACTGCCTCTCCTCACTTTATATTGCAGGAGATTAATACGGGCAGGAAGAAACTGGCGGGGATGGACAGCTTGTTCAAATTGATCATACACACAAATGCACCTTTTGCTGCCTCCTGGATTTTGCCAAACTTTCATCAGTGGAAAAAAATGAGTTGAATAACTTATATTTCAAAACAAGCAGCAGACCTCCCTCCACCAACCCCATGCCTTCTTTTGTTCAGAAAAGGGGTTTTGCAAAAATGAAGTGGATTTCCATTCACTTACAGATTTATTTTAGAAGCCTAATGCAACCCATCACAGGGGTAAATAACTGTCTTCTGGTCTGCCCATTCTGCCCTCAAATAATAATAATAATTATTATTATTGTTACCTCACTTTATATCCCCAAAAGGAAATCAAAGGAGCTTGCCATAAAAGCATTAGCAGAGAATTTTAAATATACAATTATACAAAAATTAAAACAGAATTAAACACAAACAGCAGTAAAATAAAATTCAATTGAAATCCATCAAAACATATTATAAGTTTAAAATCACAGTATCCCTGACTAGATCTTAAAACATCTTCCTTTTTAAATGTCTGTTTGAATAAAAAGGCCTGTTGCCAGAAGGACAGCAGGGAAAGGGCCATTTTGGCTTCTCTGGATGGGGAATTTCAGAGTCGAGGGGCAGTAACCGAGAAGGCCCATTCTCTTGTTCCCACCAACCAAGCTTGAGATGGAGGTGGGATTGAGAGAAGGGCCTCTCCTGAAGATATCAGGGCCCTGGCAGGTTCCTACAAGGGGGTGGGGTCAGCCAAATAGCCTGGACCTGAGCCGTCTAGGGCTATAAAGGTCATAATCAGCACTTTGGATTGTGCCGGGTAAAAAATTGGCAGCCAGTGGAGCTGTTGCAACAAGGGGGCTGTATGTTCCTTATAAGCCAGCCACAGTTGGCAACCTTGCTGCAACTCTTTGGACCAGCTGACATTTCCGAGCCCTCTTTAAAGGCAGCCACACATACAGCAGGTTACAGTAATCCAGACAGGATGTAACTAAGGCATGGATCACCGTGGCTAGATCTGGCTTCTCAAGGAATGGGTGTGGTTGGCACACAAATTTTAATAGTGCAAAGGCCCTCCTGGCCACTGCAGGTACCTTGGCATCCAGGTTTGGTGCTGAGTCCAGGAGGGTCTCCAAACAGAGATCCAGTGTCTTCGGGGGGGGGGGGGTATAACCCTATCTAGAACAGGCTGAATCCCTATTCTTTGGTCTGCCTTCCTACTGACAAGGAATAATACACAGGAGTTTAAAAGTTACACTAAGGCACTGCTTACCGTGAGGACTCTTGTGTCTCTGTTATAAACCAAGCCTGGTAAAAGATTACATCTCAAATTATGAGAAAACAGAATTGAGGAAAGTTTGTTTAATAAGTACATTTTAAATCTTAACAGTTAAAATCCAAAAGGATATTTTAACTTCTAGTCAATGTAGCAGATCAATATACCCAAAGCAGAGCTTGGAAAAGTTGTGTCTTTGGACTACAAATCCCAGAAATTCCACTAACCAAACCTTTAAGAGTAGTCCATAATTTTTTCTAAGCCTTAAGCAGAGTCAAACCATTAGCAAGCTGATCTGACACCAGACTTAATAAAAATGTTGGGTAGGGCTTTTACAAACTTGTTATTCAAGATTACAGAAGGCAGCCTTAACCTTAGGGCCTTTTAGATGTGAAATATCTCTTACACAGGAGAACCTGATGTAAGTACCTATGCCTCTTTTGTTTTGTACGCCTTACATGTTAGCAACATATGGAAATATTTATCCCTTTTGGGACATATTCTAGCCACCTGTGTATATTCCCTTTAGATCCACTGTTTCATTGTATTCACCAGGATTGTGGCGCAGCTGGCTGAGTGTCAGTTGCATTAAGATCACTCTGACCAAAAGGTCATGAGTTCGAAGCCAGCCCGGTCTGGAGTGGGTGTCCAGCCATTGTGTAGCCCATTGTCGACCTTTGCAACCCGAAAGACAGTTGCATCTGTCAAGTAGGAAAATAAGGTACCACCTTGTGTGGGAGGCTAAATTTAACTAATTTATGAGGCCATAAAGAAAAAAGACTCCGGGGAATGTGGAATGCGGAAGAACTTCATCGGTGTCGTTGATGGACGATGAAAAGCAGCAGCTCCCCTGGCGGCCAGAAAAAAGTTAAATAGCCTCGGTGTATTTGTCTGTTAAATGTTGTTTGTCAAACTGGCATTGAATGTTTGCCATATATGTGTTTACTGTAATCCGCCCTGAGTCGCCTGCGGGGTGAGAAGGGCGGAATATAAGAACTGTAAATAAATAAATAAATAAATAACCCATCCGAAGAAGAACTATTATTTTGGAGAACTTGATGTCCACTTCATTGTACTCTTCACATTTCTCCACCTAAGGAAGACGTTAGTCGAAACCGGTCTAGAAATCTTCTACATGGATATCCTCTTACAAGGGACTGGAAACTCCATTCAAGAGTATCTTTAGAGAAAGTAAGGGATCTTATGCCCTTAAGAGAAGTCTGCTTTACAGCAAGAAAAACTCTACTCTTGTTACTGATGTAAAATAACTGTATAAACAACAGTTTTTGTTCATTGTATATTGCTCAATGCTGCATCATATAAATTGGTTATATTTAATATGGTTTAATATTGTATTATATAAGCTGAAAATTTACCTTTGTGATTTATGTACTACGACTTGTAGTGGATTTGTGTTTGTTGAAATAGATTCTCTTGTCAGTTCACTGCATGCTTAGTTCAAAACAGCCACCTCACTGCTGCAACGTCTTACCTCCTGGCACTTTAGTAGCCCCTCGTTCCAGCAATATCTTCCCACTTTCTTCCGTTAGGTGAAAGTTTGCTTTGAGCAACCTTGGAAAGCCAAAAGGAAAATGCACCAATTTGCCATCATGTCAGCATCTAACTCCAAACTGGGAAAAATTTCAATTTTAGATTGCAGCTCCCAGTATTCCCCAGCTAGTAGCTATGCTGGCTGGAAGATTCTAAGAGCTGTACTTCAAATAAGTAATTTTTCACTGATTCTCAGAATTTATTGCTGGAAATGCAGTGTGAAAATTTAATTGTACATTAGCCTAGGCACTGGACTATGGCTCTGGAGACCAGGGTTTGAATCCCCATATGGCCATGGAAACCTACGCGGGATTCTTGGGTAAGTTCTTGTTTCCTACCCTCATATGAAGTCAGAGGCAGAACTCCTCTGGACAAATCTCTTAAAGCTTCACTTTAAGAATGAGCATAATTCAGAAATGGTTTGAAGGCACACAAAAACACAGCAAATTTGTTTGAACTGCTACAGTGTGCACAAAGGAGGCTGCGTCTTTCCTGCCCTTAGTCTGAAGTCTGCACAGAGCCTGAAAATATTGTGGGCTTTTTTGTTTTGTTTTGGACTACAGTTGCCAGAATGTTTCAGTTAAGATGAATAATAAACTTTGTAACTCAAAGAAGCAATGTGATTCCAAATTCTAGCAAGTTTATTCTAGGAGCTGCAGTTAGAAACAGTAACTTTTCATGGTTCAAAGAAGAAAATTTATACAAAAAAGTATTTAACTTAATGATAAAAGCTGATCAGTTTTTGAGGGTGGCGGACTCCTTTGGAGGTTGGATGAGTATCTTGTTGGAAATGACAACCTTCTTCAAGGCTTCTCTAGTAATGTTTTCTATGATCCTGTTGCTTATTATTTCTTGTATGCATGTTCTGATATGCATCTTCCTTTACTCTGTGGTTCCTGAGAAGTTATGTAAGGGGCTGCAGACCACATGAGCACTACGACAGACTAGAGACTATTTCAGATCTCAGATCACATACTTAAGTGGTTCTCAACCTGTGGGTTCCCAGGTGTTCTGGCTTACAACTCCCAGAAATCCCAACCAGTTTACCAGCAGTTAGGATTTCTGGGAGTTGAAGGCCAAAACATTTGGGGACCTACAGGTTGAGAACCACTGACATACCTGCTTGCTGTTTTGCTGTAAGAGATGTCCTGGCCAGATGGCACAGAAAATTATCTCAAACGTATCTGAAACTGTACTGATAAGTTTTGTACCTGTGTATGCTGAACACATGAAGGTCGTAAGTAAACCAAATATATTATTTTATCAAAGTCTACTTCATTTTTGTCTCTTGAGTGCATGATATAAATCAAGTTGTTTTATGAAAGAGTGTGTGTGTGTGTGTGTATAGGGCACTGAAAAACACTTCTGAAGCTCTGCTGTTTTTATGCACTGGTAAAATCTCTGTTTTTCTAACAGATCAAAGATTATGGGTTATTTAGTCTAACAACTTAAACCATTGCCTAACATAATTATATCTGGTTGTAAACTGCAAGAGAAGATTCTACTCTAAAGGGTTTTTGGCTCTTCTCTAAAAGATCATGCTATTCTTAAAAAATTATGATTTCCAAAAGGTTTTTTCAAAAGGTTATGAATGCCATTTTCCAAAATATCTTTCAGGTGTGGTTTATTTGGATGTTCCTGCAGGGCATGCTGGACCCAAAGGCCCTTATGGTCTCTTTCAATTGTTATGATTCTAACTAATGTTACAGAAGATGAGGAATTTGTGACAGACTAATACAATTTTCAAAATCCCTGTATCCACTTACTGAGCAGCAGAATATTCAAAATAGCAGATCCCACCCACTTAGTTTAATATAACATTGCACATTAGACACTGCCACACTCCAAGGCAAAGCTTAAACACTGGCTGTTGCAGATTCCAGGAAGGGAACTCACCTTTGAAGGGCCTCTTCAGAGTTATATACTTTGGGGGCTTGGTGCTGCTTCGCCTCAACATCCATCAGAGTCTCAATGACTGTCCGGCTGCCAATTAACAATTTCTCCCATTCCTAAAATTAAGAAGGCATTCTACATTTTCTGTTGCTTCTTGCATCCAACACTTTTCACAAAGCCACCATCCCAGATAATTATCCTTTCCTTTTTTGATAACTGAATTAACTGAAAATACAGTTTTCATCTTTGTTTTAGATTGGGACAGAGGAGCTCAAATTCTAGAATAGTAGCAGGGAAGAAAATCAACTCTCTTTTTGTATAGGGGTTATAATTGTAGCACGCCCAATTTGTCTGATGTATCAAGTCCTAGTCAGCAATGTCTCTAACAGATGATGAGCAGCAATAAAAAAAAAACTTGATAGCCACACTTGCCCTCAAAACTTGAAAATGCTTGTCCAATTATAAATGTGCTACATCACAGAATCACATAAGGAGCTCAGATTAAAAAACAATCAAGGGGCAGATGTGAGCGTCTTGTGGCCCTTCCTGTCGCCATTGGCTATGCTGGCTAGGATTGATATGAGTTGTGTTAATCAATGCACAATTGTGTGTTGCGAATGCAGAGACAGAGTTCTAAAGATTTCTAAAGATTTCATGTATTGGCAGTAGAGGGGGCAATGGATGGGAAGTATTTTCATATTCCTTTGGGAAATATATATTTGAGAAAATAGATTTAGATGAATTATTTGTAAAATTTTGCTTGATTTTTTATATATTTTATATTTTATTGTAAATTAAAATTACACTTAATAATAATAATAACTTTATTCCTGTGTTCTGCCACCATCTCCCCAAAGAGACTCAGGGCGGCTTACACACGGCACAAGTGCCTAAAAACAAAACATGAAATAAAGCACAATATAAAATACAATTGAACAAAACATGCAATAAAGCACAATATAACAAAAACAAAACATGAAATAAAGCACAATATAAAATACAATTGAACAAAACATGCAGACATATAAAACAACAACTTAAAACTCAATTAAAACAGCACTCATCAACCAAATGGCAGTACGCTATTTTAAGACCTGGCCAGGCTGTAAACAGTAGGACAAGGGAATGGGATAAGTGCAGAGTTGTAACCATGGAATGAGGGCATGGGATGAAGTGCAAGGCTGCATAACTATTGCATCGAACAAATAGGGAGGAGTGTTATCAAAAGCTTATTTGAACAACCAGGTCTTCAGGTCCCTACGGAAGGAGGACAGTGTGAGGGCCTGCCTAATCTCCCTGGGGAGGGCATTCCAAAGCCAGGGAGCCACCACCAAAAAAGTCCTCTCCTTCGTTTCCACCAACTGCACTTGTGACTGTGGTGGGACCAAGAGGAGGCTTCCCTGGCAGATCTTAGAGCCCATGCAGATTCATGGGGGGGGGGGGATGCGGTCACGAAGATAGGTAGGATCTGAATCATTTAGGGCTTTATAGGTAATAACCTCCACTTTGAATTGGGATTGGAAACTTATTGGCAGCCAATGGAGTTGTTTTAGTAGGGGCATCATGTGCTCCCTATAGTAGCTCCAGTTAGTAGCCTGGCTGCCAATCTTTGCACCAATTGCACTTTCTGAACCATCTTCAAAGACAGCTCCACATAGAGTGCATTGCAGTAATCCAATCTACATATAACTAAGGCATGGACCACCTTGGGCAAGTCAGATTTTTCAAGGTACAGTCACAGCTTTCACACAAACTAACTGTGCAAAGGCCCTCCCAGCCACTGCCGACACCAGAGCTTCAAGTATATGCGCTAAGTCCAGAAGAATCCCCAGACTGCAGACCTGTGTCCTCAGGGGGAGTGTAACCACGTCGAGTAGAGATAACCACCCTATACTTATCAGCCTCACGACTGACCAGAAGGACCTCCGTATTGTCTGGATTAAGCTTCAGCTTGTTAGCCCTCATCCAGTCCATCACAGCTGTCAGGCACTGGTCCAGGATCTGATGTCAGGCACTGGTCCAGGATCTGATCTGATCCGAAATTCCTTGGATTTCGGTGAAAAGAAGTAGTAGAGTTGTGTGTCATCTGTTTATAGATGGCACCAAACTCCAAAACTCTGGATGACCTCACCCAGCAGTTTCATGTTGATATTAAAAAGCATTGGGGATAGAATGGAACCTTGTTGGACCCCACAGGTCAGTGGCCAGGGATCCAAGCAGTTTTGTCCCCCAGCTTCACCAACTGAGTGTGATCCTCCAGGAAGGAGAAGAGCCACTGCAGTGCAATGCCCCCAAGACCCATTCCGGAGAGCTGCCCCAGAAGGATACCATGGTCAATGATAACAGAAGCCTCTGAGATATCCAAGAAAACTAACAAGGACACATTCCCCATTTAGCTCTGCGGAGGTCATTCACCAAGCTAACCAAAGCTGTCTCCATTCCGTGACAAGGCCTAAAACCAGACTGCGATGGATCAAGATATCGGTTTCATTCAAGAATCCTTGCAGTTGAGAAGCCACCACTCGCTCCAGAACCTTTCCCAAAAAGGGGAGATTAGAAATGGGCCAATAGTTATTTAGTATCGAGGAATCCAGGGACGCCTTCTTCAAAATTAGTCTTATTATTGCCTTTTTAAAGGCTTGATTGCATTTGTCTATGCTCCAATGACAAATTATCAAAGGATAATTTAAATAAGTTGTTTACATTCACACAGTCTGCTGGGCTCTAGGACTGCTCTTCTGCATCAGTTCCTGGCTAATATTTCCATAGAGTGCGTTATTATTTTGGTCTCACCTTGACTGTGTACTCAGTCTTGGCCAAGTTATCAGTTAATGGCTTCATCAGTTTGCCTTTTTGTGAAATGTTAGTTTTGTTGCACCTGTAAACATTTTGATAGGCCATGAACCTGTATCGATCATTTTATGATTGTTCCTTCTCAAAATAGTTTTGTGACTGTGCCAACAACATCTTATCTAGATGTTCCTATAAAAACAAAAAGATTTGGGGTCACAATTTATAAAGCTGGGAGTGAATGTAGGCACCAAGAACTCCTTCACTACTTTGCCTCTTCTCAACACATACGCACACAAAACAAACATGTTACTTTTACTGCTTGTGTTAAAAAGTCTGTCTCACTTTTACTCTCAGAACAGCTTAATGATGGTTACAACACTACCACAATCACATCGTGACTTATCTAATTGGAAATTCTGGCCTAATGGAAGCCAGGATCTTTGCACCAACGTAAGTAAGAAAGGATAAGAGAACACTTCAAAAGCCATGATTTATGAAGTCTTGAGCAATCATCCTAAATGAAACATTAATGCCACAGAATAATGGAGTAACAGCGTTTGATTTGACACAAAGTATTGGAGCTGAATTGACCTCATTGCTCAGTACTAAGACACCTAGATCCTCACCTCTAAATGTGCTAGGGCATCTGTAGTGATGGACTGAGAGTCTGCTTTCTTTTTCCTGAATACTTCTGGGCCTCTCATATAACCCTGCCAACAAGAGAACCAACAAACAAAAAAGAGCAGTTTTTATGAGGGAAAATCCTACCCTCCTAGGAAACACAAAAAATTAATTCTTGTATTTTAACTTTTAGGCTGCATAAGAAATAAAGATTGATAATCTCTAATTCATAACAGTAAGAAAGGATACTGTTGTAACAAAAGCATCATTTACTTGATTAATTTGCTGGAGCAAATGGCCAGAAGTTTGCATTGGATTTCAGCAAGCAAGCCGAACTCCTATGCAAAGTAGATCACACAAACAGTATGCCATCTGTACTACTGCAGCCAACCATACAATATCAATCCCAGATGTTAATGTAGGGATGGGAGTGTGTTGGTTTTCCTTTCTGGTAAGTTCACATTTCATGTTTTACATGAAGCTAAATACAGTTCTAAGCACAGAAGTCAATGGTTCATTAAACTGCCTCCCCCACTGATAGTGCCAATGCATTCATGGTAAAATGGACAGAGCTCTTTTCCCTTACTTGCTTGGCGTATATCAACCTCTTATGGAAAAGGACAGATGTGAGGTCTTCTTTTATCTGCCCTTTCCCAAAGATACCCCAAAACAAGATTCAGATGGTTTCTTCCCTTTATGTAATGTCTCTTAAATATACTATTGAGTCAGGGGAAGGCTTCAGAATTCAACCTGAGGTGCTGGGAAAAGACCAGATGACTCCACCAGGATCAGCTTGTCCACCATTTCAGGGAAAACACATGAGAACTAGGAAAGCATAGGGAGAGAAAGAGAGAGGGGAGACAAATATAATTTCCATCACTTCTGCTTTAATAATAACAATAACAACAACAACAACAATAATAAGTTTGGATTATTAATGTCACCATTCCAGGTGACAGTCGCATTGAGGAAAAACAATAGGAAAAACTCAGCCGTTATCAAGATCTCAAAATCGAACTGCAAAGGCTCTGGCATAAACCAGTACAGGTGGTCCCAGTGGTCACTGGCACACTGGGTGCCGTGCCAAAAGATCTCAGCCAGCAATTGGAAACAATACACATTGAAAATATCACTATCTGTCAACTGCAAAAGGCCACCTTACTTGGATCTGCGCGCATCATTCGAAAATACATCACACAGTCCTAGACGCTTGGGAAGTGTTTGACTTGTGATTTTGTGATACGAAATCCAGCATATAGATCTCATTTGCTGTGACATACTGTGTTTTTGTGTCAGTAAAATAAAATAATAATAATAATAATTTTATTTATAGCCCACCCCCTCACACCAAAGGGCTTATTTCCCTTTATATCTGTCAGAAATATTAGATATTAATTATGTATTTTTGATCACAAAAGTGTGAGTCAAGCAATGAAAGACTTAGTAGGCCGAAGACCGTTAGTCAGTGGGCCAAAGCTAGCGTCACCCTGAGGAGAGTGAGTAGGCTGAAGTCTGTTAGTGTTAGTTTGCCTCGGTCAGTGTGAGGTAAACGTCTGTGTGAGAGAAGCCTCTTGTGAGGGAGCTCCAGTGCATAAAGGCTGCTGTGCCTATAAAGTTATTATGTATTTGCCTATTCATGTTTTGGAAACCTTGTTATTGTAAACAGTGCAACTATATTATTTTACTACAAAGAAAAGCCTTCTATGGAAGAGATAACATTGGTCTTGTGTTTTTATTTTTTTTTACCACTTTGGGCTACCTGTGCTGGGTCACGCTGCTGCTGCTGCTAATGAGTTGCTCTGCTATTCGTTTATGGGGAGGGTCTTTTGTTATTAAGCCCATTCGCCCAACAATATCTGCTTCAGAAAGAAATGTTTCAAAAACACCCCTAAAATGATAATAACCTATGAAGAATGATACTTACCATGCATGCAACGGTTCCACCTAAATAAAGGAAAAAGAAGTGGGTTGAAGGTGGACCTAAAACCAAGCCCCCTGCCTATATGACTGGCTTAGCTAGGAGCTGCCTCCTTTGTGGACCTATCTTTCAGCAATCATCCGACAGGACGGAGTCTCAGGTCTTGAAATCAGAGCTTGGGGAAAAATCCCTTTCTGCCTTACAGTTCCAGCAATCCAAAAGGATTTTGGCAGCTGCAGTCAAAAAAGTACCTTTTCCAAACTGCTTATAACAGACTGATATTGTGGGGATATTAAAAACATATTTGATGTTTCTTGTTAAGGTGACCTGCCTTGGAATGACTAGCATCTAAAAGATGGAAGATGGAATTATAATAAAATAAGCCAATAGTAATAAAATGACCACCTTGGTTCCATCATAAAGAGAAATATGGGACATAAATCCACACAAACAAACCAACAAACTACAGGCCTATCTTAAGAGTAGAAACTGGTCGGATATGAGAGAACAGCCGCATTTGTTACGGGATTTAAGAAATATCCCCTTTGGGGAAAAGAGTCACTTACCCATACTGTGACCCATCAAGCTAAATCGATTCCACTTCAGTGCTAAAACAACAAAAAAACAAAAGAATGAGAGGACTTAATACTCTGCATTAAGACACAATGCCTGCGTTTTTAGATGCTGCTCTGGGCCAGCATCCCCCAAAGGCTAATGTTTGCCCATGTTCGGGAAAATTATTTTTTGGTATACAATTCCCAGAATCTGCCAGCCAACTTGGTCATTTTGAAAACTTTTACCCATAATCTGTTGTATAAAAACCTCTTCATGTCATTCAAAAATAAATGATCTGATAGAGAATACTAATGATTGAGAGGGTGCATAATTGAAAGTGATTGTTAAATAGAAGCATTTGGAAGCCATTATAAGACACATGAGTAAACAGTCTCTCTGTACTATATACAGCAGTCCCCAAGTTACAAACATCAGACTTACAAATGATTCACAGTTAAGAACGGGTGTGAGACAACAGGCAGTGGGAGGAATCTACTTCTAGAAAGGGATATTCACTCCGAAAGACTTATCATGGGGAAAAGGTGTCTTCACTGAAGCCGTATCACCAATCCTTATTTCTACAATGTCACATTTTTCAAAATCTAATCACAGGTATAGAAAGTGAGGTAAAATCTTCTGAACAAGGGCACGGACAGCAAAACAAACACTACAGGGGTGTTAATCCTTTCCTATGCTATCCAAAGCTTTAAAAATATGTTTTTGGCTTGAGTTACACTTTAAAAAATAGCTGTTTCAACTTCCATACAAATTCAACTTAAGAACAAACCTACAGAACCTACCTTGTTCATAACTAGGGGACTGCCTGTACTCAGACCTAAAACAAAAGACTTCCTTATTTCTCAATAATGTTTACATTTTGTAATTATAAAATCATTATATTCCGAATTTGCATTTTATGCCACATGGAAACATGAAACAAAATAGAAATAGGGGGAATCAATAGGTTTACAACATTTATAGGCTTTGACATCAAAGCAGCTAGGCAAAACTATTATTAATTCCTCTCTGAGAAGGAGGAAGAAAAAGATTTAACTTTTGGGGCCATATGTATCCTGAATGCACTGGGGGAAAAATCATAAAATGCTGTGCACCAAACTTCTGCAGTTCCAGACAGAAGTTTATGGTTTGCTCAAGGGTTATTTCAGCACCTAATACTCCAAGTGGTGAAACATTAATGGCTTTGTTTGCACAATGTTTGATGTCAGTTCTAGCTTTGTTAAAATGTCTGAGAAAACAAATAAACGATGAGTATTAAATGCTAGGGGTCAAAAATTATCTCACAAACTCATTATTTTTATAGTGATGTATTGAGACAGCTACTATAACTATGCAACATTTATGTTAATTTTCAGTATATTTTATGTATAAGACACTTTAAGGTCAATTATAATTCTTGTATCACTCTTGTACATGCCATGTTATTTACTTCAAGTATTGTCTCAACAAAAAAGAATAATTCTGAGGATTTTGTTTACTTGCAAACAGCATCTTGTAGGTATTTTATTTTTATGGTTTTCTTGGCGTGCATTTGACTCCCCCCTACTGAACTTTGTTCTTAACTCATGGTCAGACTGACCCATCACAGTGGATCTAAGTCCACATGGATATATCACCTTAGGTCAGTGGATCTCAACCTGTGGGTTCCCAGATGTTTTTGCATTCAGCTCCCAGACAGCTGGTAAACTGGCTGGGATTTTTGGGAGTTGTAGGCCAAAACACCTGGGGAATCAAAGTATGTGATAGAGAAAAAATAAACACAAATCTTAATTCAGTGCAAAAAAACTCTATAAGAATGACCTAAAATTATATCTGATAAAAAATGCTTGTTGGCTTGTGTTATACGGACGTGATCCAAAATGTGCAGATTTTACAGTAGTCCACTGTAATGTATCATTCATCAAGTTTTAAAAAGTTAACATGATGGAAAAAATAAATACATATTTAAAATCAGCATTAAAATTGATTTAAACTGTGCTACTTTCATTTCTGATTATTACAAAAAGTTGGATTTTGTTGGCTTGTGTGTACAGCTAATAAAGGCATCCATTCTTCAAGCCATTGTGCACTCTCTCGAGTTTTGTATTTTTTAACGTAGGAAGATCTAATTAAAACACGAGCTAAGAGTTTTTTGTTTAGATTTAAAAGTGGGTTGAAATAACAAAGGCAAGAGAAACTAAGAGGATTATTATTATTATTATTATTATTATTAAGAGAAACTAGGAGGTTAACCTTGCTCTTTTGATCTGAAGACGTGTGATAATCTCTCTGATTATAGCCAAAACTAATGTAGATTCAGAATAATTAGAATTAGAATAATTACTACTAATAATAATAGGAGCCAAGGTGGCACTGTGGGTTAAATGGCTAAGCTGCAGAACTTGCTGACAAAGGTTGGTGGTTTGAATCTGTTAGACAAGGTGAGCTCCTATTGCTAGCTCCAGCTTCTATCAACCTAGCAGTTTGAAAACATGCAAATGTGGGTAGATCAATAGGTACTGCTGCGATGGGAAAGTAATGGCACTCCATGAAGGTAATGGCACTCTGGCCACATGACCTTGGAGGTGTCTACGGACTCTTCGGCTCAGAAATGGAGATGAGCACACACACCCGCCCCAGAGTCAGATTCAACTAGACTTAACATCAAGGGGAAACCTTTACCTTTGCCTAAGAATAATAATGTAATAATATTACATTTTATTTCTTACTCACTTCTCTTCATAGCTCAGACTTTCCAAACACTTACAACATATGGTACTTACATGCAGCGGCTCTGCGCACATCACTCACATAGTCTTTCAGGTGGTATGGATACCCAGCTGGCCGGTGGGAGGACAGGCCATGTCCTGCAAGGTCTATTGCTATATAAGAGCAGTCTGAAAGAGAACAAGGGGGGAAGGATCCAAGCATATGTCAGCCCACACTTTGGTGAAGAAGGTATAGAGTTCAGTATAAATTAACAATTAATTAAAGTATACCTACCTTTTGGGAGTAAGGGGATTAGTTTGTTGAAAGTGTTGGCATTGTCCAGCCAACCATGCAAACAGAGCACGGGTCGGCCTTGGGGAGGCCCCCACGCCTTGGCAGCAATGTGGCCCCAGGGGACCAGGAACCTTATCTCTGAGGCCAAGCCTGAAAGGAACAAAAGGCAACACAATAAGAAGCTTGAATTATGCTGAGCTTCCTACATCCACCTTATGCTGTTGTATCCTGTAATGAACTAGGCTCAGACTCCGTCTAACAAATCAGTCCTGCCCCCTCCTTCCAAGTTATCTGCACAGATTCACAAGGCGTTTCAAGAAGTGTATCTGCTTCCTTAACTGTCTGTTTTTCTGAGCAGAATGGTTCACAAGACTTGCCACTCTGAACCATGCTTGTCAGTCAAACTTCATAAATTATTTTTCTTTTTGAAAATTGTATTTTTAAAGAAAAAATAATCTAATTTACTAAGGACAACTTGATTAATACAGTACAAAACAAATATACTGCCTTCTGTTCAAAGCTGTCCCTAAAAATCAGTAAATGTATCAAGGAGCCCCTGGTGGCACAATGGTTGAAACCCTTGTGCTGGCAGTATTGCTGACAGATAAGTCAGTAGTTCGAATCCAGGAAGAGCGGGTTGAGCTCCCTCTGTCACCTCCAGCTCCCCATGCGGGGACATGAGAGAAGCCTCCCACAAGGATGGTAAAACATCAGTCATCTGGGTGTTCCCTGGGCAACATCCTTGCAGACAACCAATTCCCTCACTCCAGAAGTTACTTGCAGTTTCTCAAGTCACTCCTGACATGAAAAAAGGAATTTCAGCCATTTCCAGAACTACAACTTTTTATGAATTTTTACTATGTGTAAGTATATGACATAAATACATTTCTAAAAATACGTCATTCCCTCCTGCTTTCTATTTTTCATGGTAGGAAAAGTAGAAAACACAATAGCTAGGTAAACAAAACAAAAAAGGACAGGAACAGAGCTCAATTTTTTCTTTCTAGTATGCCGCTTGTTAACATTTTCTGCCTTTTATTTAATTATATGGCACCACTTCTGTACACACAAAGCCTGTATATATTGCTTTAGGGCAGGTATAATAGGTGAATGATAAACCTGGAACTGGAAGCATCACTGGCTTCTGTCCTATCATTCAAATTCTTTGGGTTATAGGTTTTTTTTTTTTTTTGTCGTGTCAGGAGTGACTTGAGAAACTGCAAGTCGCTTCTGGTGTGAGAGAATTGGCTGTCTGCCAGGACATTGCCCAGAGGACGTCGGATGATTTGATGTTTTATCATCCTTGTAGGAGGCTTCTCTCATGTCCCCGCATGAGGAGCTGGAGCTGATAGAGAAAGCTCATCCACGCTCTCCCCGGATTCGAACTTGCGACCTGTCAGTCTTCAGTCCTGCCAGCACAGGGGTTTAACCCACTGCGCCACCGGGGACTCCTGGGTTATAGGTGACTGAGGGTGCATCTACACCAGGCATGGGCAAACTTCAGCCCTCTGGGTGTTTTGGATTTCAACTCCTACAATTCCTAATAGCCTAACAGCTTTAGGAATTGAAATCCAAAACACCCTGAGGGCTGAAGTTTGCCCATGCCTGATCTACACTGTAGAACTAATGCAGTCTGACACCACTGCTCATTGCTGTGGAGTCCTGGATGTTGCAGTTTAACACAGTCTTTACCCTTCTCTGCCAAAGAGTCTTGGTGCCTTACCAAATAACAACTCCCATTATTCCATAGCACTGAGCAGTGGCAGTTAAATTGGTATCAAACTGCATTAATTCTACAGTGTTGAGTCATCTATAGAATGAGGTCTAGTTTCACCGTGATGTAATACACAGCCTTTATGGTTAGTAGAACAAGCAATTTCAGCTAATTTTGTCACAAAAATGAAGCCTTCTTTTACAAACTCATTAAAGGGACAGGATTTAGTTCAACCCCTTCTTTTCCAGCCTCAGAAACATCTGAAATTCACGTGTGTGTTGTTTTTAGACTCCATTCATATATTGTTATATACGATGCTGTTACAGCATGTATGTAAGACACACAGATTTCTGTGGTAGTACATGATTTTCAAACCAGCTAAGGACAACAGTGTTTGCATAGCTAAGAAACAAAGGAGCACAGATAAGCAGAAATACTTTTAGAGATAAGACAAGACATCTTCTATTTTGTTTTAGCTTAAACTGATATTAGGAAGATAGGGTGACAAAAAAGCATGACCTCTACGTCAGGGCTTCTTAAACTTTTTCTACCTGCAACCCCTTTCCATCCAAGACATTTTTATGTGGCCCCAGGTATATCTGAACAGTACTTGATTACTGCACATTAGGAGGCCCAAATATCACCTCTTCCATAGAGTTTATTTTATATGCACTGTTAATTATGATCTGTATCATAATTATCATTTTATCATGTTATGTTTTTATGTATATTTGCTTCTGTTTTTATGATTGTGTATGTGCATGCCTTTTGTATGCGCAAGCTGCCCTGAGTCCCTTTGGAGGGAGAGGGCAGATCAGAAATAAAATGTTGTTGTTGTTGTTGTTGTTGTTGTTGTTATTATTATTATTATTATGGTGTATAAAATAGGTATAACAATCAAACATGAGGAGCATCTTAAAGAGCTGGGTATGCTTAACCTACAGAAGAGATGGTTGAGAGGAGACATGATAACTCTGTATAAATATGTGAAATTATGCCATAAGAGGAAGCAGGCATGTTTTCTGCTGCCCTGGAAACTTGGACTCGAAGTAATGGGTTCAAATTACAGAAAAGGAGATTCTACCTGAACATTAGGAAGAACTTCCTGACTGTAAGAGCTGTTTAACAGTGGAACTCTCTGCCTCAAAGTGTGATGGAAGCGCCTTCCTTGGAAGCTTTTAAACAGAGACTGGATGGGCATCTGTCAGGGATAACTTGATTGTGCTTTTCCTGCATGGCAGAGGGTTGGACTAGATGGCCCATGTGGTCTCTTCCAACTCTGTTATTCTATGAGTCTATGAGCATTTACTGAAAATAAGTCAGCATTTGAAAGGCTTGCTAAACAGGTCCCTTTTGTTTTTGTAATGTATAGCTGAAGCATTTTCTGCAGAGTCCACTGTAAACACAGCATGCTGTTGCCAACAAGTTTGCATAAACTTTGGCATTCAGACACCTTTTAAGTGTTGCCAATTTTTTTGTGACCCCAACATTGAGCTAAGGCAGTTTCTCAACCTGGGAGTCAGGACCCTTGGAAGGGTCATGAGGGGGGTGTCAGAGGCGTCGCCAAAGACAATCAGAAAACACAGTATTTTCTAGGTTCTTGTGGGTTTTTTCGGGCTATAGGGCCATGTTCTAGAGGCATTTCTCCTGACGTTTCGCCTGCATCTATGGCAAGCATCCTCAGAGGTAGTGAGGTCTGTTGGAATTAGGACAATGGGTTTATATATCTGTGGAATGGCTGGGGTGGGGCAAGGAGCTCTTCCCTGCTGGAGCTAGGTGTGTTGGTCATGGAGGTTCTGCGTGGCAAGTTTGGCCCAATTCTGTCACTGGTGGGGTTCAGAATGCTCTTTGATTGGAGGTGAACTATATATCCCAGCAACTACAACACCCAAATGTCAAGCTCTATTTTCCCAACACTCCACCAATGTTAACATTTGGACATATTGAGTATCCGTGCCAATTTTGGTCCAGATCTATAATTGTTTGAGCCCGCAGTGCTCTCTGGTGTAGATGAACTACAACTACAAAACTCAAGGTCAATGCTAATCCAAACCCAGCCAGTATTTTCTGTTGGTCATGGGAGTTCTGTGTGCCAAGCCTGGTTCAATTCTATTGTTGGTGGAGTTCTGAATGCTCTTTGATTGTAGGTGAACTATAAATCCCAGCAACTACAACTCCCAAATGACAAAATCAACCCCCCCTCCACAACTCTACCAGTATTCAAGTTTGGGCATATCGGGTATTTGTGCCAAATTTGGTCCAGTGAATAAAAATACATCCTGCAAATCTGAAAACAGTAGCAAAATTACAGTTATGAAGTAGCAACAAAAACAATTTTATGGTTGGGGGGTTACCACATGAGAAACTGTGTTAAGGGGTCATGGCATTAGGAAGGTTGAGAAACACTGAGCTAAGGGGACCTCATTTGCGATTGGGACCTATCTATTATGAAGCAGTTTTGTAGACAACTGTCTTGCTGTCATAGGGTAAGCTCCACTAAATTACACCATGAAGAAGAAATCAATCACAGCCTTTATTAGACTTTCTGTAGATTTATTTTCAGTGAATGTTTGGTTTTTTGTATATTTTGTATATATATATACTCATGGTTGTGTGAAGATTTCTCACAAGGGGTTATGAGTGGAAAAAGTTTAAGAAGCCTTGGTCTACGATAACATTTACCACATATTCTGCGTGTTTATTCTTTATTTATATTCTGCCTTTCTGTCAAGAAACCACACAAGAAATAATAAATAATAAATATAGTTAATTAAAAAACAAAAAAACCCCAATTAAAATCAGTTCAAAGAATTTAAAAACAAATTTTAAAAACCACATCTGGATGCCAAATCCCTAACATGAACAGATCTTTGCTTACCTATCTATGTGTAGCATTATTTTTCCACAAGAGAAAAGATACCAGCAGTTTAGGTAAAGGTTTCCCCTGACATTAAATCTAGTCATGTTCCATTCTGGGGAGTGGGGCTCTTCTCCACTTCTAAGCTGAAGAGCCAGCGTTGTCCATAGACACCTCCATGGTTGTGTGGCCAGCATGACTGTAGAAGTGGTACTTATTGATCTACTCACATTTAACTTTTTTTTGGTTGGCAGAAGCTGGGCCTAACAGCAGGAGCTCACCCCGACCCACGGATTAGAACCATCTTTCAGTCAGCAAGTTCAGTAGCTCAGGAGTTTAACCTGCTGAGCCACCAGGAGATCCCTAGCAATTTGGCAAGACCCAAAAGAGGCTTTGGGGAAATTGCACAAAATTTATGGTGTGGCCCTTTGATAACCAGTTCAATAAGGAGAGGAAACGCATTACAGCTGCAGCTAGGAGATCTCCCCTTGGTAGAACACAGGCTTGTGCCTTCAAGGTGCCTGTCAATTCATGGATTTCCTAAGGCAAGAAATATTCATTTCTCCACGCATCAATTGAAAAAGGTTAAAAGAGGAAGAGCAGAAGCTCCCTCCAGCGAGATTTCAACTAGAGCAGAACGAAGGGAAAGTACAAAACTTCTGACCTGCCATCCAAGCTGCTGCTGCTGCTGCCTGCTACTTTGTTTCAAGCTGCTCTGCAGAAAAGTAACTTTTCCTCCCCTTTCTCTCCCCCCCCCCCTTCCGGAATGTCTGGGGCCCCTCCTACAGCGAGAAGGCAAAGCCCAACCTTTTGCAACAGGAGGAAGGCAGGCCACTGGGTGGTGCAACTACACTGTCGAATTATTGCAGTTTAGCACCACTGGGTCAAGGTTATGGAATCCGGGGACTTTTACAAGCCCTTGAGCCTTCCCAGCCTCACCAACGACAACTTTCATGATCCCAAAGCACTGAGGCAGGGAAGAAAAAAGGGTATCAAACTGCATTAAGTCTATAGTGTAGATGCACCCTTTGATACAGTTGTGCATAAGAGTGCATCCTGATACTGCAATATTGTATTGCACACATGCAAAGTCTATACATGGGCAAACTTGGTTCCTTCAGGTGTACTGGACTTCAACTCCCATAATTACTAACAACACAAAACAACAGCATAATAAAATTCACAAATATATGAATTCTATTTCTGTCAGGTTTTGGGGGACTGAGCAAGTGAAGTTATTTACTTAAGTATAAGCTGATACAGGATTCCAGCCTATGTTATAATGAATTTATACAGCTTGTATTTCTGAAACTATGGTAGCTTGAGCATTTGGTATTTTTTGCTCCTTACAGGTCCTATGTATCAGTGGATTCAACTGTCCATGACTTGAAAACAAGAGGAGGAAAATTTACAATTTAACTGGATAGAGACTTAGAAAATTAAAGGAATTGATATTTTGTTAGGGTCTTGGTTCCTCAAGGACTCAAAAAATATATAACCCCTGAAAAATTAGTCCTCTCACGACCGTTTCATTTGACACTCACATTATCTTCCATTTTTCTTCAATCACTCCCAAATCCCAGGTCTTCAGTTACTTTCTAGCTATATTTTTGTTGAATTCTGCTGCCCACCAAGTGCTATGTAATGCATGCATTTCCTCCAATCTTAATCCTTTCTCTCTCTTTTCTCTTTAATTTGCTAGAGGAAAAAACACCCAGTGAATTCTAATGCTTTAAAATCAATTAACTTACTAAAGCATGGTATTAACTTGCTAAAGCACAGGATTAACATCAACCTTAACCAAGAAATCGAGAGAGTTAAACTGCATCAGTAGGAAAATCTAATGAGTTAATAACATTGCATGGTAATCAAAGTTGAAAACAATGCTGCTGTCTAGATGTTTTTGGACTTCGATTCCCAGCAGTCCTAATTCCCAGAAGAGCCAATGGTGTACAACCCTGGGAGTTTCAATCCAGCAACATCTAAAAGGCTACATGGTTCCCACCCTTCAACAAGACAAAACAACAAGACTGCAGTATAAAACATAGTTAAAGGTAAAGGTTTCCTTTGACATTAAATCTAGTTGTGTCCGACTCTGGAAAGTGGTGCTCATCTCCATTTCTAAGCCGAAGAGTCAGCATTGTCCATAGCCGCCTACAAGGTCATGTGGCCAACATGACTGCATGGAGAGCTGTTACCTTCCTGCTGAAGTGGGACCAATTGATCTCACATTTGCATGTTTTCAAACTGCTAGGTTGGTAGAAGCTGGGGCTAACTGCGGGAGCTCCCCCTGCTCCCCAGATAAAGCATATGTGTTTTAATTTCCCCCCCAGATTTTGGAATACTTGTATTCACATATACATACATAAGGAGAGATCACGGAGATGGGACCCAAGTCTAAACATGAAATTCATGTATGTTTCATATACCCAATACAGTTCCATTATTAGGCGGAGACTACTAGGGGGCACAAGAGAGAGAAGGATAGTTCGTTTTATGGGGGTGGAGGGCAGATTGAAGGAGTAAAAACAATACCCCTGTTTTCCTGTTATTCCCCTCACCCATGTCTTTGTCATGGTAACAACCCTCCTTTATGCTATGGGAAGGGGAGGGATAAGCAGCAAAAATGGGGGAAATGGTTTCCCCTCACCCCATAAAATGAAGTATCCTTATCTTTCTAGTGCAGTGGTTTCCAATCTTTTTTTGACCAGGGACCACTTGACAAGGGACCTCTGTGAGCAGGGACCACTCTCCAACATTAGCACCAAAAGGGTTACAAATCAGTTTTTGGTCAACTTTAGATTCGGTTTGGTTATTTGAGGTGCTGATTCAGAAAATTTCACTGGATAGACCACATCGCCTCTAGTTTCTGATACAGAACATATGCCACCTAGTAGTCACCATCTGCTCAACCACAGAAAACTATATTTAATAAGCCTTGGCACTATAAGAGGGTTTTGCGACACCTGACACTCTCATTGCAAAAGTGCAATAACATTAAGTTCTTGCGGACCACTTGTGGTCCATAGACCACAGGTTGGGAAATACTGTTCTAGTGGTTATCTAGTGATAATGGAACCATATACCCTTGTACACATATACCATATATATATATATATATATATATATATATATATATATATATATATACACACACCATACCATACACATAGCTTGAAAGAAATTTTATTAATAATATCATTTAATTGTGCATGAAATAAAGTTTGTGTTCATGGAACTATCAATACTTTCATCTACCCATGTGGACAATGTTTGGATTTTGGAGTATTTTGTATTTCAGAATTCCAGAAAAAGTATGCTTAACATGTACCAACCTGAATAGCGGAAGAGGAGTCCGGTTTCCAGGAACCATTGATTATAATTAACAAGTAAAAGTCATGGGGAACAACAGGTGTTACTGGAAATTCACACTGGAGTTTTCAGTCCCTGGGGAAACAACAGCAGCAGCAATAGGCGTCATCTGAAACCATTAAAATATTTTAATTGTTGTGTTCGAATTAGGATTGCCAGGTTTCCTTCAATGGTACTCTTGCCTTCTGCTGCATCATCACAAGTAGGAATTCAGCATTATGCCATCCCAATTCCAGGAAAAGCTTTACCTATTTAATTCTGGTGTTGGCATACAGATGTAAAAGCACAGAAGCTCTGCCAGAACCAAGGCTGCCAACGTAATTGGAAGGTAATGGTTGTTACTCATATTCTCCTTTAAAAACCCACACTCCAAATCACAATTCCCCACATGTTTAAAGAGCTAAAGTGACTAACAAAAGCTCTGGCAGATGATAGCTTAACTTACTGTAGAAGCCTCACTTGTCAGCTGGGCTCAGCAGGCAAGAAGCTGAGAGGCTAAGAAGAGAAGAATGAACACTTTAAAATACACAAAGACTGAATGCAATTAGGACTTTCCTGTAAAGGTGCAATAATCCTAGGAAATATAATTTTATTCTGTGGCCCCATCTACACTGCTATATAATGTCATTTCATAATGCAGCTGAACTGCATTATATGGCAGTGTAGATGCATTATGTAATGATATTACCGTATATTCCGGCATATAAGACGACTGGGCGTATAAGACGACCCCCAATTTTTTCAGTTAAAATATAGAGTTTGGGATATACTCGCCGTATAAGACCACCCCTCTTCCAATGCACACTAAATAAAAGAAATTAAAAATCAGATTTGAATTCAAGATGGTAATTTTAATTCAAATGCTTATGACATGCAGGTTCCCATGAGAGGGACATTGTACCTTACATTGTACATTACAGTTGCTCTTTCTCCCTTGAATTTCATTTATACTCTGGGTCCTTTACATCATGCTGGCAATAAGTTAAAATAAACTGTTGCATGAAATAATTCTCATTTAAAGCAATTATAAAAACCAGCCAAGGTAAAGTGTCATATCAGTTCCCTTTTGCCTTTTCTCAGGCTTCTCCTATTGACACAGCCTAAAACAGCATTGGCCTTTTTAGCTGCAGCATCATACTACTGGCTCATGTTCGACAAAGATTCCTTTCACAGAATCCTAAAGTTGGGAGGGACCTCTAAAGGCCATTTAGTCCAACCCCCTTCATTCTGCCTTCTTGCGGGGAAAGCACAATCAAAGCACTCTCGACAAATGGCTATCTAGTCTTATTAATATTAATAATGGCGTTGGAAGGGAGATCTAAAGGCCATCTAGTCCAACCCCCTTCATTCTGCCTTCATACAGGGAAAGCACACTCAAAGCAGCCCTGACAGATGGCCACCCAGCCTCAATAACAACAACAATAACATTAATACTAATAAAAGTTGGAAGATATCCTTTAGGCCAGTGGTTCTCAACCTTTCTAATGCCGTGACCCTTAAATAAAGTTCCTCATGTTGTTGTGACCCCCAACCACATTTTCGTTGCTACTTCATAACAGTAATTTTGCTACTGTTATGAAATGTAATGTAAATGTCTGATATGAAGGATGTATTTTCATTGTTACAAATTGAACATAATTAAAGCATAGTGATTAATCACAAAAACAATATGTTTGGGGGAGTGTGGGCAACGGATGATGGGATGTGAAGTACCTTCAACCGATGCAGCTCTGACTTCCAGAGACCACTGAGACACCCCCCCCCCCCCCGAGATACAGACCAGGACCAAACTTGGCACACAGAACCCCAATGACCAATAGAAAATACTGGAGGGGGTTGGGAGGAATTGATAGTGAATTATGGGAGAGGTAGTTCACCTACATCCAGAGAGCACTGTGAACCCAAATTACTATGGATCTGGACAGAACTTGGCACAAATACTCAGTATGCCCAAATCTGAAGACTGGTGGAGTTTGGGGGAAATAGACCTTGGCGTTTGGGAGTTGTTGGGATGTATAGTTCCCCAGCCATCAAAGAGCATTCTGAACTCCAACAATTAAATTGGACCAAACTTAGCCTGCAGGACTCTCACGACCAACAGAAAACACTGGAGAGATTTTGGGAAAATAGACCTTGGCATTTGGGACTTGGGGTGTTTAGTTCCCCAGCCATCAAAGAGCATTCTGAAATCCAACCACAATTAAATTGGACCAAACTTGAGTTGTGTGGAAGGGGACTGGGTTATCTGAGGCCCCTTCCATACAGCTGCATAAAATACACATTGAAGTGGATTATCTGGCAGTGTGGCCTCAGATAATCCAGTTCAAAACAGATAATGTGGGATTTCATTCAGCTGTGTGGAAAGGGACTGGGTTATCTGGGGCTCCATCCATACAGCTGCATAAAATACACATTAAAGTGGATTATCTGGCAGTGTGGCCTCAGATAATCCAGTTCAAAGCAGATAATGTGGGATTTCATTCAGCTGTGTGGAAGGGGCCTGGGTTCTCTGGGTCCCCTTCCATACAGCTGCATAAAATACACACTGAAGTGGATTATCTGGCTGTGTGGACACAGATAATCCAGTTCAAAGCAGACAATGTGGGATTTCATTCAGCTGTGTGGAAGGGGACTGGGTTATCTGGGTCCCTGTTCCTTCGCTCTTTCGCTTGCCTTGCAACCTCTTCTCTTCCCTTCAGTCTCCTCTCACGCTGTTGCTTTCCCCATTCACCTCGCGCGGAGCCCCCCTGGCCTGCCTCGCTCTCTCGCCGATGGCGACGGTGTAAAGCAGGCGAGGAGGCCTCCGCGCGAGGCCTGGCATCGCGGAAGCTCTCCTCGCCTGCCTCGTTCTCTCGCCGATGGCCATTGGCGAGAGAGCGGGGCGGGCGAGGAGGGCTTACACAACTCCAGGCCTCGCGCGGAGGCCTCCTCGCCTACCTTGCACCCTCGCTATTGGCGAGAGAGCGGGGCAGGCGAAGGGCCAGAAGCTCCATTGGCCTCAATTGGGTCCAGGAAGGAGAGAGGAAGCGTGAGGAAGGCGGCCCTCCGGCCTCCTTCCTCATGCTGCCTCTTTCCTCACTGGGCCCAGCTGGGGCCCAACGGAGCGTCTGGCCCACGCCGCGCTGCTGCAGGAGCCTGTAGACATGCTGGAAGCCTCTCCAGAAGCAGCAGGGGTGAGCGCGCTCACCAGCGCAGGTCTCCCTCCTCCGTCCTCGCCCCGCAGATGCCTTCCTCGGCAGGCGCACACGGGATGAGAGAGGAGGGAAAGGTGTGCACCAGCTGCGGAAGACAGCGCAGGGTGCATCTTTCCCTCCTCTCCCATCCCGTGTGCACCTCCACCGCCGAGGAAGGCATCTGCGGGGCGAGGACGGAGGAGGGAAAGGTGCCAGACGCTCCGTTGGGCCCCAGCTGGGCCCAGTGAGGAAAGAGGCAGCGTGAGGAAGGAGGTCGGAGGGCAGGCCGCTGCGGGCGGATGTTCTCCTCCGCTGCCTTGGCTCCGCTGCCATTCGTCATCTAATATGTCCGGAAGACAAGACGACCCCCAAGTTTTCAAAGGATTTTAAAGGTTTAAAAAGTCGTCTATTACCCCGGTTTTTACGGTATATGGCAGTGTAGATGGAGCCTGTGTGTATTTGCATATTTGCAAGATAATGACGTATTAGATGAATAAGTAGTCTGGGAGTATATTTGCATTTTGTAGTCATATCAATCTGTATCCCATCTTGAGGGAGAGGCGAGTAATAAAATAATAATAGTAATAGTAATAATAATAATAATAATAATAATAATAATAAGCCAGTAAAGCCAATAAAGGTGGTCCCAGTGGTGATGGGCACACTGGGTGCAGTGCCTAAAGAACTTGGTCTGCACTTAAACACAACTGGCACTGGCAAAATTACCATCTGCTGCAAAAGGACACCCAACTAGGATCTGCATGCATTATTCGCCGATACATCACAGAGTCCCAGGCATTTGGGAAGTGTCAGACGTGTGATCCAATACAACAGGCAACATAGTGATCTTGTTTGCTGTGTACTAATCTTGTTGTGTTCAAATATATATATATATCTATATATATATAATGATATAACAACAACAAATTTTATATATATACAAAATGATATAACAACAACAAATTTACATGGTGTATGTGTGTGTATAATGTAAATTTGTTGTTGTTGTTATATCACCACGTTGTCTGTAGTGGCCCCTTCCTGTGGAATCCTGGGATTTGTTTTTCTGATGAGCTTCTTAGCATTATAGTCCACTTCCACAAGCTATGATTCCCTAAAGTAGAAGGGCTGACAGCTATTTCAATTCATTGTAGACAGACTCTTGGGATGCATCCGAATGGAGGTGTATCAAGTCTACATAAAATTTGGGTGCCTCTATACTGTAGCATTAATGCAGTTTGACACTACAGTGGACAGACACTTAGGATGTATCTGAATGGAGGTGTATAAATTTTACATAAACCTTGGGTGCCTCTATACAGTAGCACTAATGCAGTTTAACGTTACTTTAAGTTCTGTGGATCATTGCTATGGAATTCTGTGAGTCATGGTTTTACAGGGTTTTTAGTCTACTTTGCCAAAGAGTGCTGATGCCTCACCAAACTACAACTCCTAGGATTCCATAGCACTGAGCCATGGTAGCTAAACTGATGTCAAATTGCATTAATTACACAGTGTAGATGCACCCCATTTAGACATTCTTTCACATGCTAAATCAACACATTTGGAAGGGAGTTCACTAGCTTGCATTGCTCTCCTGAGGTTCCATAGCCCTCCTACATAATCAGAAGTGGAGAGACTCCACTGTTCATGTACATTCTCCTTGCAAGTAAGAAGTCTGGGTTCCGATTCATGTGGAAAACATCCCTGCCTAGCGGAGAATCTCTGCTTCACAATATGCACAGTAGGGAATCTCCATTTCATATTCAGATTCATTTGTAGGAATGAGGCAAAACTGGGAACAAAGGATTCACTTGCATTACATGTTGATTCAAGATGTGGTATCTATACAGTCTTGGAGTATACTAGAGTTATCTAACAAGTAATTTGAAGGTCTCCATCAAGATACAACACAACAGGACAAAACTGTGACTATTAAATAGGTATAAAACTGATATAATTGTGCAATGTGGATACACCTGGACTCAGTATAAGAGAGTACATTTCATTCACATAATTATTAACAGAAGAGCAACACTAGTTTGAAAATGCAGCTATAAGCAATATAATTGTTAGTACACCCTTATCCATGGGTTCTGAATTCTTGGCCTCAGCCAACCACAGCTCGAAATATTCTAGGAAAAAAAATCCAAACAAGTAAACCTTTAATATCAGGGACACTATTTTACTATGCCACTGTATATAATGAGATACAAGTATTCACAGACTTTTGTATCCATGGGGAGCGATGGAACAAAACTCCTGTGGATATTGAAGGTCTGAAATAAATGCATTTCAGAAAAAATGAGAAAATCTGTTAAAACAGCTAGAAGACTCTATTAATAAAACTCTCTTTCTTGACATATTTTTAAATCTTTGTTTCTCTCCCAGGAACTCGGGAGGGGGGGGGTGTAATTCTATGTTGATTATGGAAAAACATGTAATTTCTTTTAACATGATAGTTTCTGGGCCAGCTTTGCCAGACCTACAACAATCTGTGCTACAGTAAGAACAAATCCAAGATCACAAAATGGACAATATCTCTTGGCACCAGTACAAAATTAATTTAACTTTTTGTTTTCCAAAAGAATCTACTCCTAAATAGTGATACCTTGACTTACAAGTTCAATTTGTTCTGTGACCGAGTTCTTCACCTAATTTGCTCTTATGTCAAATCAAATTTTCCCATTGAAATGAATTGAAATGCTATTAATCTGTTCCAGCCCCCAAAATCACATACAAAATTTGTTTCGTGTTTTTATTTTTATTTTTTCAAAGCAAATAGCAGTTTATTGTTGAAGTTGTGAGCAGACTCCTTTTTTGCTCCCCATTTCCCTTTTATTATGAATGTGTTCCTTGGCTGAGCAGTCATTCGGGCACATTGTGACTATCCTGGTGGGTGGGGTGACTGGATATATTTATATAAACACACAGACATATACTAATACTTTCATATTTTTAAATAAGAAAAAAATGTACTTTATAAATAACAAATAATGTATAAAAATAAAAAATGCATAATAAAAGAGAATGTAAATATATAAACTGGATTTATTAAGTAGGGTATATATTTTCCGTCAAAATCAGATTTCACTTAATCACTGACATTTTCCTTTACATACATCACACTTTCCTCACTTTCACTTACAGGGCATTTCAATAAAAACCTGTCCAAGGAGGTTTGTTTCTTCCTCCCTTTCAAAATGTTTGAGGCAAGTGTTGTTACGCACTGCCAACACATGACTTATTGCAACTTTTTCAGGCTGTTTCTTTTCAATAAAGCCCTGCTATGAGTAGGAAACTTCAGTAAAATTATTCCTTCAATGATCAACTAGAATGACAGGTAACATGCCTATTTTAATCAGGATAGAAGTTTACTGATTATAGAGTGGAGATTCCATCTGAACATTAGGAAGAACTTCCTGACTGTGAGAGCCGTTCAGCAGTGGAACTCTCTGCCCCGGAGTGTGGTGGAGGCTCCTTCTTTGGAAGCTTTTAAGCAGAGGCTGGATGGCCATCTGTCAGGGGTGATTTGAATGCAATATTCCTGCTTCTTGGCAGGGGGTTGGACTGGATGGCCCATGAGGTCTCTTCCAACTCTTTGATTCTATGATTCTATGATTCTATGACTCCTAGCCCCTCAGCTTTTCTACAATCTTCCAAAGCCCTGGGATTGCAGAAATAACAGCAAGGACAAGAGCAAGGAGCTTTCCTGGCTGCTCCCTTAACACCCTGCTTAAGATGGAGAGTGGTGTACTCGCTAGATCATCACTCAAATCTCAGATTGCATGATAATTTCTGGGCCAGCTTTACCAGACCTACAACAATCTGTGCTACAGTAAGAACAAACCCAAGATCACAAAATGGACAATCTCTCTTGGCACCAGTACAAAAAACTTCAAAGAAAAAACATCAACCGGGTGATGGCTTGTGTCTCAAAAATCTCGTAAGTTGGTTCGCTTTCAAGTCAAGGTTTCACCATTCTAGTTTCTGAAGAGACTAGTGTCCCAAGCAAACATGGCAGCAATTTCAATAGTGAGAAATATGCCTTATGAACTGGGGTCATTTCTCCACCCATATCAAATAGGCATCACTTTCCTGGAAATAATTTGTCACAGTTTTAAATGAACTGATTTGGTCCTCGAGAAGGAAAGAGCCTAAGTATAGTTTCGGTTAAAAGGCCCATTAATAGGCTTCCTGGCAGGAGCAACATTGGCTCAACACTTCTTTTTCCAAAGCAACAAAAGGAAAGATGCAGAATGAATCAAATGATTCAAAAGAGTTGCAAGTCTTATTTCTTTCCACAGAGGTCAGATACTCAGATATGTTAACTGTTTGTTTTAAAGAATCTGGTACTAGGAACATGCTCGTCTTCCGAAGCAGTGCATTTTAGTAGTATTTATTGGTAAATGTAAGCACAGTATCAGAATTCTATACAGCAAGACAGATGGGGGTGAACAGCATACACAAATCCAGAAGCGATTGACAGCTTGGAGGATGGTGGTGTTATCTGAGTAGGCTTCTAAAACTTAATTCCTGTCTTGCAAAATGATGCAGGCCTAAAAAGTGTGTCACCAACATGAAATGCTTGGAAAGACCTGATCTACATCTTGGATTTCATGAAGAGAATAAAATCATTTGTGTTGGAATCCTGTTGCTTGCATTCATTCTAACATTAATGCCACAGTAGATTCTTGAAACCCTCTCATATTATGTCTATTTCCCCAAGGTTTCATAATGAGCCAGGCATGTAGCCGGGGGGGGGGGGGGGGGGCTTGAGGGGCTTCAGCCCCCCCCCCCCCCAAAATTCTCATGATGTTTCGCGAGAAGGCCTTACTGGTGCATTATTTAAACTGTTATGTTTATTCATATCATGATCTGATCACCATACTCAATATATCCCATATGCATGGGGGTATTGGGGTAATGATACAAAAGGTTTGATAGGCTAGACCCTCTTTCACTCAGACTCAGCCCCCTCGAAACTCAGCCCCCCCAAACCCCTCCTGAAAAAATTCAGCCCCCCCCCCCCGAAACGAAATCCTGGCTACGGGCCTGTAATGAGCATATTACAATAGTGAGGCATTTTCTAGAGGGATACCAAGTACACAACAAAACTACTTTTGCAAAATGATGTGGTCATAGACAATTTTGTTGGTTTTGTTCAATGTAATGGGTTGTTTTTACACATCACTTTTAATGCATTCACAGCCATTTGGGATGATTTGATATCAGGTTTTCCATATTTAAATATATATATAAAATATTATTTTGGCCCTGGTTTATGCCGAGGGACTTTTTAAAGTAGCAGATGACTAATTCTTCATTCTCTATCACACTTTCAATGTTTTTAATCTGTTTTCATTTTTAATAGGAAAGTCCAAACCCGCTTTGCAGTGGTGTCCTATTTTAATCTATGTTGTGTGCTCTCATGGGCCCCACATTGAAAGGCAGACTATAAATAAAACAGTTAACATTTAAAAAGTAACTTCAAAGTAACCATATCACTCTCAGAGGAACATGTAATGCCTAACACATTGCTTTGAAAAGAAAAAAGTAATGACAAATGTGTTACACTTGGAAAATAATATTCCACATGCAGATTTCTCTGTTAATACAGCTTTTATAACTGAGCAGTAGTCCTATGAGGTGGACCACCTATGATCTTTTAACTCTTTGCCTGTTCTCAATCATTGTGCATAAGTGGTTTGGTCAGCTTTTGTATGTGTGCCAAATGTATCTGTTCCCACAGAGGCCAGATTTTGCCATGAGCAATATATACTCTTTGTTTGCTCAGGACTACATTACTGGAATTCACTACATATGACACTTCAGAAAAGCAGAAAGAAACACCATCAGTTCCAGAATGTAATAGTTGAGATGCTGACAGGAACGAGAAGGCTTTGAGAATATCATACAGTTGTTACAACAGCTGTATTAGCTTCTGATTTGTTTCCAGGAAAAAAAAATTAGACATGCTTCTTATTACTTTTAAAGGCCTAAGTCTGGGCTCAGGATTTCTGAAGGACTCTCTCCAAAACAAACCTTCTCCCTCTCAAAGACCTACAGGGGAGTTTTTTCTTTGAAATCTGTCCATATTGAGTTGTATTTGACTGGGACAAGAAGAGGATCTTCTTTGTGATGACCCCTAGGCCAGAATTTTCTGAATTGTGTGTCATGATACATTAGTGTGTCTCCTGTAGACATGTCATGCAAATGCAATGAGAAATGGCAAAAATATCGGAAATGTATGTTATTATCTTGCCAGTCATATATTTTAAAAATATATAAATGAAAGGTTTTCATGAGATACAAGGATTATCCGGAAAGGAAAGTTACAAGATTTTTTTAAAATACAAAGAATAAATATATTTTAATAAACTTACATGGACTGTAGCATAGGTATTACATTATTTTTTTCCACATAATCACCATTCAGTTAAATACATTTTATCATATGTGAGACAAGTTTTTGATGCCTGTGTCATAGAAGTTTCCCTCTGCCTTTTTCAGCCAGTTCGTCATTTCGATTTTAACCTCGTCATCGTTGGAAAAGTGTAGGTGTTCCTTCAATTTAGTGAACAGATGATAATCACTCAGCGTGAGATGGAGGCTGTGAGTGGGGTGGCTTAAAACATCCCAACCAAATGAAGTCAACAACTCCTGTGTTGCATGAGCAGTGTGCAGACGCACATCGTCATGAAGGAGACTGACTCCCACTGACAGCATCCCACGACGTTTGCTTTGGATGGCTCTGTGAAGTTTCTTCATAGTCTCACAATATATTCCGTACCCATTTTGTCACATGCTGTCATAAACCGAAATGATTTTGTGATGAATCGCAGTGGTGTTCATGCCCTTAGCAGTTAGGTAGCGTATTACAGTGCAAAGAAATATGCTAAGGAAATTAGATCAGCTCCCTCATTCTTAATGTTTCAGAGACAAGTTAAGACATGGTTATACGAGCAATTGCTTGTACGTTTCCACCAATGCCCTACCTCCTCTATCTTGTTCATGCCCAGCATTATTTTTTAACTTTAATTACATTTGGCCCAGCCATAGATTTTAAATGTATTTTGTGCTATTGTTGAATGTTTATGCTATTTGTGTATGAGATTTATTTTAATTGCTTTGTATTAGTATTTGTATTTTGCTTTGTATTGTGGTTGTTATTGCTTGTATTGATGTATTGTGGGCTCGGCCTCATGTAAGCCACACCGAGTCCCTTGGGAGATGGTAGCGGGGTATAAATAAAGTATTATTATTATTATTATTATTATTATTATTATTATTATTGAATTTGGACAATGTTTTTAACTAGGAGATGTTAACGATAATGATGTTAGTTCTTATTGTTTTATTGTGGTTTTATATTGTCTTAATGCATAATCTGTATTTTGCTATTATATATGCTGACTTGTTGTAAACCGCCTTGAGTTGCCGATAGCCTGAGAAAGGCGGTATACAAGTATAGTAAATAAATAAATAAACTTTGCACTTGGAAATGGAATGAGGATGCTCATATCTAACCTTCACCACAAGTCAATGAGCTACTGATGATTGGCACTGCTCATTCGCTTCCAGTGCCTTCCCGCTGCAAGAAAGTGATACCAACTTCCCCCACGAAAATTCCCTGTGAGAGCTACGTGCCTTGTAACCTTACTTTTCAGATAACCCTCGTATGTTGTGTCACCCAAATGAAATGTTTGGAAAGCTCTGCCTTAGGCTGTGGAAGACTGTCTAGGAAGGTTTACCCTGCTCCCTTTCTGATAAGCTTCCTATTTAGTTTATTTTCTGACAAACTGGCTGGATTATGACATGGTACGGACCCCTTGTTTTAGATGCCATGAGCTATATCTACAAAACAAAAAGATTACTGGATTTAATGTTTAAAATGCTGTAAGTTGCACTGAGTATTTTTTTTTTTTTTTACAGAAAGGCATGGTGAGGATGCCCAAGATATGCTGCTGCTTGGGAACAATGACACAAGTGCCATTCCCTGTTCCATATGTAAAGACAAAAAGTTGGGGGTGGGTGGGGTGAGGGCTGGCAGTTTATTCTTATTTCAACCATGTCAGTGGGTTATTTTTTCTGCTTTATTTGAGAAGAGGCTTACTTTAAGCCAGTGGTTCCCAACAAGGACCACTTGACCAGGGACTGCTCTCCAACATTAGTACCAAAAGGGTTACAAATCAGTTTTTGGTCAACTTTAGATTCAGTTTGGTTATTTGGTGTGCTGATTCAGAACATTGCATTGTATAGACCACATTAGTCGCCTGAGTCACCTGCGGGCTGATATGGGCGGGATATAAGTGATGTAAATAAATGATGTAAATAAATTAGCTCTAGTTTCTGATACAGAACATATGCCATCCAGTAATCACCATCTGTTTACCCACAGAAAACCATATTTAATAAACTTCAGCACTGTAAGAGGGTTTTGTGAGACCAGTCAGTCGCTCTCGTTGCAACGGTGTAGTAACTGTGAGGCCGTGGACCATATTTTAGTTTTTGCGGACCACTAGTGGTCCACAGACCACAGGTTGAGAACCACTGCTTTAATGGTTCCAAAATCATGTCTCCACTTCCTGCCAGCTCACGAAACCCAATGCTCCAGCTGAGGTAGACTAAGCCCCTCAGCAAGATAGCAGAACAAAAAAAATAATTAAGACCATATAGTTAATGTCAGGCTTCCCAAATGAAGCTGGATTTCTAGGAAGGCACTGCCAGAAAAATGTGGTTTTTGAGTGCTAATTTAACAGGCTTGTGAAGGAAAAACACCACCTTTTTTCAATATTGCAGTTGTATTTTTCTGTGTCAAATTTGGGGGGTGGGGAAACATACAACACATAGTTCTTTCACAATACCATTCCTTATTGCATCACAGTGGGTTAAAGTACTGAGCTGCTGAACTTGCTGACCAAAATGTCACAGGTTCGAATCCGGGGAGCGGCAGGAGCTCCTACTGTTAGTCCCAACTTCTGCCAACCTAGCAGTTTGACAACATGCAAATGTGAGTAGATCAATAGGTACCACTCCAGTGGGAAGGTAACAGCACTCCATTCAGTCATGCTGACCACATGACCTTGGAGGTGTCAACAGAAAACGCTGGCTCTTCGGCTTAGAAACGGAGATGAGAACCAACCCCCAGAGTTGAACACGACTGGACTTAATGTCAGGGGAAAACCTTTACCTTTACCTTTATTACAGTTATCCTTTCACATTTCTGGTTTTGAAATTGTTGATTTGATTATTCAGTGATTTGTTTAAAAGTATTCAGGTTGTTTGGTTGGACTCTATGTCCAAACCCCTACAGTCATGCTGGAGGATGTAGAGATTTCTAGAGAGACCATCTCTTTAGGGCTCTCTGGTCCTCCTTTGCATTTCTATGGCCAGTGTCCAGTAGAAGTTTTTTTCCCATGTCAGGAGTGACTTGAGAAATTGCAAGTTGCTTCTGGTGTGAGAGAATTGGCTGTCTGCAAGGACATTGCCCAGGGGACACCCAGATGTTTTCGACGTTTTACCATACTTGTGGGAGGCTTCTCTCATGTCCCCGCATGGGGAGCTGGAGCTGGCAGAGGGAGCTCATTGGCACTCTCCCCAGATTCGAACCTCCTACCTGTTGGTCTTCAGTTCTGCCAGCACAAGGGTTTAACCCATTGTGCCACCAGGGGCTCTCGCTTAAAGAGCTGAGGGGGGAAAGGAAAGGTCCTGAGGCTGTTAGGAATTGTGGGAATTGAAGTCCAAAGCACTTGGAGGGCCCAGATTTGCCCATGCCTGATCTATAGTCTATGCCAGTGTTTCTCAACCTTCCTCATGCTGCGACCCCTTAATACAGTTCCTCATGTTGTGGTGACCCCCAACCATAACATTATGTTTGTTGCTACTTCATAACTGTAATTTTGCTACTGTTATGAATTGTAATGTAAATATCTGATATGCAGGCTGTATTTTCATTCACTGGGCCAAATTTGGCACAAATACCCAATATGCCCAAAATTGGAATACTGGTGGGATTGGAGGAATGGGACTGATTTTGTCATTTGGGAGTTGTAGTTGCTGGGATTTAGAATTAACCTACAATCAAAGAGACTTCTGAACTCCACCAACGATGGAATTGAACCAAATTTGGCACACAGAGCTTCCATGACCAACAGAAAATACTGGAAGGGTTTGGTGGGCATTGACCTTGAGTTTGGGAGTTGTAGTTCACCTACATCCAGAGAGCACCTTGGACTCAAACAACGATGGATCTGGACCAAAATTGGCACAGATCCTCAATATGCCCAAATGTGAACACTGGTGCAGTCTGAGGAAAATAAACCCTGACATTTGGACGTTGTTGTTCCTGGGCTTTATATTTCACCTACAAAGAGCGTCCTGAACCCCACCAACAATAGAATTGGGCCAAACTTCCCACACAGAACCCCCATGACCAACAGAAAATACTGTGTTTTCTGATGGTCTTTGACGACCCCTCTGACACCCCCTTCATAACTCCCATGGTGTCCCGACCCCCAGATTGAGAAACGCTGGTCTATGTACTCTCAGTTGTGCAAGGCTTGTGACCTGCCATCCCTGATTCAAGCTCCTCATCACAGACTTAGGCATGAAAGCTTCATCTTCCAATTTCATAGAATCCCATTCCCTACCCATCCTTCCGCCTTTTTTTTGCATCCAGAGCCATGCCTCTGACCTCACTCCCCTTGAAGGCTTGCCTTTGGGCCACGGCGCGCGACGCTGGACTCAAAGTAGCGCGTGCCGGGAAGACCGCTCGCTCCCACTCCCCCCCCCCCCGCCCCGTTTTGCCTCCTCGAGCGCAAGCCCGCCCTGCAGTGCGCATGCGCGGGGGAAATCCATCTCTGTTTTGTGCTGCTCTCTCTCGCCTTTCAGGACTTTCTCTCCAGAATTCAAGTCCTCACTTTCTTACTGATGTGTTATTGTTAGACTTACCAGTACCAATTGCAAGCTGGGTGAGGAGGTACTAACTGCAAAACCAAAAAATAAAAATAAAATAAAAACTTGCAAAGATCAAAAAAGAGGGGGGAAGCTTCCCAAAATGTCCCTCTTCTTTCCTGGAAACTTTCAGGGAGCTCCAAAAAGAGGGAAGCCAGCAGGGGGACCCAAAGCCAGCGGTGGAGTAAGTATGCACATCCCTTTCCTTTCTTTTCCTTGAAGAAAATCCCTTTGTTTCTCCGGGCATCTTTAAGAAAATAGGGAGAGGGAGCGAAAATCAATCTATCTTTCTATCTATCTATCGACTATCTAAATACAGGACATGCTATATACAGGAAGGCAGAAAACGTGTACACACACACACACACATATTGCACGTACATTTTCTGCATTCCTGTATATAGGATGTTTCCCTCCCCCAATGCAAAAGTTTTTTGTAGCGATGCTGATCATTTGAAGGCTAAATAAATAAATACGCGTATATTAGAGAATAAATGTGATACTAACGATTTAATTAAGAGTTGCATATTCCCTTTTCAATTTGCAGTTTTATGCAAAGTATTCAAAGAGTCCATTTTCGAAGCCCGGAGTTGCAGAGCTCACTTACTTTCTTCCAAAAGTTTCAACTGGAGTTTTTGTTCAACTCTTGGAATATCTAATCCTATGAAGGATGCATGCATTTGGGAGGAAGAAGGGGGGGGGGATGCAACAAAATAAACTTTTCAGGATTATAAACTGTTAAGTGTATCGATATTTTTTAAAAAAGGGAAAAATTAAAATAAAGTCCAACACGGTTAAGAGTGGATTCCCCCCAAAAACAATTGCAGAAAGGAAATAAATCCAGAATTATAGAACGTTAATGTAAACACTCTTCGAAAAGAATTGCAAGTAAATAAATAAAATACAGAATATTATAGGATGTTAAAAGTGGATATATTTTTGGAATATCCTGCATATATGTATATTGAGTGGAACTACTTTTTGCAAACTTTGCCCAAACTTTTTGATTTACGACAGGCATGGGCAAACTGTGGCCCTCCAGGTGTTTTGGAATTCAACTCCCACAATTCCTAACAGCCTACCAGATATTAGGAATTGTAGGAGTTGAAGTCCAAAACACCTGGAGGGCCAAAGTTTGCCCATGCCTGCTTTACAAGCTGATCCCTCCTTGGCTGAGTACTTGCATTTTTTTTGTGCTTTTTGGTAAATGCAGACAAAGGAAGAGAGGGAATTTGGAAGCTTTTTCAGAGGTCCAACACAGTGAAAAGGCAGACAAAGGGTGCATCCACATTGTAGAATTAATGCAATTCGACACCACTTTAACTGCCTTCCTTGGCTCAATGCTGTAGAATCCTGGGAGTTGTGGTTTAGTGAGGGACCAGCACTCTGGCAAAGAAGGCTAAAGATGGCATAAAACTAAAACTCCCAGGATTACATACTACTGAACCTTGTTAGTTAACAGTGATGTCAAACTGTATTAATTCTACAGTGTAGATGCACCCAGATAGCTTCACAACCAAGGAGTGGGCATCAGATCAGCAGGAGGGGGTCTGTGGCTGCAGGAACCATTGTTTGGAAAGCGTATCTCTCTCTTTCTCCCCCCTCCTTTTTCTGGAGGAAATATTTGATGTTAGTTACCCAGGCCTGTTTCAAATGGGTTGTCTGAGTCACACAGCGAATGAAGGAAACAGTGGCTAACCTCAAAGGCGTCTTTTCTTTCTCTCTCTCTTTGTAATAGCTCCAGGAGATGCACTGCAGGAATGGTTAAATAAGAACAGATGTTGGCTTTGCAGGCTGTACCTACAGACCAGCCTTGGCTGCAAAGCTTTGTAGGCAACTCACACCAATTCTGACTCCAAATCTAGAAAATTCAAATGGACTTCATTTGAATGGCTCTCTTATAGCTTGTTCCTGACACGTTTACTTGGGATGACTCTCTTTGTTCAGTGGGATCTGCATGGCGAAGTAAGTGCTCATGAAATTAGGTGTTTTTTAATGTGTGGGAAGTAATCAATCATGGGTATTAAAACTTGAGAACATAACTGTATTCCAAAGGTGCATCTGCACAGTAGAATTAATGCAGTTTAACACTACTTTTACTGCTATGGCTCCATGCTGTGGAATCCTAGGATTTGTAGTTTGGTGAGGCACCAGCATTCTAAAGACCTTGCAAAACTGAAACTCCCATGATTCCACAGTGTTGAGCAATGGTAGTTAAAGTCCTCACATGAATTCTACAAGTGAGGGTCAGTACTGGGAACTGTCACTTCTTGCCTACATGGGAAGACCAGTTCTCTGCAGAGCCTAGTAAAGTTCCTTTTCCAGACTGGTTAAGACTCCTAACACTGGTTTTCAAAGGTTGTCATCTCAGTAATCCTTTATTACATAATCAGAAAAAAATGTGGGTGGAATAACATTGTAAGTCATTACAATGCTTAGCATAATTGTATCTTAAAATGCAGAAGAATCTGGTTTGGTGTTGATAGACTTGTTCTCACTTGTGTGTTGATGCAACAGTGTGGCAGCATTTGATCCAGAAGGGAAGTAATACTAATGACTGTACAGGTAAATTTTCTATGAAATGGAAAATGGTTTCTCCCTATGTAGATACTGACATTTGGATATAATCTTATTCAGTTCCTTAAAATACGCCATTTTGATTTTATCTTCTGTCTCAAATGGTGCTTTACACCCATAAGTAAATATTAGAAATATAGTAGATGGTTGCTTTTTTCAGATAATGCAAAAAAAATAAATAAATCCTAAAACTGCTTGGGGGAGTCTTTGGATTTAATTTTCAATCAGTTCCACACATTAGCATTCAATCTTCCTGTAGTTGCATATAGCTTTAAAATAATTGAACATTTTGATCAAAAAGTGATAATTGTATGCTATCTTTAACCTCTTTTTCATTTCACGACCAGGCAGTAATAAGCTGTGAAGTATACTTGTATTCTTAAAAGTAACTGTAGTTTTGCAAAACTTGCGTCAATCAGAACATACATTAAATAAACAATTGCCTTTGATGAAGAATTGCCTATAATTTATACCAGTGGTTCCCAACCTTTAGTTCTCCAGGTGTTTTAGATTTCAACTCCCACAATTCCTAACAGCTGGTAAGATGGTTGGGATTTCTGGGAGTTGAAGTCCAAAACCCCTGGAACCACTGATTTAAACTAAGAGACAAAATCTGCTAATCTTGTGTGCTGCATTCTCATATATTCTCATAATGTTCTATCTTTTTAAAAATAATTTTATTGTTTTATAGTGTATATAGGAAACAAAACAAATGAAAAAAAGAAAAATATATGCAAAAGATGCTCGTTAAACATATGAAAAATCAGACTTGGCTATACAGTTAAATATACCTTAACATTTCTTAACATTTCTCTATCCTCACACGCATGAACCCCACCCCATGATTCCTCAAAAAAGGATCACACAACGAACCCATATATCTTCTTTCATTAAATCTCCTTTGTGGCAATCTTCAAGTTTACCTTTGTCTTCTTTTCCAGATATCCAAGTGCCAGCCACCATTTGTTTGCAAATTCTTCATTATTTCCTCCTCTGCTGCTATTTGTCAGCTTCTTTCTTCTATCATACTATTGCATTGTAACCTACCTCCAGGATTGCTGCGCTCCTGTTTTTCAAACTGATGTCTGTGGGATAAAATGATAGTCAAAGAATCTGAAAGAATGTTGTTTTAGGAGAAGCTCTGCTTTTATCTTATCTTTGAAGCTCAGAACACCTCATGTTAAAACTGATTGGATTGTTCAGAACAGATATGGCACATGACTTCATGGACTAAGATGAGTGCCTTATCCAAGACTGGATGGCTAGTGGTTATAGTTTTATTGTGTCAGAAGGGACTTTAGAAACTGCAAGTCACTTCTGGTGTGAGAGAATTGGCCGTCTGCAGAGACTTTGCCCAGGGGACGCTTGGATGGGTTACCATCCTGTGGGAGGCTTCTGACATGCCCCCTCATGGGAAACTGGAGCTGACAATTGGGAGCTCACTCTGTCTTGTGGATTTGAACTGCCGACCTTCATGTCAGCAGTTCAGCCTTCACCAGGCTTTAACCGACAACTCCCAGAAATCCCAGCCAGTTTACCAGCTGTTAGGATTTCTGGGAGTTGAAGGCCAAAACATCTGGGGACCCACAGGTTGATAACCACTTGTTTAACTCATTGCACCACTGCAGTTATAATAATGCTTATGTTTGAAATCAAATGGCTGAACATATTGAAACATTGTAAAATACAATTTCTTGATCATATATAATTCTCTCCCAATATTCTAAATAGATACACACTAATTGAAGGGGGAAACCCCTTCCACATTTGAAGGTGGTTCCTTCCCCCAACCCTCTTTGTAAAACACTGATCTTACCTATAATACATTTTTTCTATTGGTTTAAAGACATGCTGGCATCCTCTTCAGTCTTTTTGGAGAGATTACAGTCTGTTAACAGGAAGACACTTTAGTATGGATTTGAGTCAGCATACTTCCAAGAACTGCTTTCAAGGTACCTGATAATGCATTCTCTGAAAAACTAGCTGTGTTAGGCTAAAATCTTGTTGGCTAGTTCCAACTAAAGTAGTTCATTGGATCGGTTGTTGAATGGTGAGTAAGCTTCTTCTCATAGAAGTAACTATACGATATTAGGTCACTGTAGCCAAAATAACAGAATCTTAGGATACCTTAAAGCCTAGGAATGATTTTGTGGACTAGAGTCAATTTCAGCAGATGCAGCTGATGAAGTGTACTCAAAAGTTTTTTTTATTATTTCAGTAGCCTGTATCCCTCCATTATTCAAGTATTTACTATCTGCTTTACAGCCGTTTATGGAATGTCTTCTTGTTTACACAAAAAGACAGAGGTATATGTTTAATTTGGGAACTTGGGAGAGGTTTCCGTTTGAAATCCAAAGTACTTCCATATTTGTAATATTTAGTGATGGCTGAGTTTCTTATAGACCTCACTTTTTTGGGAAATATGGGAGTGAAAATCGCTGCAGAGCAGTTCCAGGTAGGTAATTCAATGGTAAGGTGGACTTAACAGGTCCAGGTTATTTGACAGGGGACATCAGTGGTGCTATGTTTACAGTTTGCATATGGCCTTTTATGGAATTTTAATGTTTAATGTTTCAACATTATACATTGTTTAATCACTTTTAAAATAACTCTTATAGTTAAACTGTTATTAATTACTTTGTATCATTTTAATCTGTTGTTTTTCAATATTGTATGTTGTTAGCTACCTTGAATCTATTGGAAGAAAGATGGAATGTGCCGTAAATTAATAAAATAATAAATAAATAAATCCACAAATGTTTAGATCCTTTTGTGTGTTAGATTTTACAATGTCCAAAGATTTTTCACTGTTTTGCTAATGTGCTTCTTACTCTTCCACCTTATTACTTGTCTTTTATTTATTTATTTAGTGTTTGTAGTTGCTTCTTAGTCTACACAATGTAGATTATCAAACACAATTTGAATATAGCACACTTGTTTTTGTATGTATATAATCTAGGAATTGTCAAGTTGAATTTGAATGACCCAGTTAGATGAGTTTTCTCCTTGTGTCTTCTGTAGGAGGTTTATTTTGTTGAAGAGCAAATTGCCATGCAGAGTCCCAGTTCATATATAGTTTTCTCCATACCCATTTTCTTCTGCAATGGGAACTGATTTCTTAGGGCCCTTCCTCACAGGCCCTATATCCCAGAATCTGATCCCAGGTTTCCTGCTTTAAACTGGATTATATGAGACCACACTGACAAAAAAATCTAGGATCAGATCCTGGGATATAGGGCCTGTCTGGAAGGGCCCACAGTTTAATACTATATGCATTTAACTCAGTAACAAGACTGATGAAGCCCACTTTAGGTATGTAGGCGTTGGATAGCAAGCTTAGTTCTTTGCATAATTTAGAGGTGAAAATATGTTTCAAAATAAACTTTAAAGACCCAACCTCATCATTTCCAGATGAAAATGCTTATTTGCTCACAAAAAAGTGATGTTAAGCTGCTCTGGTTTGTAGATATTGACTGCAAATTGAAATCGTTTGAAAGGCTTTCAAGGAAGGAGCCAAGCTCTATCAAGCTCTAGCGAAGCCATCTTTTCTCCTGAGGCATCACGAGAGCATTCCTAAAACGTAATAAGCATTCTCTAGGAGCTTGAATTAGGCTACTGGACTAGATGATCTGATGTAGGAAAACTTTTATTTGTGCTTGAAATGTTTATTGTCTTCATAAGAATCCAGTCCCTATGATGTTATTTAATTTTAGAGCACGATTAATATGCTGGCTTTGTTTCTCTTTGATTTATGTTGCTACTTGAACACTTAATGCCCAAAGGCTATGTATAAGATTTGTCTTTTTGTGTTCTGAAGTTTGTTTTACTGGATGGTTGACTTGAATAGGTAAATCTTGTCTTTATGTCTGTTTTATAGCAGATTTTAAATCTCTCGCATTCTGTCTCAGCTCTGTATGGTCAGTATCATTTCCTGTATTTGAAGCTTGTAGACATAGCTTACTTAATGTGGTTTAAGTAATCTTTTCTGAGAATTTTTTTTTATCTGTGTTTATTCTCCAGAGCAAATAATTGCTTTTCCTGATCAAGTCCATCTAACCCAGTGCTCTTATTTACAACAGTAGCTAATCAAATGATTGTGGGCGAAGGGACCCTGGAGCATCTTTGAGACTAATCAAGAGAAAAAAATGGTAGCACGAGTAGACTTGGTCTACTTCATCAAATACATAGAGACAAGTAATAAAAATAGTAATAGGAGAAACCCCAGGGGCTATCCAGTCCAACCCCCTTCTGCCATGCAGTAAAAGCACAATCAAAGCACCCCCAACAGATTGCCACCCAGCCTTTGTAACAACAACAACAACAACAATAGAAGAAGAAACCCCAGGGGCCATCCATTTCAACTCCTTTCTACCATGCAGGAAAGGCATAATCTAAGCATCCCCTGGGTGGTGAGAGGGAAATAGCCTTTTGGAAGCAAGCAAGGCAAGGAGGAAAGTATCTGGGTAGCGAGGAAGGCGAGGAAAAAAGGCTTTTGGTGGCAAGGAAGGTGGGAGGGGGAGGAGCAGGAAAGAGGAGGGAAAGCTTGGAGGGGGAGGTAAACACAGAGTCCCTCAGTATGCTTTATGGAGCCGCAAGGGCTCCTCAGAGCACACTTGAAGAACCGCTACTCTAGCTGAATGGGAGAAAGCAAAGACAACATAAGAACCAAACTATGCAAACAACACTTCTATAAGCTAAGGGATGGTTTTGAAAAAGGTAGAACCTATAACATATTCTTGTAAAAACTCCTGAAAGGAAACCTGAGAGTTATTTTTTGGTTTCACCCTTGATAAAAATATCACGGCTGCCTTTCTGGATGACGTCATCTGTGTCTTTATGATATACCATACAGAACCATTATCCTACAACTCAGGGTTTGTTACATATAGTATTTATGACTTGCCACATGACTCGTGGCAGTTCTTGGGTTCCTCTAGAACTGGCAATTTATGAATCATCTTGTTTGCTTATTTTTGAGGCAATGCTAAAAGAATTGAGGCTGTTATCCATATCAACTAACTGGGAAGAAAACAATTTGAATTCTAAAATGCAATTGCCATTCCTAGACATCTTTTTGTTACAGTTTCCAGGAACATCTTAAGTTGCAAAGCAATTTCTAATAACAGTTTCTGGGTGAAAATAGGGCAGTGCTCTGAAACACTTGTGGATCTTATGAAAGGGAGTGAAGTCATGCAATAATGCTCCCCAGTTTTCTTGTTTCTTGTAGCTTTAGTTTGACCTGTTGCTTCTAGCTTTTATATGCCTTTGCTTACCTTAACTTAATCTTTCTCTTTTGCTGATGTAATAGTCCTTAACCTCTCATTTATATTCTTTTTCCCAGGGCTGAAGATAGTGATAGCTTGAAATAGCATATTCCTCTGATCCATGGGTTCTTCTCTGAGAGTCGATCAAAGTGGGGAAGACAGATGAACAAACTCAACAACTTTTCTTCTGCACAGACACAGTATCAAGACCCTCATCTCACCCTGACAAAAAGCAGATTGTTATCTCGCTACCAGACATTTCGTGATGATGAGTGGGAAGTTGTGGAGCGCACACTCAGCCTCCTGCAGGCCAGTAGGTTTTACTGGGGGGCCTTGTCTGTGCAGGAGGCTCATGCTAGATTACTGCAAGAACCAGTGGGGACCTATCTTTTGCGAGACAGCTCTCAGGGAAATTGCCTCTTCAGTCTCAGTGTTCGCATACCATCTGGACCTGTCAGCCTCCGGATCTCTTTCCAGAAGGGTTACTTTTGGCTGAAGCATTGGTTCTCAGACTGTGTGGTAAGGCTTCTTGACTTGGTGGTGGCAGGAGCCAGGACCACCCCTCTCTACTGTGATGAACTGGGAAAAGTCCGTCTAGTGTTTTCTGAGCCTCTCTGCAGGGACTTCAGGGTGGTACCCATGCTGCAGGAGCTCTGCCGTAAAACCTTAATCGCTTCTGGTTTCCTCGGACACAGCAGTCCTTGGAATCTTCTTCCCTGTTGGGAACAGACAAATAGCAAAGACTGTGTGTGGAAGAAAAAAGTATGAAAGTGCCAACAATGCCAATATGCTAAATAAATATGACATTATTTTAACTGTTTTCTTAGAAGCTCCTTTAAACAGCTACCCATGAATAATTCTTTTTATAGGATAAAGTTGAATGTTCCCTGACTTCTAGATAATTTCTTTTCCTTGGCAGCTTGTTCCATATTTGAATTCAGCCAATATTATACTGAGCAAGAGGAACAACGCCGTTCAATGTTCTTGATGCCTTAGCCAATACCCATGAGTCTTTCCTGATGAAATATTTAGTTCTATTTTAGTGATTAATGCTGCAGTATTGCTTGTTTGGAGATTGAATGTTGATCTGTGGATCTGAAGAGATACGGGTCTGTGTATGTGGGATGGGTGTGAAATATAGACAGACAACTTTATTTTCAATAATGCACAGAATTAATTACAGTACTTGAAAAATGCATAGTCTCTTTCACTCCTGCCTATACAGAGATATATTAGTGATAAAATTCCATTCATTCTGCATTCTATTTGCTGGATATGGCTTGTCTTATCAGCAGAAGAAAAGCCAATATGTAGTGACCAATTGGGGCCTCTTCCACACAACTGAATAAAATCCCACATTATCTGCTTTGAGCTGGAATATAAGGCAGTGTGGACCCAGATAACCCAGTTCAAAGCAGATATTGTGGGATTTCCTGTCTTGATATTCTGGGAGACCTTCCACACAGCCCTCTATCCCAGAATATAAAGGCAGAAAATTCCACATTATCTGAGTGTGGACTCAGATAACCCAGTTCAAAGCAGATATTGTGGGATTTCCTGTCTTGATATTCTGGGATACTGGGCTGTATGGAAGAGCCCTGGGACTTGGGAGAACTAGGATCTAATCTGCACTTTGCCAAAGGACATACCAGGTGACCTTTGGTTAGTAATTCTCTAATTCTCTTTCAACCAGGCCCACCTCGCAGCACTATTGTAGGGGGAAAGGGAGAGAGACAGCCGTACATGCTGCCCTGTGTTCATGGGAGGAAGTATCAGTACTATTGTACTATTTATACAATAGTACTGATACTGTGGTCAGCATTCATATCTTTGTTGGGGGGGGGGGTCAACTAAAATCTTACAAAATAGAAAGCTAGCTCCTGAGTTTTCTTGAACTAGTAATCAAGCTATATATCAAGGAAAGCAGGAGCTGGAAGAGGTGGTAGGTGGAGACAAAATGTTTTGAAGTAAGTAGCCACGTTTCATGTATCACCCTATATTAAATTTCCAATCAAGTTATTGAGTAGGCTGTACAAAAGTAGAGGAAATTGGAACCACCCCAGTATAAATTAATAATGGGCACATTGACAGTGATTAAAAAGACCAGAAACGCACAGGTTTTGTTCCTGTTATTTCCAATTTTATTTTGGAGATCCATATGCACCTTTTTTGCCAAAAATAATTTCCATCAGCTCCTAGTACTATCAGATTCTTTTTATAACAGTCCCCAAGGCCAGGCTATTTTAATCCAGTATAAAATAACAAAATCTAGGACTTCCCTATCAGTCTGGATATGCCCGAAATGAGGCACAGGAGCATGTGTTTATGTACCTATTCATTGTCTTATAATTTTTAATCCATATGTGTGTGTGTGTATTGTCCTCCTCTTTTGTGTTTTCAATTGTTTCCAAATTTATGATTGTAAGATGACCTACCATAAGGTTTTCCTGGTAGATTTGTTCAGAGCGGGTTTGCCATTGCCTTCCTCTGAAGCTGAGAGAGTGTGACTTGCCCAAGGTCACTCAGTGCCTTTTCATGGCTGAGTAGTGGTTTGAGACCTGGTCTCCTGAATCACACTGGCTCCAAAGAAGGTGTTACAAATGTTTATCATGTGACTTAGTCAATCTGCAATAACAGAGAACCCTCTATTTTTTTTTATTTTTACCTGTAATGTATTTTATTCCCAACATAAATGCCCTGAGGAGCACGAACTATATTCCCTCGGCTCACATAACTCAAGTATACACTCAATAAATTTTCTGATTCTCAAAATTCAGTATACACGCTATAAATGTTCTGGTTCTCAAAAAAGGAGAGAAAGGAGACTGGGGCAGCATCGCACTATCATATTTTTCAAGCAAGATTTTTATCATATACGGAGCAAAAATTGCCAGATGTTCAAACTGGGTTGAGAAAAGGAAGAGGCTAATAAGGATCATATTACAAGCATATGTTGATAATAGAATGTATCAGACAATATTAGAAGAATACGTATTTCTTCTGCGTGGTACTGTGAAATCCACACCTGTGGTATTTCCCTGCGTCCACGCAGCTGACTCGGATCTTTCTTGAAAGCTTTTCCTAATTAGGGACTCCAGCCCCGCCCATCTACTCCTAATAAAGCCAGGCAGCGGGGCTTGGAGCCTTAATTCCTTTTGTCCGCGAAAGCAGCAACAACTCGGTGTTCTCTCCTAAAACAACTATTGGTTTGACTCAAGGACTCCAGTTTGACTACTCTAACAGACAGCAATTCCAACTTTTGTTCTGGGACCTTTGTTTATCCTATTTAGGCTAGTGGGAGGACAAACCCACTCCCTCCCTCTTAAAAAAAAAATGCCGTGTCCTCTGAGGCGCAGGCTTTTTTGCCTTTGGCAATGGGCAGTAACTTACCTTCTTTTTCTTCTGTTCCCCTCGCTCAGAAAGCAGGAGGGAAGAAGATTTTTACCAGCCTACCACCCCTTACAGACCCAGGAACTGGTAGAGCTTGTGGCAACAAACTGCCACTGTGGCTTTGTGCCAATAACTTTGTTTTGGGTTGCAGCCACGCCTCTCAGCTGTCTCTGTTTTTTAAGGACAGCTTGCTCTCACTGCCCGTGCTTTCTCTGCCCCATTTACCCCAGCAGGCAGTGGACGCTGCAACGATCTCTGCCATGCTTTTGCCCCCCTCAGGGGAGGGGAGGCTCAAGGCAGCCACGCCACCTGTGTGAGTGATGGCTAGCCAAGGCTTGCCTCCACGCCCATGGCATATAACGCCTTGGAGGGGCCTTTGGGTTGCAACAATTCCTGCCATGTTTTTGCCCCCCTCAGGGGAGGGGAGGCTCAAGGCAGCCACGCCACCTGTGTGAGTGATGGCTAGCCAAGGCTTTGCCTCCACGCCCATGGCATATAACGCCTTGGAGGGGCCTTTGGGTTGCAACAATTCCTGCCATGTTTTTGCCCCCCTCAGGGGAGGGGAGGCTCAAGGCAGCCACGCCACCTGTGTGAGTGATGGCTAGCCAAGGCTTTGCCTCCACGCCCATGGCATATAACGCCTTGGAGGGGCCTTCGGGTTGCAACAATTCCTGCCATGCTTTTGCCCCCCTCAGGGGAGGGGAGGCTCAAGGCAGCCACGCCACCTGTGTGAGTGATGGCTGCCAAGGCTTTGGGTCTAAGCCCATGGAATATAACTCCTTGGAGGGGCCTTCGGGCTACTATCCTCCCTCTGCGTCATGCTGCCTGGGAGCTTCAGTGACGGCTCAGAATGTAAGTACTGTGTCTTTTGGACCCCATCTCCACTTGGCCCATGCCTCAACAGGTAGGTTGCTACTCTTTTGCATAGGCAAACTGCACCCTCCTTTCCTTTTCAAGGATTTGTAGTCCCTTCTTTTGGTTTTCAGGAGTTTATTAAAACTTTTTCCTAAGCTCATTTTGGTGCTTCCTTCAGCTGCAACCAGTCAATGAGTCTGATGTAGATTCTGACTCCTATGAGTAGCAGATTTCTCCTACTCTTGAGGAGGACTTTTCCATCCCAGCTTCCTTAGGGGATGTGTTACCTAATTTTTTTCTCCTTGATTGCTTAGAGGATCTGCTTTTCTCAGTTGAGCAACAGCAGAAACAAGCTCCAAGTACAGTTCTCCCAGTTCTCCCAGCACTTCCATATTCGCTTAAGCTTGGAGAAAAACAAAGGGCAACTCCTGTATCTGTGTCTGGAATTTCTAAGTTTGTAACTGTACTTTACTGCATACGCACCTTTTCAGCAGAGTGGTTAGTTAAGCCTACTAAACTGAACTTTATTGTGGTCAAAGTTGTTTAATCCACTGTGATAAGAAGATCCACCCCACTGCTAGCCTACTTACTTGCATGATTCATTACCATGCTTGTCTGGCAGCCTCTCAGGTAGCTCAGCACCTTCTTTGGATCTTCTTCCCCTACAACATCAACAGATCCCAAGGGCTTTCTGTCAGTAGTATCTCACCTTAGCTTCTCATCACAACGCTACGGCTAAGCACAGCACCAATACAGTACTAAGGTGTTTGCTGCTGTTGCAGCAGCCATCCACCAGCATGTGTAGATCCTCTACCCTCTCCAAAGTAGGCAGAGCAATGGCAGGATAACTGCCCATGGCAGAACATAGCCTGCTTCTAAGTTTGGCTTTTTACCACAATCTAGCCTAGATTGTGGTGGCCAGCCCCTCAGCTTAATTATCCAGGGGTGACAACAAACTAAAGGGAAAGAAGAAGATCAGGGCCAATAGTTTTTTCGCATGCATTTTCTCTTCTTTAATAGCCTCCAACCCTTCAGCTCCAGTTTTTGGAGCTCTACCTCATCATTTTTAGATTCATGGCATTAGATCTCTTCTCACTCATGGGTGTTGGAGATTACAGAGCATGTTTATGCAATTGAATTTTTCAAACTGTCCCCAGTAGGGACTCTACGGGCCACTCCTCCTCCTGTGTTATAGCAGGAGGTAATTACTTGTTTCAAAGGAGCAGTAGCTTCTTTACATCTTTCTATGTTTCCTTCTTTTTCCTTTTCCCCAGCTGTTTTTTGGTTTCCAATAAAGGCAGTGGGCTTTGGCCAGGTTTGGACCTTACAGGATTTTATGCATATATTGCATATTGCAAATTTCAGGTATTGTCATTACCAACCATCCTCCCTCTGTTATCCAGCAAGACATGGTTCAGTAGCATTGATTTGAAGGATGCCTTTTTTCATGTGGTATTAGACCACAAGACGGTAGATTTTTGTCACTTTTTACTAGCAGTCAGGTTTTTTCATTTCAAGTTCTTCATTCTGGTATCTCCACAGCTCCACAGGTGTTACTAAGGAGATGGCTGTATGCTGGCTCATCCCTGGGTGCACGGGGTAGTAGTTTCCCCCTATATTTATGGCTGGTTGCTGGTGCACAGTCCTGTGAGTATCTACAGTGGAACATTCACTTTACTCTCTTTATAGCAGACGCTTGGTCTTTTTATCAACAAGGTAAAATCTCTTCTTCAGCCTATCCAAACAACCAATTCATGGGGCCTGTATTGGACTCTTGGCATGCAAGAGCCTACTTGCTAGAAGACAGGTTTCTGAATCTGCATTCATTAGCTCTTTGAGTCTGGCAGAAGCCATACATCCATGCCAAGGATGTCCAGTGCTTTTTGGGACACATGGCATTCACCACAGCTGCCACTCCTTTCTCCTGTTTGCACCTTCGGCCTCTCCAGAATTGGTTTCTTTGGGCACTTCATCCCATGCAGGATGAGCCCAATGAATGTGTCATTGTCCCTCTAGCCATCCACAGGTCTCTCAACTAGTGGACTCATCGCTCCAATCTCTGTGTGGGCGATGTTAGCAACCGACACTCACCTCAAGGGTCACACCATCCATGGTCCTTAGGCGGCCATAGAGGGCATGGAGCACATCAACTATTTGGAGTTACTCGCAGTACAAATGGCACTGCATCTTATCTCTCATTTGCTCATGGACAGTATTGTCCACCTTACTACCACCACCACGATTGTGATTTGCTTGCCCTCATCATCAGAATCGGGGACTGGTATACCATAACCATCAGTGCCATTCATCAAGAATTCTCTTGCTGGCTCCCTCAGTCAGACAGTTTATACTGACCACTAATGGTCCCTTCATCCTTCCCAGGCATGGGAACTCTTTGTCAGATGGCACACTCCCCTTCTGGACTTGTTTGTCTTTGGAGCACGTCTTGCCTCCACCAGACAGGCTGTTGGGAGATGCCTTCCTCCTGGATTGGACATCCACCCACCTGTACATCTTTCCACTGTTGCCAGTGCTGTCCAGCGTGGTCTCTCGTCTTCAAGCAGAGCAGGTAGATTGCATTCTCATCACGCCATGGTGGCCTCGCCAGCCATGGTTTGTCATTCTGCTCCAACTTGCAGGCAGCTGTTACATTCAGTTGCCACTCAGACCAGACTTGCTGGCTATGAGCAACAGCCCAGTCCCGTACTCCCAGGTCACTCAGTTCCGGTTGACGGCGTGGCAGCTCCAGCCTCAGCCCTCTCTCAACCAGTAAAGGGCATTTTGGACCTTGCCCTGAGCCCTGCCACTAAACATTGTTACATTTGTAAGTGGTATCATTTTTGCATTTTTTCACAAAAGCAAGGGGTTCAGCCTCTGTCTGCTTCCACTTCCCTCCTGGATTTTTTGATCTCTCTGTCAGATTCAGGACTCTCATTATCATTCTTGAAGGTCAATCTGGCAAATATAGATTCGTTTAGAAGCGAGCATTCTCTTCCCTCTCCTTTATCCGATCCTTTTGTAAAGAGATTTCTGCAAGGCTTTAGAAATTTCTGGCCCCAAGTAGGCCTGTGCCCCCCTTGGAGGTTGGAGGTTGTTCTTTTCGCCCTTACGAAACCACCATTTGAGCCAATGGTCACTTCTGACATGTTCCATCTATCATGGAAAACGGCATTTTTAGTGCCTATTACTTTTGCTTGTCGCGCTAGCGAGCTTATGGCTCTTGAGTCGATAGTCCTTACCTGAAATTTCATAAGGATGTCATGCTGGGCACAGACATTTCCTTCTTACCTAAGGCAGCATCATAGTTTCATATGTCTCAGGACATTGTCCTTCCAACCTTATTTCCAAATCCTTCTACTCCCCTGGAGCAGTCTTTGCACCTTCTTGATGTGCGGAGGGCTCTTGCTTTTTATGTCCACCGCACAGCTCCATTACGGAAGTCCCTACGACTTTTTGTTAAGTACCGTAGGGATACTGTGGGCCTTCCTGTTTCTACCCAGAGGTGGCGGCCTGGATAGTTGCAGCTATCCGGCTAGTTTGCGAAATGGCAGGACTGGACTTACCTGTTCAGATCCATGCTCATTCCACTAGAGCATTGGCACCCTCCATGGTTTTTTTGCACAGTGTGCCTCTGCATGATATCTGTCGAGTGGCCATATGGTCAACACCGCATACTTTTGTCTCCCATTATAAATTGGATTTAGCTGCCAAGAAGGAGACGGCTTTTGGGAGAGCAGTACTTTTTTCTGCACTAGCATGACACCCGCCATCCGTGGGACTGCTCGCTAGTCTACCACAGGTGTGGATTTCACAGTACCACGCAGAAGAAAGTAAGGTTGCTTACCTGTAATCATGTTTCTTCTAGTGGTAACTGTGAAATTCACACAACCCGCCCATCCTCCCCACATTCTGTCATGCCTTTTATCTCCGACTGTCTTTCGCGGTACGGAATTAAGGCTCCAAGCCCCGCTGCCTGGCTTTATTAGGAGTAGATGGGCGGGGCTGGAGTCCCTAATTAGGAAAAGCTTTCAAGAAAGATCCGAGTCAGCTGCGTGGACGCAGGGAAATACCACAGGTGTGAATTTCACAGTTACCACTAGAAGAAACATGATTACAGGTAAGCAACCTTACTTTACTGTGTAGATTACACCAAATATTTTGAGTGTTTACATAATGAGAAATTATGGTATGCTCTAAAAGTAATTGATGTTCCACAATGTCTGATGGTCCTATAATTTCACAATCATTATGGACAAGAGGCCACTGGCAGGACAAAGTATGGAGCAACAGAATTGTTTCCATTTGATAATGGAGTTTGGCAAGGATTCACCTTATGACCCCATCTCTTTTATTTTTATGCAAAAAACAAACAAAAAAAAACCCAGAAAGGAGGATTAGACCAGGAGAAGGCATGGAAATTGGGAAAAATAGCACCAGTGATTAAATATATGTAAATGATGCATTATTTGCAGAATTTATTTTTGACTTGGAATTAGTATAGATGGAAGTTAAGGGAGAAAGTTCAAATGTGGTGTTACAGCTGAATATTAGGAAAATAAAAATAATGAACACATTATTTACATAAATTTAAATGGGATTATGATTAAATACATTATTTTTGTTTGCTGAGTAATAATTCATAAATGGAGATGGTAGTTAAGTAGTCAGAAGAAAACTACAGCAACTATGAAAGAACTAGATAAGATACTCAGGGGCAGAGATTCATCACTGAATGCCACTGTCAGAATCATCCATGCTATAGTAATTTGGAAATCTTCATACTGGTGTTTAAGATGGACAGCAAAGAAAGCTGATGGCGAAAAAATCAACACATTTGAAATATGGTGTTGGAGGAGACTTCTACAGATATGATTGCTGAAAAGATGAATGGGTCCTAGCAAAACAGGTCTGAAATCTCACTAGAAACCAAAATGAGTACTATGGATATATCTTGAAATGGCATGACCTGTTAGAAAAGGTAATAATGGTAAGAAAGAAAAAGAGGAAGACCATGTTAGAGATCAAGGAAGCCACAATCCTGAGATTGCAAGATCTGAGCAGAACAACTTAAGTTCTGACCAAGGATCTTGGAGTTTTTTCATTCATATGTGTGAGGAAAATGGGGTCTATCCCAAGGTATTGACCCTTTTGGAAAATAAATATGAAAATTGAATCCATTAGGAAACAAATTCCCTCAGCAGAATGTAGCAGAAGTAATATGCCTCAGTGACTATAGCCTAACCACTTAAAGAAAATATTAGAAAAAGGAAGAGTCCCTGTGAAGTTAGACATTTGAAGTTAAGGACAAAGAAGGCAAGAGTCAGAAAAGGTGAGAGTTTTATATGACCACAGACGTTCCTTGGGTCACATAGCATATTGTAAATAAGACAGTCCAGATAATCAATTATGTTCTACTTTAGAATAATAATAATAATAATAATAATAATAATAATAATAATAATTGTAATAATAGTTTTATTTCTTGCCCACCTCTCCTCACAGCTAGAAGCAGGTTACAGCATTATTAAAACATAAACAAACACAATCATTTTAAAGACTCCATAAAATACATATATTAAGACATATTTCCACAAAACAAAAATTAGGCATCCAGTGTTAAAATTCATCATTAAAAGTGTCTGGGCAGACTTGCTGGAAGAGATAGGTCTTCACTTGTATATTAAATTCCAACAACTGATCCAGCTGTCAGAGCTCTACTGGCAGGTCATTCTACAGTTGTGGAGCGGCCAATGAAAAGGTGCTCTTGGTGATGGTGGCCAGTCAGATTTTGGCTAGTTGGAGTAATTGCCCCCCGCCCCTGCTGCATTTCCCACCCTCAGCTTATACTCAAGTCAATACGTTTTCCCAGTTTTTTTGTGTTAAAATTTGGTGTCCCGGCTTATATTCAGGTCAACTTATACTCCAGTATATACGGTAGCGTAATTTTAATTTAGGTATACGATTAAATATGAGAACTAGAGTATTGATGACTGGTAACTTTCATTTGCAAATTTCTTTATTTCCAAAGAAATGGATGGAAATTGTGTCCCATTCAGATCCAAAATTGATGGAGGGAATATTTAAGCTTAGCTGATGGAGTAAGGCATGGGCCTATATTTGGTCTGACAATGACTACTCCAATTGTATCTAAATCTGAATGTGACCGCACTGCATAGAACCAAAGATGAAAAGGATGGGGTGAGGAGAAATATTTAGCATATGGATTTAAAAAAAGATAAACCGTTATTTTGTTACAAAAAGATCACCCTGAATTTCCATGACTGAAAGAAATAATATAGGTTTATTATAACAACACAGTTAGTGCCTCAAAGACTTCTACACTGGCTGTCATACAGCACCACCTTGTGAGTGTATTTTGCAAGGTCTTTTGGAATATTTTAGATCTATTCCATTTCCACTATCAGAATTTAGGTGAAGCTAGTCTTAGTGCTTGGAATGTCACTTTTTGAAAGCAATCAGTTCCTGTTACACATCACAATGTTTTAAAAGTAACTGGTTACTTTTTACTTGTTAACATGCTAAAACTGTATCTCATTATGTTTTCTGTTACTTTCTGCTATTTTTCTGAGAGGTAAAAGACTGAGTCCTGATAAGAAAATGAAATAAAATTTGAAAAATGCCTCTAAAATGCTTTTGAAAAGTAAGTAGAAATTCTACACCAGTAAAGTTGATCTAGTGCTAGTCATTATATTACTTATGAAATATACCTTTACATTCCCCACTCCATCCTGTCACAACTAGTTACAGGCTATGGTAACTTTCTACATTAAGATTCCAAGTGTTCTGACAGCCACCTTTTAGTCATAAGAGGAACAATTATAATCTTAATTCTAATGTAAACCAGTACAGGCAACTGTATCTGAAAAGGAATACCTTCATGTTCAGATTTGGGGGGTGTTTGTTTTCTTTGATAGACTGGGATTTGATCTTGCAGCATATTCAGTTTGGCTTTTCATTGCTACATGATGCTGAAATGCACCAGACTATGGTGCAGTTGGCCCTTCACATTGGTTTAATCTTTGAATAAGTTGATTATTTGCAGATTTGATTAATACGTTATCTCTAGAAATCTCTATGTACTCCACCACCACTCTATGACCAACCTCCCCAAGCTTTGTAACTCAATTAGAAATAATATATTCTAAACCTGACAGTCTTAAGTACATCTTTACTAAAGAGTTATATCAGTTTGATATCATTTTTATAATCATGGTGCTGTCCAAAGGAATGCTACAGTTTATAGTTTAATATGGTGCCAAGAATTCTATGCTAGAGATCTCTATGCTCTTGAAGTGTTTTTCAGGCTACCCTGATTTAAGATTCAGTAGCTCTTCTCAGGACATACCGAGCAATTCAAAGCATTCTAACAGCATATTATAAATTCCTCACTAAATTCTATGTTGGGAATGACAACCTTCATCAAGTTTCTCTAGCAATCTGCTCATCTATGATCTTGGTGCTTACTGTTTTCTGAACGTATGTTCTGATGTGCAGCTTCCTTTACTCTAAGGTTTCTGAGAAGTTATAAAAGGGGTTGCAGATCACATGCTTTCTTTTCTGTCCTTTTGACTATGTGACCAGTTGATAGCTGTTTTGTTACAAGAGAGATGCCCTGGCCATCTGGCAATGGGAACATCTCAAAGATATTTGAAACTGGACTGATGAGTTTTTTGTACCCGTGTATGCTGATCACATGAAAGTTGCTAGTAAACCAAATATGTTATTTCCATCAAAGTCTACTTAATTTTTGTCTCTTGAGTGCATGATATGAAACAAGTTGTTTTATGGGAGAATAGTTTTTGGGGCTCTGCTGTTTTTATACACTGGAAAATCTCTGTTTTTCCTGACAGATCAGAGATTGCTCGTTGTTCAGTCTAGCAACTGAAACCATTTCCTTGTATATACTACAAGAGGAGATTCTTGCATACTACAAGAGGAGATTCTGCTCTAAAGGTTTTCTTTGGCTCTTCTCTAAAAAGTTATGTTCTTTAATACTATAAATCCCAAGATGAATTAGGATCAAGTTGTGACTGTTGAAAGTTGTACCGAATGGGTATAGCTATGTGTTGCAGTGGTCTTTAGTCTAAGATCACTGGAAAATTGGGAATTCTAGCCAGCATAGTGAAGTTGTTTGAGTATTGGAATACAATTCTGCAGACCAGGATTTGAATCTCTGCTCAGCTATGGAAACCACTGGTGGCCTTGAGCTAGTCACACTCTTTAACCAGAGAGGAAGGAAATAGCAACCTTTCTCTGAACAAAATGATGCAGGAAATTTGAAGTTTTACTAACTGTGGATGTCACAAATCAGGAACTGGAACCAGGAATCTCACCTGGTTGAAGGCAAGCAACAGATACTTTATTCAATTTGTGCAAAAGGGATGCTCGTACAGCACAGATGCTCAAAGGGTACAAGTGTAAAAGCATAATCATAAGCAGGCTTTTTTATACACAAGAATTCCCATGCATTAACATTGCAATGTTTTGAAACTCCCTCCCTTTCACCTGATTGGCCAGTGCCGAGAAGCCCCCAGTATCTCCCAAGCCTGGTTGGTCAGGAGGTGGGTCTTAGCCGGTGCACACCATGATTTGAGGAAGTGGTGATGATGTAGCTGGGAATCTCCTCCCAGCTGATCAGGGAGGCCCCAGAACTTCCAGTGGGCTGGTGAAGGCAGTCTTGGGGATAGTGAGGTCCCAAAGGGTCAAACCAACCTCTAGTGTGTAGCAATGGAATTCTGGAGACAAAGAAAAATCCAAAATATGATTGACAGAACCCTGTCAAAGAAGAGAATGCGGGTTGTTGTCTCAGCCATCTTCCTATGCTAGGGAGGCAAAGAGTCCCAAAGATGTGTATCATTAATGGGATCACCATCAAAGTTTCACCCTGGACCTTTGTCCCACAGATAGCTGAGATCCTCAATAGGAACTGCCTGGCAGTGGGCAGATGGGCTCCCACTGAGATCCAGAAAGGTCCTTTGTCCCATAGATTATATTCCATCTCCGGTTCTCACACAGGGTGTGGAATAGGTATCTGGAATTTCTCAAGACAGGTCACTGGAGTTCATGGGCTCATGTACATTTGCTTTCATTTCATAGAGTCCAATAGTAATAATAGTAATAACAACAATAACAACAAAAACAGCAACATAATTTTTTTTAAAAGTTCATGTGATGTTTGGTATAGGTTGATAGAGAGGGAAGAGATAAAAAAGTAATTTGCCTTATTTGTTTATATTTTCTTCCCCCCACTCGTGTGCACATCTGCATGTCCACATTAAAAAAAAATAGAGTGATACATAGTAGCAGTGGCTTGGAAATGGAGGTCCTTTGGATACATGTTATCCATTTGGTTTGTATCTTGGCTGGGAGAAGGGAGAGAGCAGGACGGGTGATCTCCATAGAAGCCTTGGAGATTTGCTGGTGTGGACTGGCTCAGGCTGAATATCTGAGCCGGGGGTGGGTGTCCATGTATGGGAGCGTGGGGGCTATGGAGTGCAAGCTGCTGCTGCTCTTGTGGAGGCTCGATGGAGGTCGTGGAGACAGAGGCAGCTTCCAGTTCATCTGTCCTTCCCTCTATGGGAAACGACAATTCCCATGAAAGTTGAACTATGTCTCCTTTTTATTAGGGGTGGGATTGGGGGTCCTCAATAACAAAAAAATTGCTAAGAAAACACTGCTTTATGGCCATTAGAATCCAGAAATTACTTGGAAGCATTCAACAAAAGACCAGTAAAACCAAAGTTAGAAGGAAAGGTATGTAACTACTGATCTGTAGTGGAAAATAAGGCACTGCGTTTCTTTTCCTTGCCTTGTTCTTCTTCCATAGCAGAACATGCTGAGGAAAGTAGAAAGGACTGAACAAGGAACAAACTATCAGAATGTTGTTCCTCCTAAAGTTGTCCCTCCTCCCCTCCAGAAACAGGAAGAGTAAAATTGTCACGCAGAGAGGCCATTTCTTAGAAGAACCCCTTTGACCAGAACTGGAGAGCATTCAGATTTTTTTTTTCTTTTCAGATGCTGCCATGCCCTCACATTTATACATTGTGATTTTACTTTTATGGACAGTTCAATGTGCAGGTAAACAAAGTTTTTTTTTCCTTTAATCTCTTCACTCTTGTATGTATTTAACTATGTAAATAGTTTTTAACTAGTGTCTTAGACCATTAGTTTCCATCTTTCCTACTAAATGTTCCCTCTGTCTTTCTTTTATATATGCATGATTTGCCCCAGTAATCCATTCAAGAATCCTACAAGTTTTCAGAACTTGCTGTACAAAGTGTGACTTTCTATGCAAACAATGAATCGTAAATATTAAACAATGTGTATTGTTGTTTTTCTCCTTAATTAAGTGTATAGTGTTAGTATTATGCCACTTTAAAATGGAATATAGTGTATACTGAATACAAATTTAAGGTGTGTATTAGGTATAATTGCTTAGTTTATTCTCCAGTTAATTGGAGGGTTTTAAAAACTGATTTGTGTTTAATTGTTAAGATCTCAATGTAGTAAAAAAAATACTACAGTACTAGTATTTCTAATATGGCTAAACAGTTTGGCCTTTTGAGGTTTCTGCAATTTCCATTTACAATGTTGTTTCTCCTATTCCTTTAATAAACAATGGTGATGTAAAACCCTGTAAAGAACAGCAGCTGCTTATATAGTGTGAAGCCTGATACCTGATATGTGGCAGATGATGAATTTGTGCTGCAACTGATCAATGATGTAAATGCACTCTCTCTTACTCTGTATAAAGAGCAATTGCTCAGAAAAAAAAGATCATACAAGGCAAGCCTCCATATTACAGGTAGGGATGAGGATGGGGAACAATTATCACCTAATGATTCAATCCTTTACCTACTTGCCTGACTACAAGTTCCATTAAATTAAACATAATTTATTGATAAGTAAATATTCAAGGCAAAATGCTGTAAGTCTGTAGTCCTCAATAATATTATTTGCTGTTGTGTGCCTTCATATTGCTTTTGACTTATGGTGACTTGTGTACTACTATCACAAGGTTTTCTGAGGTTAAGAATACGTAACTTGCCCATGTTCACTCAGAACATTGTTATAGATGAGCTGGAAAATTGAACCCTGATCTCCAGATTTGTAATTAAGTGCTCAAACCATTATATTACACTGCCAAGTAACACTATTATTCAGCAGCAGTAGAGAAACTCTGTACTGAATGGCATTGTATACATACTGAATTGCATTGTATACACAAAAAAACAAGCATTGTATAGTTTGCTTGTTTTTTTGTGTGAGGAATGACTTGAGAAACTGCAAATCGCTTCTGGTGTGAGAGAATTGGCCGTCTACAAGAACGTTGCCCAGGGGACGTTGGAATGTTTTGATGTTTTACCATCCTTGTCAGAGGCTTCTCTCATGCCCCCACATGGGGAGCTGGAGCTGACAGAGGGAGCTCATCCATGCTCTTCCTGGATTTGAACCTCCAACCTTTCGGTCTTCAGTCCTGCCAGTGCAAGGGCTTAACCCATTGTGCCACTGGAGGCTCCTAAATAGTAAAAGTATAAAAAGAATTAGCTGTAGAGTTCAGATATGAAGAGAAACACCCAGCTGATACTTTTAACTAATTACTATTTCTACTGGGTTAGGGTTAGGATTAGTGACAGAGCTCAGTACAGGCAGCCCCCAAGTTATGAACAAGATAGGTTCTGTAGATTTGTTCTTAGGCTGAACTTTTATGTATGTCAGAACAGGTACATTTTTAAGTGTAACACACACACATACTCTCTCTCTCTCTCTGTGTATATATATGCGCATAGGGAAGGGTTAACACCCCTGTGGTGTTTGTTTTGCTGTCTGTACCTGTTCAGAAGATTTTATCACAATTTCTGTCCTTATGGGAATTAGATTTTTTTTAAAGTGGAATTTCCCTTCCTAGGGGTAGATTTCTCTCACTTCCTGTTGCCTCAGTGGTTTGTAAGTCTGATGTTTGTAACTTAGGGACTGCCTGAGTATTTCTAAAAAACCGAATAACACTTTTCTCAGGGTCACTGAAAGCACACCTCATTTTGCTTTTCTCTCCTGTATGTGTATGTAGCATAGTAACTTACCTGTGTTGTACATGATACAACATTGTACATGACAATATTGCAGGTTCATTCGTACAACTTACTCTCCCCTGCTTTGTGGAATTATGTTCATGGACATAGGTGTCAACTTTAATACTATTACCCCCACTCACCCCCAGATTATTAAAGGCTGACCTACTTCATGTACCCTTCACTATGAGTTTAGAAATTCCAAGAAAATATTTGTTGTTTATAAGTAGAATGGGATAATGATTTCAGTGAACACGTCCTTGGATTCCTGTTAGGCGCTGTTTATGGATTTATAATTGGAAATGAATAACTAATCCTTCTGTGGCCCTTTGATGTATTTACGGTGGTGAGATATCTTCAAAAAAAGTACGTAAGAAGAGACCCACAGGAGTTCCATTAGTACACAGCCTCACAGAGCACTGGCAAGTAACACACATTGAGCATCGACCTACTTAATGTATCCTGCAGAATGAGATAAAAATAGATGCTATGCTATACAAAATAGTCATTTTTGAGAATCGCTTCCCATTCCTATTGTCTTTCTGTTGTTGGACTGTAATACTCTATTCCTGCAAACGAAGTAACCAGTCTGTTTCCGCCCACTGCTTTCCACACACCAGAATTTCAGACAAACCCGGGGGGGAGAGGGAAAGAGGAAGTCTGTGGTTACACAGATGGCTATTTCCCATAATACTTGAAGATACAAACAATCATATTTTGTTAATAGCCTCCATTTTTGGAAATGGAAATTAGGAAATACTGGTCACTCACCCAGGATCCAGAACCGTTCAGAGAAGGAGGTTCGTGGTGGGTGGGAGCTCCATAAATGTGAGATATTGAAAGTACTGTATAACTGGACAAGTACAATGTATAAGTACATTGGATTGATATCCTATGAGGAAAAAAGGTGGGGATTTTAAGGTAGATAAATACAATTTTAGGTGAGCAGAGATTTCAAAGAGACAAGTACAAGAAGTGAAAGAAAGGAGAAAATTACCAAAGAGGGGATACAAATTAATAACCAGTACAGGCAGTCCCCAGAGCCCCTGGTGGCGCAGTGGGTTAAACCACTGAGCTGCTGAACTTGCTGATCCAAAGGTCGCCGGTTCGAATACGGGGGGCGGCATGAGCTCCCGCTGTTAGCCCCAGCTTCTTCCAACCTAGCAGTTTGAAAATATGCAAATGTGAGTAGATCAATAGGTACCATTCCAGCGAGGAGGTAATGGTGTTCCATGCAGTCATGCCAGCCACATGAGCTTGGAGGTGTCTATGAACAACATTGGCACTTCAGCTTAGAAATGGAGATGAGCACCAACCCCCAGAGTCGGACATGACTGGACAATGTCAGGGGGAAACCTTTACCTACAGGCAGTCCCAAAGTTAAGAACAAGATAGGTTTGTTCTTAAATTCTATTTGTATGTAAGTCAGACACCCTGTATGCTGCAAGCAATGGAGATTTGCCACCTCACACTCCTGGTACACAGGGCTTCCTTCTGTTTCTGTCCATTCGCAGCTGTTGCCTCCACTCCAAATTTCAAGAAAAATATTGACCAAGTAGTTCCTGTTTGTTATGGTCTCAAATTCTACTTTTGGACGCATCAGGAAAGTAATCGTACATTTCAAAAGGCCACTGTTTTAATGCCTTTTGATAGTGTGACAGCAATTGGTATATTTGGAACCACTATCATCACTGCACCAGAAAGGCATAGGGCAATTGGAGCATGTCAAAAGGGCCAATTTTCATCTCTGGGAACATCCAAGACTTCCAACCCATAAGCCTGCCCAGGGGGGAATAGTCATCCCACACCTCACACTGTCCCAACTTCCCCTCTATCCCATCAGACAGGGGAAAGGGTCGGTAAGCCACCTCAAATTGTCTTTCCTTATGGAAAGACAAGAAGCCTCTCGTCATGCACTGCCAGCTTCTTTTCAGTGGTGGGTGTTTTTCCCCCCATTTTGGCCATGGTGCCATCTCGGAAGTACTTATAATGGGTGTGATAGTAACCATTCGGCTCTGTGGCTGAAATTGAAAAACCCTGTTGTCACCATCGAAAAGAAGCCCGTGCAAAGAGGTCACAGGTCATTGCAAGCACTTTGCCAACTTTCTCTACTGTCTATCACTTACAAGGCATTTCCTTATGTTATTTATTTATTTCATGATTGATTTTTATTTATACCCCATCTTTCTCCTAAGATTGAGACCCAAATCAGCTCATAATATCAAACCAATATAGTTAAAAGCATATTAAAATATTGAAATAGAGTTAAAGTATTTACAATTATTAATACAATTCAGTTAGAATACAATTAAAATAAATAACAGGGTTAAATTCATTTATTTAAAATATTTGTACCCCGCCTGTCTCTGCAAGTGGATCCAAAGTGGCTTACAATGTGTAAACACACAATTCAAATGTTAAAATATAGATTCAAAGGTAAAAACTTGAAAAAAACATATATTCAATAAAATCAATTACTGCCTCCCCGAACCAGCCCCCTCATATACAGACAAACACCTTAGAACTCCACCCTATCATCCAGTTAAAAGCCTTTTTAAATAGAAAGGTCTTGACCCCTTTCTGGAAGCTTAATAGGGATGTTGGCAGCTCTTAATTCTTCTGGGATGGAATTTCAAAGTGCTGGTTCTGCTTCTGAGAAGGAGCCTTCTCTGGTTCTATGCAAACGCAGGTTGGAAAGGGCTTGAGTAACAATGAGGGTCTCTCCACTAGATCTCAGCACACTACCCGGAATGTATAGGGGGACACAGAGTTCCAGTTAGGCTGGACTTAAAGACAATTGAACTTAAAACAATGAAGCACTCAATAGCCCGTTCTTTATAAACATGGTTTTAAAATCCTGTCTGAAGAAAACATTTTCACCGGTAGGCCAATGGGAAGAAGGGAGTTCCAGAGTCCAGGGGCAGACACTGACAAAGCCACCTCTCACATCCTTACCAACTGTTCATGTGATGGTGGTGAGACAGATTATCTCAAAGCCTAGTCTGGCTCATACAAGGAGATATGAACTGTCAAATGGACCTGAGTTAAACAGGGCTTTATAGGTCATAACTAGCACTTTGGATTGTGTTTGGAAACAAGCTGACAGCCGGTGAAGCAGTTGCAGCAAAGGAGGCATGTGATCCCTGCAGTCACCCCCAGTTAAAATTTTGGCTGCAAGTCTTTGCACCGGCTGGAGTTTTTGAACACTCTTCAAAGGCAGCCCCAAATGCATTACAATAATCTACAAGGAGGGTAAGTAAGACATGTATCATCATAACCAGATCCATCATGTCAAGGTGCTGAGAAATTCCTGTATGACCTCAGTCCACTGACCTATGAAGTAAGCCAACATTGCTCTGGTTTCTTGCTCCATCACCAGCCGCTTCCTGAAAAATCATACTGTAAGTTGGAACACTCAGGAAAGATTGTGTCCCCTGCCCTGGCCAGAGAGCTGAATTAAGACCTTAAGAGACCCCAAGCACTTAAAAGATCCGGTGCTCCCATATATTGCTAATTCAAAATATAAACAGTAACAAACCATAAAACAATATTTTACTGTAAGAAAGAAAAGAATATTTATTTTTGTATATTTCCACTTTATATTTGAACTACAAAATCTTCTGTTATTTTGTGGGAACCTCTTTTTGCGGAACCTGGTTCAGCTGCACCATTTGCAGTTTTGCACCATATGGTCCAAGGTAAATCTGGCAATGGAAAATCTCTATGGATTGGCCTTCCCTTGATGTCCTACACATGTGCTGTTTGGCTTACCAGTAATTATTAGTTCAGCCCTGCTTGACCATTTCTTCACTTCAATTATTAGACAGAGTTTCAATGGAATTGTCTGCCAAGGTGACAGGAAAGGGTCAAGAATAATTAGGACTCCACCTGGATCCATCAACCTCCTGAGGCAGACCATCTTAATCAGTCTCTGACTATTGCAGTGGTTCAGAGTCCCAGGGAGTCCAAATCAGTGGTTCCCAATGGGTGGTCTGTGGAAGAACTAAAATATGGTCCGTGGCCTCACCATTACCTCACAGTTGCAACCAGAGCAGCTGGTCTCGTGAAACCCTCTTATAGTGCCGAGGCTTATTAATATGGTTTTCTGTGGATGAGCAGATGGCGACTATTGGATGGTATATGTTCTGTGTCAGAAACTAGAGCTGATGTGGTCTATCCAATGCAGTTTTCTGAATCAGTACCCCAAATAACTAAACTGAATCTAAAGTTGACCAAAAACTGATTCGTAACCCTTTTGATATTAATGATGGAGAGTGGTCCCTGGTAAAAGTGGTCCCTGGTCAAAAAAAGGTTGGGAACCACTGGTCTAAATCCACCACAGCATGATCACCACAACATGATCATCATCATCCTATCACAGAAAACAATGTCCAGAATGTGCCCAAAAGTATGATTAAGTCCAAATACCAGTTAGGGAAGAATCATGGTTGACACCGAGGCTATGAAATCCTAAACTTCTCCTGACAGCAGAGTCTCAGTGTGAATGCCAGAACTACTAGCTGCGAAGACTCCAACATCAAACCCGTGACTATCTCTGCTAGCTCAGGAAGGCAGTGGGGTGGGTGATACAGCAACAGAATCCCCATTCCGTCCTGATTACCTACTTTTAGATATACACACTCACATCCTGCAGACTGAGGAATAAGTCTCTCAGAAGTGTATTAGGTGAAAGAAGGAAGGCTGGACTGGATGACTCTTGCTGTCTTTCCAACATTATTATTCTACAACAGAGAGAAAGAAACTGCTTAAAGTTTCCTTATCTGTCTTAGTGAACTGAATTTTTAAGCACTTAAATCTGAGACTTCTGCAAGAATTCACATGAGAATCAATAAACCAAAGAAAGAGGTCAGATTTTTTTATTTTTAACACTATAATCTAGATTGTATCATGAACTGGTGCTTAATTTGACTGCAGTTATTTGTGGTATAAACCGTCTAACTGTTACCATTTTGTCATCTTATCAATGAATTTACATGTTGTGATATTTATCTTCTTTTCGTATTCAGGATACATGTTAAAATTCATAGATATAAAAGCAACAATCTAATTGTCTGTTTTGTCAAGTTCTTGGGTAAAGTTATGAAAAACATTTTTTTTAATTTAGCAGAACATCTCAGTCTACAAGACACATCCTTAATTCAGATCGCTTTTATCAACGAACCTGTTGATGTAACTTGCAGAGCTACCACGATGTGTAAATCACCACAATCAAATCTTGAAATCTGGTATAACCAAACAGATGAATCAGGCAGAGAAAAAACTGTCTATAAGAACAGCAGCATCAGCTTGAAATGTACGGTGAATCAAACGTGGGCAAAGAGTTTCAACGTTCACATCATGCCTGCTAACCATGGCTCTGTTACTGGTTTCTATGCATGCAAAGCAAAGTTGAACTCAGAGACAAGTAAAGGAAGTGGAACATTTATCCGTTTCAGAGGTAAGCTAAACAAGAGCTAATTTGGAATTCTGGTATGAAGGGATTTTCAGGTTATATTTCCTCCATATGAACATGGGGGAAATACAGATTCTGAAGGGAAGTTGCTATGTATTGTCGAAGGCTTTTGTGGCCAGAATCACTGGGTTGTTGTAGGTTTTTCAGGCTCTATGGTCATGACCGCATCTTCTTCCACAAACCTGCCCGATCTCTTCGATCTTCGGGGGAGGTCCTCCTTTCACCCCTTCCCTTATCAAAGGCTCGACTTGTGGGAAGCCCTAAATGCTTTGGGGACAAGATATCTGAAAGTTATCTGAGGCCCCTTCTACACAACCATATAGTCCTGATTATCAAAGCGGATAATTTACATCTGTTTCGAACGGGGTTATATGAGTCTACACTGCCATATAATCCATTTCAAAGCATAATCGAGCACGGTTTGTGTCCTTTTTAAGGGCATATGCCGCGGCAATAAAAGCCGCAAAGAAAACTTTCTTTGCGGCTACTATTGCGTCTGCAAGGAACCGTCCGGCGGAGTTGTTCCGGATTGTCAGAGGTCTTTTAACTCCCGCCACCTCAGGCGGGAGCCCTGACAATTCGGCCACACGCTGTGAAGCATTTGCTCGGTTCTTTGCAGACAAAGTCGCTTTGATCCGTTCCGGTCTGGACACCATATTAAATGCAGTCTCCGAGGATGTGACACGAGCACCTGCTTGTCCTATTTTGATGGATTCGTTTCAATTGGTGAAGCCCGAAGATGTGGACAAGATACTTGGAGGAATGAGGCCTACTACGTCCATCCTAGACCCCTGCCCATCCTGGCTTCTGAAGGAGGCCAGAGGGGGATTGGCTGAGTGGGTAACAGTGGTGGTTAACGCCTCCCTTTGGGAAGGCAAGATTCCAGCGAGCTTAAAACAAACTATCATAAAACCGCTGTTGAAAAAACCATCACTGGACCCCACTAGATTTGACAACTTTCGGCCAGTTTCCAATCTCCCCTTTTTGGGCAAAGTCATGGAAAGCGTAGTGGCCTCACAACTCCAGGTATTCTTGAGAGACACGGATTATCTGGATTCGGCACAGTCTGGTTTCAGACCGGGACATGGTACTGAGACGGTCTTGGTCGCCTTAGTGGATGATCTGCGCCGGGAGCTAGACAGGGGGAGTGTGTCCCTTTTGGTGCTCCTGGACCTCTCAGCGGCCTTCGATACCGTTGACCACGGTATCCTTCTGGGGCGTCTTGCGGAGATGGGCCTCAGGGGCACTGTTCTACAGTGGCTCTGGTCATTTCTGGAGGGTCGCACCCAGAAGGTGTTATTGGGGGACACCTGTTCAACGCCACAGCCTTTGACTTGTGGGGTTCCACAGGGCTCTATACTGTCCCCCATGCTGTTTAATATCTACATGAAGCCGCTGGGTGCGATCATCCAGAGTTTCGGGGTGCGGTGTCATCTGTACGCAGATGATGTCCAACTCTGTCACTCCTTCCCACCTGCTACTAAGGAGGCTGTCGAGGTCCTGAACCGGTGCCTGGCCGCTGTAATGGTCTGGATGAGGGCGAACAAATTGAAATTGAATCCAGACAAGACAGAGGTACTCCTGGTCAGTCGCAAGGCCGAACAGGGTATAGGGTTACAGCCTGTGCTGGATGGGGTCGCACTCCCCTTGAAGGCGCAGGTTCGCAGCTTGGGTGTGATCCTGGATTCATCGTTGAGCCTGGATCCCCAGGTCTCAGCGGTGACCAGGGGAGCATTTGCACAGCTCAGGCTCGTGCGCCAGCTGCGCCCGTACCTTGGGAAGTCTGACTTGGCCACGGTAGTACACGCTCTGGTCACATCCCGCCTTGACTACTGCAACGCTCTCTACGTGGGGCTGCCCTTGAAGACGGCCCGGAAGCTCCAGCTAGTCCAGCGCACGGCAGCCATGTTACTAACAGGAGCGGGACGCAGGGAGCATACAACGCCCTTGTTGTACCAGCTCCACTGGCTGCCGATCTGCTACCGGGCCCAATTCAAGGTGCTGGTGTTGGCCTACAAAGCCCTAAACGGTTCCGGCTCAAAATACCTGTCTGACCGCATCTCGGCCTATGAGCCCACGAGGACTTTGAGATCGTCCGGGGAGGCCCTTCTCTTGATCCCGCCTGCCTCACAGGCACGCCTGGCGGGGACTAGGGACAGGGCCTTCTCGGTGGTGGCCCCCCGGCTGTGGAACACTCTCCCTGTGGACATCAGACTGGCGCCCTCCCTTATGACATTCCGCAAGAGACTAAAGACGTGGTTGTTTGAGAAGGCGTTTGAGTAAATGCTGCAACAATTGGCAATGACGATTGGAACGGAACATGGATAACGAGATTTGGATTGTGATTCAATGATGAGACGTCGCGAATGATTTAGTGTAATTGTATTATTGATAGTGATGTTGTTTATTGTTGTTTGTGATATTGCTTATGTTGCAAATTGTACCTGTTTTTATATGTTGTACACCGTCGTGAGTCGCCCTAGGGCTGAGAACGGCGGTCTACAAGTGCAGTAAATAAATAAATAAATAAATAAATATAATCTGGATTTTATATGGCAGTGTAGAAGGAGCCTGAAAGTAGGTTAGTGGGTACATGCAACTGGACTTTTTCTGTAGCAGCTCCTCAACTGTGAAACTATCTCTACTGAAGGAGACTAGGCTGGCCCCATCTTTTTATAGCTTCTACCAAGTGGTGAAAACAGTGCTCTTCCTCATGGCATTCTCTTGCTGACATTGCTGTTTTTATTTTAAAACTAGATTCTAGGATAGTTTTTAGACAATTCTGGAATCTATAATCTTTTCAGAGCTTTAAAAGATATTTTAATGTGTTTTAATTTTTATCTCAGCATTAATAGGTTTTTATTTGTTTGTTGTCTTAGGAACCCTTGTAGGTTGGGAGGCAATACGGAAATACTATATACAGTACAAACAAACAAACATATAACAGATCAGTATACATCTTTATACAGTGCCATCCACCTACATGGTTATTGTTACCAGATTCACCATGAATATTGCTATTATATATGTGTTAATTCTATAGAATTTATCTCAGCAATTAAAACCTTCCTTTTCCTTCCTTTCTGTTTATTTCTTTACAGACAAAGGATATATAGAACCATTTCCTACTACATGGGTTTGTCTGATCACTGTCACTGTTATTTTAGCTGCCTTAAGCATTGGGGGAACAGCCTTGCTATTCTGGAAGAGAGAGGCAAGTTATCAAACATACCCTTCATTAACTCCATTAAGTTGTACTTGTAACTACAAGGCAAAGGTCTGCAGCAAAAGCCTCCCATAGCTCATCTTGCCATTTGGAATTACAATCATCACATGGCTCAAATAAATCTTAGTTGGCAAATTAAATTAATGTTACTTATAGAATCACAGAATCATAAATTTGGAAGAGACCACATGGGCCATCTAGTCCAACCCCCTGCCATGTAGGAAAAGCACAATCAAAATACACCCGACAGATGGCTATCCAGCCTCTGATTAAAAGTTTCCAAGGAAGGAGCTTCTACCACACTTCACAGGGAGTTTCACTGCTGAACAGCGCTTAGAGTCAGGAAGTTCTTGCTAATGTTCCCTTTCCTGTAATTTGAACTCATTGCTCCAAGTTCTAGTTTCCAGGGCAGCAGAAAACAAACCTCCTGCCTCTTCCTTATGACATCCTTTCACATATTTATACATGGCTATCACATCTCCTTGATTACAGTTCATCAGTTCAATTGGTGATTTGATCAATTACTGCCACACAAATATATATAGGACTAAAATTAACAGGGTTAAATCCCAATATAGGCACATGCAATTGGACTTCCCCACCTTCTTCTCAACAGAGGCCCCATCAAAGAAAGACCCCTTGAAAAATGTTTGGAGACACTTTCTCTTCAAGGAGTCTTTCCATCCATTTAGAGTAGATCCTAAAACCTAGTACTTTTGAAAAATCTTTTTTTTTAATTGTGAGTGTATATGTTACAGTAGTAGATGATCCTCTTGAAAGAGGCCTGGTCTCTATTTAGTGATGGTCCTTGTCAGCTGCAGTTTTATAAGTATTTGTGTGATAGTTATTTATTAAAAAAATGTGTCAGCTGATTTAGCAGAGATGCCTTTTTGGTTAGATCTCAGAGACTTATGACACATCCACACTGCAGAATTAATGCAGCTTGACACCTTTTCAACCACAACAGCTCAGTGCTTTGGAATCCAAGGTTGTAGTTTGGCTAAAGAAATGGCAGAAATGGCTAAAGACCTTGTAAAACTACAACTCTTATGATTCTATTGAGCCTGGTGATATCAAATTGCATTCATTCTACAGGGTAAATGACACCCCAAATAATTTAACCTGCAACTTTATTGGGGAGCTAAACTGATTGTATATATTTCCTGCTTGCCCAGAAATAAATGACTGTTCTTGCACACCACTTTCTGACAGAATCTGTTCATATCGGTGGGGGGTTCAGGGCAGCCTTTAGAGTAGAAATAAAAGCCCTGTGAACCCTCCTGTGAAACCTGTAAGCAATATAATACCAAAGTAAGAGTGAAGGGAATAACTCAAATTTCTGATGTTTGGAATGAATGAAGGCACAAAGGCTCTGGAGTAATTAATAACAGGACTACATGTCAATACCTCTGGAATACTGATCTTGTATTAGGATCATTGAGTTCTAGATGAGGGCCACATAATTCAGAATATCAAGGCAGGTAATCCACATTATTGGCTTTGAGCTGGATTATCTGAGTCTATACTGCCATATAATCCACTTCAAAGCTGATAATCTGGATTTTATATAGCTGTGTAGAAGAGACTTGAGTTTAGGTTGGTATCTCCACAAAATGTAGTGTGACTTTTATTTGTTTCCAAAAACTTTTGAACAAATTGGGATGGCATAAAGGACAAACATTTGGGGAGAATCAAAATCTTATAAATTGTGGATTTATGTGTCACTGTTGCTCCAATTTATGTCCTCATGAAAAGGTGGTGTGGCCTGAGAAGAACCGTGTCAAGAAATGCCCAAATAAAAAATCAACACCACAGCACACTTCGGGCAGCCTGGGACCTCCTGAATCCATGTATACTGTAAGTATCTATTGTGGTTTTTAGCTCAATAAGAATTTTTCCTCATATTGTTGTTGCTGCCAAGTTGACTTCAAGTCATGGTGAGTCTATAAATGGGAGACTGTGAAGTTACCCTGTCTTCAATAGCCTGCTCAGATCTTGCAAACTCGGGGCTGTAGCTTCTTTAATTGCGTTGATCCATCTGTATTATATTCTTCCTCTTTTCCCACTGCCTGCAACCTTACTAGACATGATTGCTTTTTCTAGTGAGTCACATGTTCAAAGTGTGACGTAATGTAAAATAAACCACGTGTAGTTCATGTTTGGTCTGTCCACACACTATCTTGCCAGAGAAAGAAAATATGCCATGAAGGTGAACAGTAAAGAACAAGTAGTTTACTCTTCTTAGTTCAGAACAACATATGTATAATGTGATCAGTTGCATCAACTCACATAATGTTCTTTTATGAGAGAATTAAAATAGTCTTCCTTTGTCCATGTAGATTAATTCCTTCAGCAGCTCATGAAACAGGAGAGCACACTCCAAACTCTCTCTCTCTCTCTCTCTGAATCTCTCTTCAAACTGTCTGTCTCTGAACATTTACCTAGCTCAAGCCTGAACAAAAATGTAACAGTAACCAAAAGTTCCAGGCTTAGCCGTTTCCCTGGGCATTGCCAAAACAATCAGCGTCATGAATCTTATTTTACTGTTAACACACACATACATTAACTGATTCCTTGTATGCTCCAACACAAAGTACAACAGCCTTAGTTTAGTCATCTTGGGTCTAAGGATTGCTCAGGCTTGATTTATTCTAGAAGCCATTTGTTCGTCCTGCTAAGCAAAATTAACCCATGCTCAAGAGTCAAGGAGTACTGCTTTTGATTTATACATGAGATTGAATTATACAAAAGTATATAAGATATTTACATAGTATTTTATTAATAAAAAGGAGCAGGGGTTAGAAAGGGGACTGAGATGCCCTTCAAACCCTGCTCTTCCTCACCCTTGCCTGAAGTAGTGTTGGTGACATGAGTAACACGACCATGTGTCCATTGAATCAAAAACTAGCCCCAAGCCTAAAGTCAGCATGCTGTTTTCTTGTATCCATTCCTGTATTTTTTCATTATTTTCCTCCTTCCCTATCTTTCCAATGTATTTATAGTAGGAAGCTTGATTTTTGGAAATGCTGCCCATTGAAGTGAATGGTAGGAAACTGAAACCATGACCGCTCGCTCTTTAATTTTTGCTGCATCACTGAGCCATCTTGCACTCCTCTGTTAGTGCCACCTGTCTGTCCTGCCTGCTAAGTCCTTCCATCTTCCTGTTGCCAAGGGAACAATCACCATGACAACCAGTTACCATAAACATGCATAGAAAAGTCTTCTGATCGCTTATTGGTGGGAGACATTTGTAGCATCATTAAATCTGTCAAACATTTTTAGTAGTGAGATGTTTATCTTTCTTCATGCACTTCATTTGCCAATGCTTCTGTGTAGTCAGAGTGAGAAGAATACCGAAGCTTCTGCTTTGGAACAAATTGCTATAAATTGAGGAGACTAGGAACATAACACTATTCTGTGGCTATACATTCTGCTGTGGGGGTGAAAAGAGCAGCGCCGTCTCTTTCCTCCTCTGTGGCCATCAGTATAGAGAAGTAAGAAAACCCTGAGACTTATACATATATGCAAAATTATTGCCCTATTTAGGGGACGGGATTTGCCTTTCCTTGAAATTGATGCTTGTGCTATGTAATGCAACAAATAAATACATTATATATTTAAATCATCTTATTTCTTTTTGTCTTAAACTATCCAGGGTGTAAACCTATACAGTGAATAAGCCCCACTGGGCATGATGAAATGTACTTTTGTGTAAATATTCATGTGTTTGGAGTGCTAGTTATTTAGTTCTACCTCTGTGTCAGTGGGAATGAATTATTTCAAATTTGCATATTTTAAAAGATGATTTATGAAGTGCTAGAAGATTCCAAAAAGAGAGCGAGAGGGAGACGGTGGGCTCTTGGTATTCCATGGAGTTTGATTCCAGGATCAACCATAGATACGAAAATCTGTGGATGCTCAAGTCTTATTATAGTGGCAAAGTAAAATAGTGACTCTTATATAAAATGGCAAAATCAAGGTTTGCTTTTAAAAATATTTTCAAGCTGTGGATGGTTGAATCCATGGGTATAAATGGTTGATTGTACCATTTATACATTAAGAAACAAACCACACAGACATAAAGGCTGGAGTGACATTGCCAAATAATGCAGTTTCAGAATGCACATTAATTGCATTGAACTGGGTTATAGGGCAGTGTAGACTCATATAATCCAGTTCAATGCAGGAACTGCATTATATGGTAATATAGATCCAGCCAAAGTAGGCTTTTTCCCTTTGTTTATATACCATGGATTAGTAGTGATTTCTCCAAGGAAATTGGTAGCTCTATTCTATTATACAGCAATAATTAATGTATGAATCTGTTGGAGCATGTAAGAAATCAGTTAGTGTGTGTGTGTCAATGTAAAATAAAATGCACAAAACTGATTGGTTGGGCTACGCCTGGGGAGCCAACTGAGCCTGGGACTTTGGATACTGTTACAAGCTTGAGCTATGGAGGTGCTTGCAGAGAAGCAGAGAGAGAGAAAGTTTGGAGTATACATTTGCTTCATGAGCTGCTGGAAGGAATCTTTCCACATGGACAAAGAAAGACCATTTAAAATCTCTCTAAAGGGACATTATGTGAGTCGATGCAACTGATCATACGATTGTACATATGTTGTTCTGATTTATGAAGAGTAAACTACTTGTTTTTATTGATCATCTGCATGGCATATTCTCTAGCAAGACAGGGTGTGGGCTGATCAAATGTGAACAACATGTGGTTTATTATGCCACAGATTCTCCCTCACTTCCTTAAAACAACCCTATGGCTTACACAGTAATGCAAATCCCAAAATCAGTGATATTTATATTAGGGCAAGGGCCATTTCTGTGTCTGTGTTGAAGTTTTACTAAAAAATTGGCACTTCTCTAAAACTGGGCTTTGATTTTTTACTAAGATTGCTTGATAAACTCTTAATAGGTCTACTTTCCCTTCCATTTTTCCAACTGCATGTTTTTTTCCCATTTGCTCATTTGTGTCCCATTCTATTCTAACAACACTCATGTATACAAAGCAACACTAAAGACATACAAAGGGGGATGAGGACAAAAGTGAATCTTTCTGTTGAAAAAAAGTTACAGTGAGGGAGGGCTCCTTTATCAAGGAAGTCCATTGGATATCTTCCACTGCCAGGGTTATTGGAAACTTTTGGCAATTCAGAGTATTAAACCTTGAAATGGGACATTCAATTGTGAGGGAGGTCCCAGGATCAGGGCAACTTGATACTACCAAATCTTGACAGATGTACATAATTTAGGATAAAATGCTATGACATGCTTTAACTAAACACAGCTGGATTCATTCTGAATAATTATAATGCATAGGATTGTGTTCACTCAATTATTTCCTTCTTGACTAATGACAACATGCCCCTTGTTTCTTGTTTCCCTTTTAAGAGTATTTTATTTGGGTCTAAATAGGTATAGAGTATGGTATATTGCTACATGATATCCTATCTTACATGTATATGTCAATGAGAGAGAATTATATTAATGAGATCACAAATATAAAAATAAAAATATTGCTGAGATGTATTTGAATGAATCTATTCTTCATGTACAATGAATATGGAATACATCCCTTATTCTCTTTCTCCAGGATTTAGAACCCCACCAACCTGACGTCTATTTAGACTTTGAGAAAAAATTAAGTAGCCCATTACACACAGCGATGCCTACAACTAAGGTGAGTCAGACATGTTTGTCCTTGCTCTCTTAATAGTTCCTTTTTGGATTTAGCTGCTGTGCCAAAATACACTAAAAGCACTAGAACCCATCTGCTTGGAAACTAAGCAGAGTCAGCTTTCACTAGTACTTGGATAGGAGGAAGTCAACAAATACAGGTGCTATAGACTATATTTTAGAGGAAGGAATTGATAAAATGACTTCTGAATATTTCTTGCCTAAGGAAATCTTACCAAATTCACAGAGAGAACCATCTTAGTGGTAGAGCCAAAGTGATCATGTGAAGAATTCTTCCTCTGGAGTAGGTGGATTAGATTACTACAACGCACTCAAGGTGGGGTTGCCCTTAAAGATAGTTCGGAAACTCCAACTAGTCCAACGGGTGGCAGCCAGATTACTAACTAGAGCAACATACAAGGAACAAACCACCACTCTGTTATGTCAGCTTCACTAGCTGCCGGTCCATTTCCGAGCACAATTGAAAGTGCTGGTCTTGGCCTATAAAACCCTGTACGGTTCCTGTCCAGCTTACCTGTCCAAATGTATCTGCATCCTGCCCCGGAATTTAAGATTGTCCGGGGAAGCCCTGCTCTCGGTCTCGTCCTCTTCGCAAGTGCATTTGGTGGGGATGAGGGATAGGGCCTTCTCAGTGGTGGCTCCCGCCTGTGGAATGCTCTCCCTAGCAAGATTAGGTTGGCTCCATCCCTCCTCTCTTTTAGAAAGAAGCTCAAAACATGGTTTTGGGACCAAGCATTTGGACAGTAGGTTTGGCAGTAATCATAATGTTGGAATTTTGACTATGACAGGCTTTGGACTGGATCATCAGTTGCTAAATCAGACTTTGATTCGGCTACATGATAATAACAATGTTTTAATGTATTGTCGAAGGCTTTCATGGCTGGAATCACTAGGTTCTTGTGGGTTTTTTCGGGCTATAGAGCCATGTTCTAGAGGCATTTCTCCTGACGTTTCGCCTGCATCTATGGCAAGCATCCTCAGAGGTAGACTTTGCACCTTCATGATTAATCAATACCATTCAAGCTTGCTTACTGCAAAATTCACACATGATACAAACAGACAAGGGCTCTTTCTCCCACCCTGGACATTCCACAGATATATATGCACTCCACTTGCTTCACTGTCAACAGAACCTCTGAAGATGGCAGCCACAGATGCAGGTGAAATGTTAGGAGAGGATGCTACTGGAACATGGCCATACAGCCCAAAAACCTCACAGCAACTCAGTGATTCTGGCCATGAAAGTCTTTGACAACACATTAAATATACTTAATGATGATAGTGATGATGATGATAGTGACTTCTAACATTTTACTGTCAAGTTATCTTTTTCTGTGTACACACGAATGCATAAGTACATGAGTACACACATAGATCTTACAGTAATACAAATGGTGCAACTAGGCATCCAACAATAGTTATAACAGTTTTCTGATCTTTAAAATTTTCCTGAGCTCTTCATCAGCTAAACCCATCATTATTGTTTCAAGACTCTTATACTTTTAATTAGCACTCAAAACACTGGAATACATACACAATCAAAATCTCTTGCTTTTTGTTTCTTCCAAAATGAAGCACATTTCATTATAAGCTAATTCTTCTAACTCAAGTTAGAAAGAGAACATTTGGGCTTCGTTGTCATTTTTCTGGTGCCTTGTTTCTATGTTTGGCACTGAAAATGTATAAAGGTTGCCAGAGCAATTCTCTTTAGACAAGACCAATTGGAATGCCAGCTGCTTAATTTCCAGATTATGTCTATATCGCTCTTGGGGCCAATTTGGATGGTGGTTGTTGGTTTGAAAATAGCAGATGTGGAGTCAACTGCGTATCGGCATAGTCACAAAAATATAATGTGAAATAGATCTCACTCATGTACTAAAATGGATTCCAGAGTATGCATATCAGAGCGTTTGGGAGAGCCTGGATTGTGGCTTATTGTCATGCTACATAGTTTGCAGAAATTTGAATGCAATGCTCACATCTACCCGACAAGTAGCCTGTGAATTGCTACTTGACAATGTTAAATATATAAGAAGAAATTAGGGAAAAACAGAAGAGAGGTCCTAAATATTTTTGAGTGAATGGTGATGTGTGTATATATGCCTTCAAGTTGCTTGTTGATTTATGGCAATCCCATGGATTTAATAGGGTTTAGGCCAGGAGCACTGACATGGTTCTTTTTTCTGATCCCTGTAGATGGCTTCCCATCCAGGTACTAACCAGGACTGCCCTTGCTTAATTTCTAAGATCAGACAAGTGTTTTTGGGGTACAAAAGAACGATTTTAAAGAAATAAAGATATAATCTATGCTAAATACCGAATATCATTTATAGTTACACTCATCTTTCCTTTCCTCATGATGCTCAGTTGCTGTGGAGATAGAAATTAAATATGATGGCAGAAATCCTATTTGAAACTGATCCTATTTCTGTCAGCATACATATGCAACAGTCTGCAAGGGTGAAAACAGCAAACCAGGTGTTAGTAGATTTCTCCTAGTGCACCCCACGATCAGTGGCCAATGGGGATATAGGGGGTTGGACTTACACCTAGAAAGTGCAATGCTTTGACTCTTTGCTTTGCCACAGCTTTGGGATAAAAAAGATAGTATCAGCTGAATTAAAATAGACCCTCTTCAATTTGAGGTTTTATGAACACCTGGGAATTGCATTGGTATGTATGGCCCCCACAGGTAAAAATAAAATCGCAGACCTGGATTATTTATCCTCCTGCTTTCTATGGAAAGCCTAAAAGGACTTGAAAATTCTGTTCTATCCTCAGTTTTAGAAAGCTAGTTAATCATTTATTTTGGCAAGCTTTTGGTTGAAACTTCTCAATTTGCCAATATTTGCCGAGAAGCTGGTTTTTTGGGGCTAATACATATTGATGATATTTCTAATAGCTATTTTTAATTGCTTTCCTGTTTTTATGCATTTTATTATGTACTTATTTGTAATTTTGTGCATCATCCCTGAGGGTTCATTGCAAGATATATTTTAATACAATGGATTTTTAAAAGAGTGGTTCACATACTGCACTCACTGAACTTTAATTGGATTATTTAGGCATGCAAAAATAAATTTATGGGGAGCACTGTTTATCTTGTGAAGACATAGTAAAAGAGAACCACAGGCAACATGAATAAGGAAAATATCAATATGGAAAACATGTACTTTTTAGAAATACATGGTTTCTTCCATTCTAAGATGCAATTCCCCTGTATATAAACATCTCTAGAAATGGTGTGCATCTTATAATTGCGGGTATATCTTACGTATTTTTTATATTAGTGGTGGTACTGAAATTAAGGTGCAATCAGTGGTGTCTTACAACTGAAGAAATACAGTATAACAATATTAAAATATGATTGTGTGCAAACATTATGAAGATTCCTTACCTTGCAGCACAAGGCCTTGTAGGGATGCAGACCAATCTGAAAGACCTGTCTCTAGATATCCATGGATCAAAGAGGCTCCCAGCTTAAAAGCTGGTTGATAGAAAAATAAAAACTGCATGTGATCCAATGGAATGCGCAAGGAAAAGAGGAAACACATCTGAATATACTAAAACAATTGTATTTTCATTAACTAAAAAAAGGATGTTTTGTGTGCTCTTAAGCCTTTTCCAGGAGGCCATATAAAATTACAGACAACTTATAAATATATCTGCTTGTATTAAATATCTCTACATTGCCTATAGCTGTACATGCCTAATTAGAATCAAAACTTCAGAAATACCTGTATCAAGAACCAATTTTTGGGCCCCGAGACTGAAAATACATGGGACTATTCATCTCATAAAATAATATACTTTTGATGGTCCTTTTGATATTTGAAAGGAAACAATGGGTAAGGATCTCAATGCAATAGTTTCTAGACATCCTATTTTGCTAGTTCTAATAACATTCCTATTTGGGTAGGAAGAATATTCCTCTGTTCAGTTTCCTGAAGTGTTTAAAATACAATTAGTGGTGGTTAGATTTAGAATACGTTTCTGCACATGTCACAGTGACCAACTGAAGGTCATTGAGACCTTGGGGATCGTTTTGGCAAAAATCTTGTTTACCATTAGGATTTCATTAATGGAATGTTCTTTAACTGAGTGACTAGTGAAAAGTTGGGTCTTTTCTTATAGAAGCAGAATAATTTATTTCACTATATGATATAGTCACTATGCCCTTCATAGTAAAGTGATTCATGCTATTCATAATAAAAGATACTTTTCTTCTTGTTTCCACCAAATGTTTTATGTCTCAACAGGTAATAAAAGGAGAAATCCAAGATGTGTATGAGAACAATAGTATAGATGTGTATGAGAACATCTAAAAAAAGAGACTGCATTGTACAAATCTAACAGCCGACACCGTTCAAAAGAAAGGTCCACATTGCCATTGTAGTTCAACGTGGGACAAGCACCCTGTCATATAAGCAAAAGGACAAATTGATAGAACAGTAACCAGGGAACACAACTGGAGCAGGCGAATACTCTGTGACAAGCTAATAAAGTGAGAATGGGAACTACAGACAAGAAGAGCGATTTCATAGATTAAATGTGGAATCTCCATCACTTGCCATCATGATTTATGTTTTCAGTTCTAGGGAAAGCTGTTTAGAACAAATCCTGCAAATGTTTGCCTTTATGGAATCCAAAAGCAGTATTTACAAGGTTGTCCTGACTAGTAAATACAGCTTTAAAAAATTAAGTTTTATTGCACATTGTGAGTGAAAGCAGCCTGGTGGAAATGATTTTTTTTCTGCTGAAGACAGTACTGTACTTTTAAACTGTTCATTATTTTCTCTAATTAGAGTAATGATAGACTCAATGCCCTAGAGGTTACATCATGTAACTTACATGTATGATTTTTTTTTTTTTTGCTTGTAGGAAAGAGGCAAAGAAATCTAACCAACTGTTGACTAATCTGATATGAGAAATGAATAAGAAAGCTTGGGATGCATTGTCTCAAATTTATGTGTGAAATCACCTCACTCAGAGATTAAAATTCATGCTGACCTTATTTATTTCATTTTAGACAATTTGCTGTACTTGCAAAACAGCAACTCTTGGTTTTAAAACCAAGGTAAAAAAAGTAAATGTTTCCCCTGACATTAAATCTAGTCGTGCCCAGCTCTGGGGGGTGGTGCTCATCTCCATTTCTAAGCTGAAGAGCCGGTGTTGTCCATAGATACCTCCAAGGTCATGGGGCCAGCATGACTGCATGGAGCGCCGTTACCTTCCTGCAGAACAGTATCTATTGATCTACTCATATTTATATGTTTTCAAACTGCTAGGTTGGCAGAAGCTGGGGCTAACAGCGGGAGTTCAAATTACATCTTATGGTGTTTTTTGCAATCTGTTATACACACACACACATACCGTATATACCTGAAACCAGGTGCCATTTTGTTTTCACTATTGTTTATAAGTTTTTTTAGGATCCTTTTCAGCTTAATATTTAAAATGATATGTGTTTCAATGTTAATATTTTTCAGGTAAGTCCACTTAAAAAGCAAACCCCAAGATGGGATCCACCAAAAAAATAAATTATTGCAGATAGATCTGTCGCTATTGAACAAAAAGGTAGATGCTAAATATTATAAATTGGAATGGAAAACCAGAGTCAGGTAATCTAATTTGCACCGAAACTGTGTTGTAGATGCTACAGAAGAAAAGCCATGTTACTTGGTTGCAATAAAGACCAATTGGGGATGTTAAAGCTGACACATTTATTGATCAGATGTAGATACAGCAGGAAGTATAAAATATTGTGTATGTTTTAACCATTAATTAATGAAATACACAATGGGTCTGATGGAAATTAGCTGATAGATGGAATACAATGCACAATCTAATCGAATTCTGTTCAACTGGCACTGATATTATTAGGAGCTAGGCATGTTCCTTTGTGGATCGGAAAGCTTGACTAGATTGTGTTCTAAATATGGATAAGCAACAGTGCTCCTATTAAAACTGTCAGGAGCACATTGACAGAAACTTAACACTTCAGAAACAGCAGGCAGCAGCAACAGTACTGATAACGACAGCAACTACAACATGGTTAATTTTCATACATTAGCATCCCATAGAAATTTATGAACTGGACAGGATTTAGAAGAGATAATGTATTTTTAGGAGAAGAACCTAGAAAGTGGTCTTTTTCAGTTTAGAAAAATCAGGCTGGTTTCAAAAGAGACTATGGCAATGCTGAAATCTTTAAAAAGTTACAATAATAAAAGAGGGGTGGGAATATTTACCAAGGAACTGCGAGAAGGGACAAGGAAGAGTCAGGAACAAGGATGACACAATGAAACAAAATATATAGGGCAACTGTAGGCTCTTGATCCCCCCGCCACACACACATTAAATGCATGTAGCTTCCACTCACTGCAATACACACACACACACACACACATACACATAGAGAGAGAGAGATTTGGAAAAGGTGCAGAAAAAGACAACTAAAATTATCATGAGCTGGAAAATCTGTAAGGAAAAGTTGCAGCATTTGAGTTTTAGTTTTACAAAAAAAGTGCATGACAAAATTATATATAACTATAGAGGGTGTGGAAAAAATACTAGAATCCAAGCTGACCCATCCATGATCCCATGCCAAAGATCAGGGCAGCCAAGATTTCTTTGTATTTGAACCCACTGAGGAATCACTAATCCAGTGGTTCTCAAACTGTGGGTCCCCAGGTGTTCTGGCCTACAACTCCTAAAAATCCCAGCCAGTTTACCAGCTGTTAGGATTTCTGGGAGTTGAAGGCTAAAACATTTGGGGACTCACAGGTTGAGAACCACTGCACTAATCAGAATTGTCCTAGTTTATAGCTAGATTTACATTGGCTTAATATGGTTTTATATATTTTTGTTCCTATATTTAACAATATTTCATTTATTATTTCACTATTTTTGTCATAGTAGTTGTATTATTAATTGTTTTAGTCATTGGTACTGTTGTTACATTGTATCCTGTTTCAACTGTTTTGTACAAAATAAATGCAAGTATGGTGAAGTTTATAAGGAACTGCCTGTCCAAATGCTGGGGGGCATGATTTTTAACACTGATTAGAAAGTACTTCTTATGCTATCTCTGATTATGATCCTCCCAGAAGGGAAGAAAGGCAGGATTTAAGCTGCCCCTCAAGCCACCAGGTGGTGCCCTTGATTCTCACTAGTTAACTTCTTTGTAGGACTTTACCTCTGCCAAAACTTAGTCATCTTTTCCACTAAAGGATCTATATATGTTCCTTCCACTGGAAATACAATCAACTTAGTTATCTGTTCATATTGTTTTACATACGAAATTTTATTTTGTATGAGTAGAAACAGAAGCTTTACCAAATGTCATGATACAGCATAAGAGAACAGTTTCAGAAGAGTGGCTATTAGGGGTGAAATGTTTTCTCCATAGTTCATACCATTCATTTCTTTAAGGTCTCTGATGAAATGTATGTAGAGAATGGAACAGGCATTCTTATTTCAGAGGCAAATATGGAAAACGAGCTATTCTAATGATTAGAACAAGACAGCAAATACAGTAGTTTCCTTAGTAATGAATGGCCTTCTTTAAATTGCTAAGTGTACTGGAATAAAAAAACAATAGTTATTTCATGCCACTTTGAGAATGAAGCTTCAAAGCTCTTTGTTTCGTTCAGGAATCAGCAAGATACATCAACTGACAGAACAGCTTCTGCCCAAAGAGCTAGAAAAGAATGTTTTCCCTTCCTCATCAGTCTCCCATGTACCTCAGAATCTTACTCCGGAATACCAGGAAACCCTCCAGAGATCATTGAGAAGCACTGAGAGCTGTGGGAAAGAAAGATCTAATAGTGCAGCATCTCCTTGCTGGATCATCACCTTGTTGTGGTGAAGAGGTTTGTGTGTTCCAGTGAACCAGTGATCAAAGCTGTGGGGAGTCATGTACTCCCAGCAGGTTCTCCCATAACAACAAGGTCACAGGGGAGGAACCAGATGAAGCACAATCTGAAGACCTCAATGGCAGTGCAGGTGGATGATAACATGTTACATATTAGTTTGGCTGGGACAGTGGATGAATGCTGCAACAGAGAAGAAGGCCACTGGTCATTGTGTTAACCATGCTATTGGATCAAAAACTCTTTCTATGAAAACTATCTTGGTCAGTGTATACTGATCTCCACACAAAAAACAAATTTGTGCACAAGCATCTTTCCAAGACAAACCAAAACCAACAAGGACTGCTATTATTGAAAGGGAGCTGAGGCACTTTAATATCAATATGGCAGCACTCCAAGAGACCCGGAGAGTAGGATGGAGACAGCTGAAAGAAGAAAAAGGAGGTTACACCTTCTACTGGAAGGGAGAGTGGCTGAACAAGAAAGACAAATACACGGAGGCATCTATGAAATCAGAAATGACCTGGTGAAACATCTGTCTGAAGCACCCATTGGCATTAATGAATGTCTCTCTTTCCTACGAATTAATCTTGCCAAAAACCAACAGGCAACTATCATAGAATCATAGAATCATAGAATCAAAGAGTTGGAAGAGACCTCATGGGCCATCCAGTCCAACCCCCTGCCAAGAAGCAGGAATATTGCATTCAAATCACCCCTGACAGATGGCCATCCAGCCTCTGCTTAAAAGCTTCCAAAGAAGGAGCCTCCACCACACTCCGGGGCAGAGAGTTCCACTGCTGAACGGCTCTCACAGTCAGGAAGTTCTTCCTAATGTTCAGATGGAATCTCCTCTCTTGTAGTTTGAAGCCATTGTTCCGCGTCCTAGTCTCCAAGGAAGCAGAAAACAAGCTTGCTCCCTCCTCCCTGTGGCTTCCTCTCACATATTTATACATGGCTATCATATCTCCTCTCAGCCTTCTCTTCTTCAGGCTAAACATGCCCAGTTCCCTAAACCGCTCCTCATAGGGCTTGTTCTCCAGACCCTTGATCATTTTAGTCGCCCTCCTCTGAACACATTCCAGCTTGTCAATATCATAAATGCCTACATACTAACACTGGATGATGAAGACATCAAGGAAAAATTCTACTATCAGCTGGATACCATCCTACCTGAGATACTTAAGGAGGACAAAATCATCCTTCTGGGTGATTTTAATGCAAGAGTTGGGCAAGATGGCTATGGCCATATCTGTGGCTATGGACTATGGAAAAAGACGGGGTTGGAAACAGCAACCCAAATGGCACCCTACTCCTGACCAAATGTGTGGAACACAACCATGTTATCACCAACACACTCACTAGAAAAACAATTTTAAGACGGCATAAAAGCACTGGCACCTCTTAAACTATATAATTATATGTGCCAGAGACTGCCATGATGTTCTTCTTGCAAAACCATGACAACCACTGATGACTGCTGAGCAGACCACCAATTAATTTGATCCATGATAGCCATTAAGGAATAAAGATAAGGTATAAAATGAACATACAAACCCCTTAAGAGCCTTCTAAATGAGTCTTTCTCCTAACAACATTCAATGGTCATCTCCCTATGGAACACACTGAAAATGCTGGGGGACACTGGAATAAACTAAAGATTTCTATCATTATAGCCTGTGAATAAACCATTGGATACCAAACTAAGAAACATAAAAACTGGTTTGATGAGAATGATAAAAAGATCAAACATTTAATTTATAAGAAAATAGAAGCCTTCCAAATATGACAAAGATACATCAACTGTGTTGCTAAGAAAACATTTATACTAGAGCAAAAGCTGAGGTACAAAGAAGGACCAGAGAACTAAAGAACATCTGGTGGACAAAAAAAGCTCAAGAAATCCAACACTTTGCAGATGCCTATAATGCACAGGGATTTTTTAAAGTCACAAAGGTCACAAAGGTCATTTATGGCCCAACATATTATGGCATACACCTTCTACATTCATCGGATGGAACCAAACTTTGAAAGGACAAAAATACATTACACTATGTTGGAAATACTGAAGACTAGAGATATCACACTGGCAACAAAGATCCACATAGTTAAAGCAATGGTATTCCCCACCTATGGATGTGGGAGTTGGACCATAGGGAAGTTTGAGCGGAGGAAGATAGACGTTTTTGAACTGTGGTGTTGGAGGAAAATTCTGAGAGTGCCTTGGACCACAAGAAGATCCAACCAGTCAATACTTCAGGAAATAAAGCCTGACTGCTCCTTGGAGGGAAGGATATTAGAGGCAAAGGAAGGGCCTGATGCAAAAGCCATCTAGTTCGACCCTACCATGCATGAATATACAACTACAGCACTCCATAAGATCCCTATCCAACCTCTGTTTAAATACTCTCCAAAGAAGGAGGCAGTCTATTTCACCATCAAACAATTTTCATAGTAATTTTTTCCCTTATGTTCTGATGGGACCTCTTTTCTTGTCATTTGGATGCATTGGTTCATGCTCCGGTCTCTGGATAGTTAAAAAATGAAAAGCAAATTTATCCTCTCTGCTCCACCTTAGTACACTCACTCTAATGCAAAATAATATATATTTGTTATTTATTTTATGATTTTTATATTCTCTTGATTTTCATATTCCCTGTTGCTATTATATATATATACATGGTGTTTATATACATTGTGTTCAATTGGAAATCTTCATTCTACATCTGAGCATATCAGCAACTCAATGTCCTTTCAGTTTTAGCACAGTTATGTCATTAGACACATTGCTACTCAGACTTGTCCTTTGCTTTTCACCAATATAGTTGGAACTCATTTTCTAGTAATGGCTCTTATTTCATTATTAATTGTCACTTCATAGTGATTTCAAGGTAAAAGACATTCAGAAGTAATTTATCACTGCCTTCTTCTGTGTACTATTAACAAAAATTAGTTAAAGCCTTGCTGCTATTGCATATAAGATCACTGCACACTATAGCTGCTATCTAGTAACTTCCCAAAGAGCATTTCTCTGATAATCATAACACAACAGGAACTATCAGTGTTGATGTAGCTCTTGCTTTATAAAGAGGATGGAAGCATCTGAGCCTGTAGTTTCTGCTTTGTGCATTCTGTAATGAGACTAAGACCCGTCGCAAACTAGGCTCCTGCAGGAGCAAACCTTGCCAGCACGTCCCTGACGTCATGAGACTCCGCCTCTCGCCCCGCCCCTTTCTCCGCCCCTTTCTCCATGCCAGCGTGGTTTTTCCTTTGCTAGGGCAGCATTGCCAGCGTACTCTCTCAGTTGGCAGAATTCAACTGAGAGAGAACGCTAGCAATGCTGCCCTAGCAAAGGAAAAACCAGTGGTTTTCTTCTCTAGCATGGAGAAAGGGGCGGAGAGAGAGGCACAGTCTCATGACGTCAAGGACGTGCTCGCAAGGTTTGCTCCCGCAGGAGCCTAGTTTGCAGCGGCTCTAAGAGTCTAGGCATATTTAATAGAGTTTAACATTCAGGGCTAGCTGTGTTGACCATGCATCAAAATACAACAAACTGTAACATCCACAAAACAGTGATACCTCTATTGGAACAACTAAAAAGCACAAAATATATACATAATGCAAGCTTTTGAAGATTTTCTAGCTTCTTCAACAGGCAAAGAAGATGTTAAAAACCATATTGGAGAAGATTCAGATGTTACTGACATGTTAATATGAGAGGATTATCAATGGAGGCATAGTTCATACTTCTTGGCTATGTGGAGACTGGGGATGAAAGGCAGTAAAAGTCACGCAATTACATTTCAAATCCAGCAGCACCGGCAGCAAAGTAACTTCCACTGAGATCTGGGCTATCTCTGTCATGTGCAAGGCTGTACCTTTCTTAGGCAGGGACATCTGGAAAAATCTTTAGGTGCTGTATAGACAAAATGTGGCAATTATAGTCCGAATAAAAGAGGTTTACCATTGTTGAAGGTAAAACCCTCAAAGAGTTAAGTCCTGGTCCATTCATTCCCTCTTGAAGGCTTCTTTAATGCAGCTAAATTAGTATTTTCAAATCCAGGAAATATGTTCAAGGGTTGCCATGTTGGCCAGGCAACAAAATATAAAATATAAATTATGCCTAAAAAGCACACAGTACATCACGTATGCTAATAGAGTCCATCCTCCTGATGGTTTTTATCTCAGTTTCCCTAACACTCTCAAATGTCTTCACCACATTAAGGTGTGAAATAGGATGGCTGAGACAAAATTTAACTCATTTGTCTACTTTCCAAATTCATCTAAGCCAGTGTACAACTGGGATGGTCAATGCATCACATGTTGGAATGGAAATGCTGCTTGTACCAAAGGGCTACTTACGCCCAGACTATGTATGCATTTATGTATGTACGTATGAAAAATTATAGGCCATCTGCAACAGTAAAATGTTCAGGATAGTTTCCAATAATCCAGAAAATTTCAAATGTATAAAATTTCAAAACACAAACAATAAAAAACAGCAAATAAAATGCAAACATTAAAATTCTTTAATAGTTATGGTTAAAATAATTTCCACTTAAGAGCCCAATAACATTATCTGCATGACTAAACAAGGCATAGCAAGATATTACAGTTGGTTTTCTGTTCTCCTTATGAAATCTTCTTTACAGGCAACAAAACCCCACTTGTGCCAGTCTCCTGGGTTGCAAAAATGGATAACATGGCAGGAGGTATGGTGTGAGAAATGATAGCTAAGATGTTCCATATGAAACCAAAATTGCAAAGCAGTTGAATGGTATTAATTTGGTAAACTTTTTCTTTCGGTACTTCTTTTTGTTGTTGTAAGCCTTCAGTTTATTTCCGATTTATGTCTATCCTATCACAGTTTTTTCTTGGCAAGATTTGTTCCTAGGACATTTGCCTTTGCTTCCCCCTAAGTCAGAAAAGTGTGACTTTCCCAAGGTTGCCCAGTGGGTTTCCATAGCCCAGCGGAGTTGGAATAAGGATATGCATCCTGGCTTTCATGGTACAACACTCAAACCACTGCACCATGCCGATTCTCTTATACTTCTGTGCAATTTAAAGCCTTCCTTTCTTAAAGAACCAAGAAACATGCAAATACCATATGGGTTGCTGTGAGTTTTCTGGGCTGTATGATCATGTTCCATAAGCATTTTCTCCTGACATTTCGCCTGCATCTATTTTATTTATTATTATTTCCGTTACTTTTACCCCGCCCTTCTCACCCCCGAGGGGGGACTCAGGGCGGCTTACAGAAGAAGGCACAATTTGATGCCTTTTATCACATATACATACATATATAAAAGCAATTAAACAGTTACAAATTAAAATTAAAATCATCAATACAGACAATACAATAACACAATAGTAAACTAATCCTGAGCTCAGCGTTCAGAGTTCCGTAAATCCATTCCGTTTTGTCAAATTCCAGCTCATCATCAAGTCTTTCTTTAGCTGCCAGAATGTCCAAATGCCTGGTCCCATATCCAGGTCTTCAACTTTTTCCTAAATGAAAGAAGGGAAGTTGCCGATCTAATCTCCCCGGGGAGTGAGTTCCACAGGTGAGGGGCCACCACCGAGAAGGCCCTGCTCCTCGTCCCCGCCAACCTCACTTGTGATAGAGGCGGGGTCGAGAGCAGGGCCTCTCCAGAGGATCTTAAACTCCGAGGTGGGACGTAGAGGGGGATCCGTTCGGTCAGATACACTGGGCCGGAACCGTATAGGGTTTTGTAGGTCAAAACCAGCACTTTGAATTGTGCTCGGAATTGGATCGGCAGCCAGTGGAGCTGACACAACAGGGAGGTGGTGTGCTCCCTGTATGTTGCTCCCGTGAGCAATCTATGCAGATGGAGTTTATATATCTGTGGAATGCTCAGGGTAGGAGAAAGAACTCTTGTCTGTTTGAGGCAGGTGTGCATGTTTCAGTTGACCACCTTGATTAACATTGATTAGCTTTTCAGATTCAAGGTCTGGCTGTTTACTACCTGGGAGAATCCTTTGTTGGGATGTGTTAGCCAGTCTTGATTGATTTATGTTTAGAATTCCTCTATTTTCTGAATGTTGTTCTTTATTCATTATCCTGATTTTAGAGGTTTTTGTTTGTTTTCATGGTTTCCTCCTTTCTGTTGAAATTGTCCACATGCTTGTAGATTTCAATGGCTTCTCTGTGTAGCCTGACATGGTAGTTGTTTGAGTGGTCCAGCATTTCTGTGTTCTCAGATAATATGCTGTGTCCAGGTTGGTTCATCAAGTACTCTGCTATGGCTGACTTCTCTGGCTGAATTAGTCTGCAGTGCCTTTCATGTTCTTTGATTCGTGTTTGGGCACCCTATGTAGACTTGTCCACAGCTGCATGGTATACGATAGACTCCTGCAGAGGTGAAAGGATCCCTCTTGTCCTTTGCTGAACGTAGCATTTGTTGGATTTTCTTAGTGGGTCTGTAGATAGTTTGTAGGCTGTGTTTCTTCATCAGCTTCCCTATGTGGCCAGTGGTTCCTGTGATGTATGGTAATAACACTTTTCCTCTGGTTGGATCTTTGTCTTTACTCTCATGGCTTGTTCTTGGCCTTGGAGCTCTTTTGCTAATCAAGGCAGCCAACTGAAACATTCACACCTGCCTCAAACAGAAAAGAGTACTTTCTACCACCCTGAACATTCCACAGATATATAAACCCCATTTTCCTAATTTCCTCTGAGGATGTCTGTCACAGATGAAGGTGAAACGTCAGAGAAAAATGCTTATGGAACATGGCCATACAGCCCAGAAAAGTCACAGCAACCCAGTGATTCCAGACATGAAAGGCTTTGACAATACATTAAATACCATATGGGTTCCCAACCATGCTGGATGAGCTATTGCAGAGGTCCTTAGACATTTTGAAAACACTACATTTCTATTTGTGTTACATATATTTAGGCGCTACTAGGAGCATTAGCCCATATTTGTCCTTGGTATGCATTTATCCATCTCTTGATCTTGATCTTTGATATGTGTGAGCACCATAATTTAATACAGAAACATGAGATACCTTGTGAGATATGTAGTTGTTGTAAAGCCTTATAGCTCAGGATTGTTGTTATTATGTGCCTTCAAATTGACCCAGTTTTAACAACCTTATCACAAGTCTTTCTGGCAAGATTTCTTCAGAGGAAGTTTACCCTTGTTTTATTCTGAAACTGAGTGAGAATGACATGCCCAAGGCCACCCAGTTCCTGAGTCAAACTTTCTGCAAAGTGCTGTTCCATAGAACAATACTGTGTAGTGCGTTTATGCAGATTTTATGGATTGTGAAGTTTAAAAATGCTGCCAAAATCTGTTACATGGAACAGCATTTTTATCTTCTTGTCCTTGCATAATGGACCATGATGGCTGTCTTTCAAAAAGCCATGCTTGCTATGATCTCCCACATACACATCAAGGGGAATGCATATGTGGCTAACACTAGTATTGTCCTGAAATTAATTTTCTGTGTAAAAGAGACAAAGTATTTTATTTCTATCCCCCCACCCCCACAATCAACTATCCGATAAGAAAGTACATTCACAATGACAAGCAAAGTAAATGTTATCCGTTAAGAAAAGCTTTAGAGCTAGTCATTTGGGAATAATGCCAGGGAATTTCAACAAGAACTGCCCAGGTTCGATGGTATTTCAAAAAGACTAATAAATGTGTCCTAGAACAAATGAGTCCTGGCCTCTCCCTAGCAACCAAGATGAGTATACTGAAGTTGTAGTACTTGGCCATATCACAAAAAGATACGACTCACGAGAAAACAAAATAATGCTTGGTAAAGCATGGGGCTGCAGGAAATGAGGAAGACCACATTACAGATGGATGGACTCAGCCAAGGAAGCACAGGACTGAATCTACAAGACCTGAGCAGGCTGTTGATGATAGGATAACTTGGAGGTGTTTTATTCATAAGGCCATCATAAGTCCAAGAAGAGTTGACAGCAGTTGAGATGAAGATTAATTTAATATCTTATACATAAATTCCAGTGGCGCAGCAGGTTAAACCATTGAGCTGCTGAACTTGTTGATCAAAAGGTTGGTGGTTTGAATCCGGAGAGCGGGGTGAACTCCTGCTGTTAGCCTCAGCTTCTGCCAACATAGAGTTTGAAACCATGCAAATGTGAGTAGATCAATAGGTAACAGCGCTCCACATGATCACTTCAGCAGGAAGGTAACAGCGCTCCACATGATCTTGGAGGTGTCTATGGACAACCCCAGCTCTTCAGTTTAAAAATGGAGATGAGCAACACCCCCCCCCCCCAACTCCACAAAGCAGGACTTGACTAGACATAATGTCAAAGGGAGACCTTTATCCATGCTAGAGTTGGGACTTTGGTATATTTTGCCTCAGTACAACTTTATATATATATAAAATATAAATCCTAAATAATGGCTACTTTCAGACTGTATTGCAAATGAATAGGATCAATCAAGGAAGCCATGGCTGCCCCAAAGTCTGCAATACCTGAACAGGGCTATTGAGAATAGTGTGATCTGGACATTTTTCTTTCATAGGGTAACTGTAAGTCACCTTAAAGACAGCTAAGGACAAGAGTTTGCTAGAGATAATCAAGAACCCACTGCTCTGAGATTTCAGTACCTTGACCTTAATGTCAAAAGGTCTTGGCAGGTCTGATACAGAGTGACAATAAGACATTTGTGCCAATGCCAATGACCTCTTAGTCCACCTGCACTACTGGGGCAAGCCCACACCACACTCCCCACCCCCAAAAACCTGGCATAGATAGTCTAGGGTGGCCTAGGGGTTACTTTGGGATGCCAAGGTGCTCCCTTCCATTTCTAGGCCAGCTATCAACTCCTTCTGAACTATTTATTTATTTATCATATTTATACCCCCCCCCCCTTCTCACCCTGAAAGGGACTCAGAACTACTGTTCCTTCAGGTGTTTTGGTCTCTAGCTTCCAGAATCTCTTAAAATTGCCCAAAATGGCCAAGGCTGCTGTGTGTTGAAGTCCCAAACACCTGAAGGAACAGAGTTTGGAAACCAATGCAGGTCTGAACTGAAGCTGTAGTTTGGCTCTGTGGAAGAGGGGAGCCGACGAGGTCCACCCAGTCCCAGTTGGCACAGATCAAATCGAACCTTGAACTCAGGCAGAGGGGGGCTGGAGGTAGAAAGAGGGCAGAGCCCTTCGCGTTGCAATGGAGCCCTTCCTCTGCTGCTTAGCAAGGGTCCTGGGTACAAGGGCTTCCTTTGTCTGTAATAAAAAGAGAGCAACCAATGGAAGGAGTTGTCGAAGGCTTTCATGGCTGGAGTGCTGAGTTTTCTGGGCTGTATGGCCATGTTCCAGAAGCATTCTCTCCTGACATTTTGCCCAAATCTATCACAGGTATCCTCAGAGGTTGTGAGGTCGGTTGGAAACTAGGTAAGTGGGGATTATATATCTGTGGAATGTCCAAGGCGGGAGAACAGACTCTTGTCTGCTTGAGGCAAATATGAATGTTGCAATTGGCCAGCTTGATTAGCATTTAATTTCATTTATGTGGACAAATCTACATAGGGACCACCAAATGCAGCATTGACCAAACACGGATCAAGGAACATGAAAGGCAGTGTAGACTAATTCAACCAGAGAAGCCAGCCACAGCAGAGCACCTGATGAACCAACCTGGACACAGAATATTATTTGAGAACACAGAAATGCTGGACCACTCTAACAACCACCATGTCAGACAGAGAAGCCATTGAAATCCACAAGCATGTGGACAATTTAAACAGAAAGGAGGAAACCATGAAAATGAACAAAATATGGCTACCAGTTAGAGCGAAGAAAGTAAGGGAGGAGGAAGCAAAGCAAGGAGCAGGGAGACTGTGGGAGAATGGCCTTCCTCCTCCTTGCCTAATGTTGCAATTGGCCACCTTGATTAGCACAGAATAGCCTTGCAGCTTCAAAGCCTGACTGCTTCCTGCCTGGGGGAATCCTTTGTTAGGAGGTGTTAGCAGGCCTTGATTATTTCCTGTCTGGAATTCCTGGGTTTTTTTTTTTTAGTGTTGCTCTTTATTTACTGTCCTGATTTTAGAGGTTTTTTAAAATACTGATAGCCAGATTTTGATCATTTTCATGGAAGCAGCCAGACCTTGTAGCTAAGACTCTGGGAGAATGGCCTCCTCCTCCTCCTCAGGCATAAAGTTGCAATTGGCCACTTTGATTAGCATTGAATAGCCTTGCAGCTTCAAAGTCTGGCTGCTTCCTGCCTGGGGAATCCTTTGTTGGAAGGTGTTTGCTGGCCTTGATTGTTCCTGTTTGGAATTCTCCCCCCCCCCCTTTATTTAAGTGTTGCTCTTTATTTACTGTCCTGATTTTAGTGTTCTTTTCTAATATGGGTAGCCAGATTTTGTTCATTTTCATGGAAGCAGCCAGACCTTGAAGCTGAGACTGTGGGAGAATGGCCTTCCTCCTCCTCCATTTCCAGGCCTGATGGAGAGATGCCCGACCCCCCCTCCTCCTCCTCCTCCATGGGGCTGGGGTCTGGTCTCCTAGGCCACCCGGAGAGAGGCCAAGCCCCCCGCGGCGCTCCTCCTCCTCCTCTCTGCCCTCCGCCAGCGCTGCCTGAGCCCACCGGGGCCCAGGCGAGGGGCGTGATTGCCCTGGAAGCAGAGGCGGAGGAGGGGAGGGGGCCGGGAGAGAGGAGCGCCAAAAGGAGGGGTGGGAATCGTTCCATCAATCACATGACTTGACAGGATCGCTAACCATTTCCTTGCCTGCCCTTTTTCTCTCCCCCCCCCCTCGTGTGTGCAACAAAAGTCATATCTGTATCAAAACACGCGCACAGAGACCCCTCCCCACCTCCACCTCCACCCCACTCGCGCACACGGGCTAAGACGGGACAATAAGGAAGCACCGCAAGGTAAGACTCTCCCCGTGGAGGCGCCCCCGACCCCCACCCCCCACTCCCTCGGGGCTGGGAAAGGGCTCCTCCGCTCCTCTTCCAGGTGGAGTGGGGTTCTCAGGGCTTTGGGGGAGCCTTGGCTGAAGAGGCTGCCTGCTGCCTGACCTCTTGATCCCGTTGGCCAAACTTCCCCTCCCGAAAGACTTGGGCTGGAAGTCGCACGCCTGAGGGGAAAGGGCAAGGTGAAGAGCTCTGGAGTGGAACAAAAGCAAGTCCACGGGAAGCGCAGAAAGTGGAAATCCCGGCTCGGTCTTTGTGAGATGCAGGGCATCCCTCAAGCACTGGGGTTTTTGCAAGGCACCGCCACCAGCAAACCATTCCCGGGATTGTTTGGGGAGTGAGTGATCAAGGGCTCTCCGAGGCGAAAGGCTCGCGGCCCGTGCAACCCGAGCCCTCCTCCCTCTCGGGAAGGGATTGGCCACGCGGGCTGCTGCTGCTGCCTTGTGGAAGTGGGAGGGAGGCGGTGGCGGGGCCAAGGCTCGGGGGAGCTCCCGTTTCACCTCCTTGAGCCACCTTCCTTCCTTCCCTTCCCTCTGAAGTGCCAGGGAGGAGGCGCGACCAGGCATTTCCCTTGGCCTCCCCCCGCCTTGGAGCCAAGACCTGCGTAAACAGCCGCCTGAGCAGCAGCAGGAGAGGCAGGAGAGGGAGGGAGAGAGGGAAGGAGGCAGAGGGGGTGACCAACGGGGGATTTCCTCCCTCCGACACAACAGCACTGAAAGCCAGGCCAAGAGCTGGAGGAAAGAATAGCTAGATTGCCTTTTTCTTCAGCGATGTTTTCCATCTGCTGCTCTTTCGCCTGAACCCCTTTCAACCTTCTGACATCATGGAGTCATCCTCTACTTCTATGGCTTCCAGATTTCACTGCCTGAAACTTGAAATCACTCTAAACATTGAAATTTTTGTCCAGTGCTTTCATGACCGGAATCTGCTGTGAGTTTTCTGGGCTGTCTGACCGTGTTCCAGAAGCATCCTCTCCTGACGTTTCGCCTGCATCTATGGCAGGCATCCTCAGAGGTTGTGAGGTCTGTTGGAAACTAGGCAAGTGGGATATATATATCTGTGGAATAATGTCCAGAGTTTGAAGCAAGTGTGAATGTTTAAATGTTGCTATTGGCCACCTTGATTAGCATTGAATAGCCTTTCAGTTTCAAGGTCTGGCTGGTTACTGCCTGGGGGAATCCTTTGTTAGGATGTGTTATTTATTTATTTATTTATTTATGGCATTTATATGCCACCCTTCTCACCCCATAGAGGACTCAGAGCAGCTTACAAGAGATACACACACACACAATATATATATATATATATATATATAATATTATTAGCATAGCACAATATCAGTATTACATATTACTATATTGTACTATACCATTACATTGTAGTATTATTAGTAACATTACATGTAATATAAAATATATGATTATAATATTGTATTATTATTAGCAATATGTTGTATTACATTATAATATTATAAATTAGCTGGTCCTGATTGATTCATGTCAGAAATTTCTCGGTTTTCAAAGTAGTTTTTTTTCTGTGTCAGGGGCGACTTGAGATATTGCAAGTCACTTCTGATGTGAGAGAATTGGTCATCTCCAAGGACGTTGCCCAGAGGACGTCTGGAATGTTTTGATGTTTTACCATCTTTGTGGGAGGCTTTTCTCATGTCCCGGCATGGGGAGCTGAAGCTGACAGGGGGAGCTTATCCGTGCTCTCTCAGAATTCAACCTTCTGACCTGTCATTCCTGCTGGCACAAGTGTTTAGCTCATTGCACCCCTGGGATCTCAGAGTGCTATTCTTTATTTACTGTCCTGATTTTAGAGTTTTTAAAAAACTGGTAGCCAGATTGGTTCATTTTCATGGTTTCCTCCTTTCTGTCAAAATTATCCACATGCTTGTGGATTTCAATGGCTTCTCTGTGTAGTCTGACATGTGGTTGTTAGAGTGGTCCAGCATTTCTGTGTTCTCAAATAATATGCTGTGCCCAAGTTGGTTCATCCGGTGCTCTGCTATGGCTGAGCAGTAAATCAAGATAGTAAATAAAGAACATCACTCAGAAAACAGAGGAATTCCAGTCATGAATCAGTCAGGGCCAGTTAGCACCTCCCAACAAAGGATTGCCCCAGGCAGGAAGCAGCCAGATCTTGAAGCTGAAAGGCTATTCAGTGCTAATCAAATGACCAGTTGCAACATTCACACCTGCCTCAAACAGCCAAGAGTTCTTTCTCCCACCCTGAACATTCCACAGATATATAAACCCCAATTGCCTAGATTCCAACAGAACTCACAACCTATTTATTTATTTACGACATTTATATGCCTCCCCTCTCACCCCGAAGGGGACTCAGAGCGGCTGACAAGTCATATGTACATAAAACATACTATATTATTAGCATAGTACTAATACATCATTCATAATATTAGTATTATATAATATATTGTTGCTGGGGAAGGGGTCTGATGTCGCAGGAGACCAGATGGAACTGTGTTCTCGGTTCCCTTCTTTACTCTGGCCCCAGAGTGGCTGTTGGTGCTGGGGGAAGGGCTCTGATGTCGCTGGGGACAAGATGGAACTGTCTTCTCAGCTCCCATCTTTACTAAACCTATGAGAATACTACCATAGATGCAGGCAAAACGCCAGGAAAGAATGCTTCTGGAACATGGCCATGCAGCGCAGAAAACTCAGCCACCCTATGGAAACGTTATTACTGGGTTGCTGTGACTTTTCCAGGCTGAATGGCCGTGTTCCAGAAGCATTCTCTCCTGACGTTTCACTCAAACAACCTCACAACCTCTGAGAACGCCTGCCATAGATGTGGGCGAAACATCAGGAGAGAATGCTTCTGGAACATGGCCATACAGCCCAGAAAACTCACAGTAACCCAGAGATTCCGGCCATAAAAACCTTTGACAACACAATGTTATTACTCTTCATTAACCCCACCCTCTCTTTCCTGAGCTCACCCCTGTTCCTTAAAATGCCCCTTGCTCTTGCTCCTTGCCTCCTAAGGCATCACTCCTTGCTCTACCTCCCTCTCCTTCACTCAGTTCACCTTCCTTCTGATCAGTCTTTCACCTCATCATCTCAGCCCTCACAGTGCATCTCTCCCTTGTTTCTTGCCCTCTGCCACACTCTCTCCCTTCTCTGCTGTCTTCCTGGCCTTGCTCCCTGGCACAGCACCTCTCACCTTCTTTTCTCTCCTTTGCTGCTCTCTCCCTCCTACGAACTCTCATGCCTAACTTGCGCTCTCAGTGCCTTCCTCTCCTATACAGATCCCAGTGTTCACGTCCTCCCTTCCTTTCTACTCCCTTGCCTGCCTCACTTTGGACCCTTGCAGTGTGCCCGTCTCTTGGCCCTGGCAGACTGCTGCTCCTACTGTCTGCTCTCCCTTCTCTCCTTCACCTCACCTCACGCCCTTTCAACATGCCTTTTATTGCTACTTGCACTTTTCTGCCTCCACCACTTGCTTTCCCTTCTCTCAGAAACTCAAAAGGAGAGGCAGGCAGGTTTTTATGCAGAATAATTTGACAGAAGACTGCATGCCTGTTTTTCCTGATATTTCAAGTTTCTACAAATGATAGAGACATATTATACACACACACACATGTGTACATGTATATGTGTGTGTATGTATATATATAAACTTATGGCTTAATCTGGCATCAGGTGGCATGCCTTGAATCCAGTTAAAACCCAGCCAGCTGGGAATGATGGCAACTGTTATTCAGTTTGGATTCTGCAGTAGTTCATGAAAACATTTACAAGTCCATATAAAAACAAAACAAAAACACAAGCCATTTTCTCAGTTTACTATCATTACTTGCACAACAACTTTGTTTATCTAAACCAGTGGGAAAAGAGCTTGAAGACCTCTAATTGTTGTGATATACAGTAACTTCCATCATAGTTTGTCATGCTTGGCTGTGTTAATGGCAGCCAGAGGTCAAAAATATTGTTTTTAAAGCTCCCAGAATGGTGACACCTGAGCAAAACAGACCTATAACCTAGACCAGCAATCATGCACACCTCCAGATGTTGTTGGACTACAACTCCCAGCAGCCCTAGGCTCCAAAGACAATGGGGAGGAATAATGGAGACTAATTCAACCATACCTGGAGGGCCACCTGACTTAGTACATTTCAAAGTGGTTGACATGAGCAAGGGCATGTTTGTGTGGGCACTTCCTAAAGTGTACTTTGACTACATGTGAAAGTGGGTTGCAGTAAGTTTTTCGGGCTTTATGGTCATGTTCCAGAAGCATTATTTCCTGACGTTTCACCTGCATCTATAGCAGGCATCCTCAGAGGTTGTGAGGCCTGTTGGAAACCAAGAAAATAGAGTTTATATATCTGTGGAATGTCCAGGGTGGGAGAAAGAACTCTTGTTTGTTGGTGGTAGATGTGAATGTTTTAATTGGCCACCTTGATTAGCAGTTTTCAAGGTGTGGCTTCTTACCGCCTGGGGGCATCCTTTGTCGGGAGATGATTAGCTGTCCCTGATTAGTTCTTGTCTGGAGCTTCCCTGTCTTTATTATTGTTATGATTTTAGAGTTTTTTAGTACTGGTAGCCATATTTTGTTCATTTTCATGGTTTCTTCCTTTCTGTTGAAATTGTCCACATGCTTGTGGATTTCAATGGCTTTTTTGTGTACTCTGTCATGGTAGTCGTTAGAGTGGTCCAACATTTCTGTGTTCTCAAATAATATGCTGTGTCCAGATTGGTTCATTAGGTGCTTGCCATACATCAAGGTAACCACTGACCACATAGGAAAGCTGATAAGGAAACACAACCTACAAACAATCTACAGACCACTAAGAAAATCCAACAAATGCTACGTTCAGCAAAGGACAAGAGGGATCCTCTCACCTCTGCAGGAGTCTACCATATACCATGCAGCTGTGGGCAAGTCTACATAGGGACCACCAAATGGAGCATTGCCCAAACAAAAATCAAGGAAGATGAAAGGCACTGCAGACTACTTTAACCAGATAAGTCAGTCATAGCAGAGCATCTGATGAACCAACCTGGACAGTGATTCCAGCCATGAAAGCCTTAGACAATACATTTGAAGGGTTTGCAAATTTAGTCCCTTTGTGTCAGCACGGCACTTCAAGGAAAACGATACATGTGTATCGAAAAGAATAGTGAGATATTTTGTTCTAAAGTGGTGAGGCATAGAAAAGACTGCATGTTGTGTTCTTATTTCACATATAGTTACTGTACTTTAATATGTATTACTGACTCATTAGATTTATCTATGTATTGATTCACCATTCAACAATTGATTGAATTGGATTACTTTAGCTGAGACTAACCAACAAGGTGGCGCAGTGCTGCTGAACTTGCTGACCGAAAGGTGGGCGGTTCGATCTGGGGAGCAGGGTGAGCTCCTGCTGTTAGCCCCAGCTTCTGCCAACCTAGCAGTTAGAAAACATGCAGATGTGAGTAGATCAGTGGGTACCACTTCTGCAGGAAGGTAACGGTGCTCCATGTAATCATGCTGGCCACATGACCTTGAGGTGTCTACGGACAATGCCGGCTCTTCGGCTTAGAAATGGGTGAGCACCACCCTCCAGAGTCAGACATGACTAGAATTAATGTCAGGGGGAACTTTTAACTTTACAAATAGGATCAAAGTCAAGATTTCAATAAGATTTTGGATCCAATCCATCAAACAGCCTTGATTCCAATATTTTTTGCTCTAGAATGGCACATTTATGAATTGAATGTGTTCAAGCTGCATAGTTACATTTAAACTGACATACTGAACATTTGTGTGAATGTTCAGGGCTGATCAAGAAAGCTTGGGTGTTTGCAGGGGTGGGGGGATTGATGCTTCAGAAACATTTTTCACTAACCTTGACATGAAAAATATTATGGATTGTAGGTGCTTCCAGTCATAACAATTTCATGATTAGATTCCAAGAGTGACAAAGTAATACAGTGATATGGAACAATAATTTAATTAGTGAAATATTTTAATTTGTATTAATCAAAGTAATTGTAGTTTAATTATAAGCAACATCCTCAACATCAACCCAGGAAAACAGAGTAAAGTTCAAAAGTATAAAAAACTATTGCATACAAGGAAAAGCATAATACCTCTGCCAAATCCAGTTGCTGCTATAAACATAGGCAAAGATCCTGCTTCAGGACACTTATCTATGATGACAGAGCTCTGCCACTGTAGTTATGTCTGATGATGCCAAGCCAAGCAGCACTCCCAACTGAAGTATTTCCAGGTGCTACAGACCAGGTTACTGGGAAATGGCCTCCTTATGTATTTTCCTGGTTTCAGGGAGCATTGTTATCTTTAAACATGGGCATGTCGAGCAGTTGCCCAGAGGCCCCACGAGCATAAGCTCCCCATGCTAATCTATGCACAGACCAGAATTTAAGACTAATTCTCCACTCACCCACTACAACATGCAAATCTCCTGCTAATTCAATAGAAGGCCAAAAATTACGACTTGTGGAGAGTCATAATTTGACATGAAATTTTACCGTTTCTATTGCTTGCAATGTTATGGAAGCTGAATATTGCAATAGATTTGCAGGATGCAATTAACATCTGGGGCAGTAATTGTTGACAGTGTGCATTTCCATTATTGGACGCAGAACCTCCCCAGTTTCTGTTCCAAGAATTCTATTTGTGTGGTGAAGGATTAGAGGAAGTGTAAGAAAGTGAAGTGAGGCAAAATAAACTATAGAGTTATTATGTTTTAGTGAAATTTGTAAATAAACCTTTGAGCAGATTTTTTATTTCTTGTCAAAAGCATTGCATAAATAAGCAAGTATAAAACTGGTAAAACAGAAGGAGCACAAGCAGTTAAATAATTTTAGACCAAAAACGGGCAACAGCGACCACATTGTCTGTAGCTTTAAACAATTCTTCCTCTGTGCATGAGGCAGGGCATTGTGGGCAAGCATACAGATGTGGAATTGTTTGTTCTGCTCCACAGTCGCACAAGATGGAGGATTTTTCTAGCTAGTGTCATTTTGTCAGGTTGTCTTTTGATCTGCCCACTCCACTTCTGACTTCCAAGTTTCCCATTATTGGTTTGCCCCTGGAGGCAAACCCTTGGGGGGGGGGGCATCCATTTGGGATTTCCTGGTTTTACTGATGTTTGGGGAAGATTAAGAGGAGTGGTGGTTCTCATGAAACTTTTCCTTGATTTCAGCCTACTGGGAGGAGGCTGATAGCCATGCAGTGGGTGGCTTTCACAGTGTTCAACCTTATTTCTCTCCCAGTTAGCAGCAACTTCCCGTCGCACATTGGGGGGAGGGGGGAACAATGCCAGCTTGCTTATAGAGTCTATCAACTGGTGTAGGTTTGAGACATCCTGTGATTATTCTACATGTTTCGTTCAGTGCTATATTCCCCTGCTTCGCATGGGCAGACTTGTGGCAAACAGGGCAGGAATACTCAGCAGTTGAGTAAGACAAGGGATGATGTTCGTATTAATTTTAGGTCTGCATTCTATGCGCCATCAGTGAGTTTCCTCAGGATGCTACTGCATGCAGCTACTTTGCCCTTGGTGTTCATACATTGTTTCCTAAATGTTAGTGTTTGATACAAAGTGACACAGAGATATTTAGGATGGGGACAGCGTTCAAGCTCTTGGCCGTCACAAGTAACTTTCAATTTCCTGTTGGCTTCACGGTTAAGTAGGTAGAAAGCACACACTTGTATCTTGGCAGGGTTAAGCTTCAGATGGTTATCTTTGAAGTAGTTGGAGAGATCTTTCAGGGCATTAGTAGGTTGGTTTTCAACTGTTTCAAAGTCTTTTGCTTATGTTGTTAGGCCAAGGTCATCAGCATAAATAGAGCTCTTTGTGAGTGGTGGTTGTGGCTGAAAGGAAATGCCGAGCTGCAGAGGAGAAAGGGAAACTGAGGACTGATTTTGTTGGAGGTACCATTAAATATAAGTTAATTTTATTGATATTTTACATTTTTATTCCTGGTTGTATAGGCAGGGTTCAGTCCAGTGCTTTGCCTGGGGGGCTATAAAGTTGTTGAGACAACCCTGGCAGGGAGCAATGAGAGGTCCTGCTGTGACTGCTTTTCCTAATGTGCCCTCAACCAGGAGAGGACTTCAGACTTTATTTCCCAGCATCCTGGTCAGTAACACACTGTGAACCCTTTGATTAAGATACTGTCTGAATGAAAAGGTAGGATAGAAAAATGGGGTTGATCTTGGTCATTAATCCATGCATGTGCATCCCAAATTTTGTGAGATCATGAGTCCAGTTTGTGATCGTATAACTACAGAAAAGGATGCCAGCTGTGGTTTTATAAAAGTTTAGCAGAGAAGGCTAGTTAATAATATATGATTTTGAAAAGATTATTTTTAAAGTATTCGAGAGAGCTTTGCTATTCATCTTTGAAATCACTTTGCTTCAAATGGCATAATTATCTTTCTGTGCCACCGTTTGGGCTAATCATCAAATTCACTTGCTTTAAAATAAGTGTTTACATTTCATATCCACCACTGTGCTTTCTTCCCTTGTTTTTTTTGAAAATTCAGCCTGGAAGCTGGATGCCGAAGCCTGTGACGTTACATTCATTCACCATGGCAACAGACTCTGATTTACTTATTTCATTTAATTAAAGAGCATTTATCAAATTTTAGATGGCTTAAAAATCTTTTGCTTTTTGCTTTTTTAAATCATAAGAGAGCAGCAATAATTCCACAGTGAATTCAGCTCACATGGTCTGAAAAACCTTGGTAACAAAAAGATTTCTTAAAATGTATCTTGAAATCAATCTAATCTGGAATTGTGATCTCGAATGCCATGAAATAGTTCTATAACCATAGAGCATTGCATGAAACCAAGTTACTTGGTTTTCAAAGGATTTTCAGATAAATATTTTCAGTTGTTATTTGTAAATGTCAGAGGTGTTTCCTTTGGTAGCTCAGAACCATACAACAATTAGAATAATAGAATCACTGAATTGGAAGAGACCTCGTTGGCCATCCACTCCAACCCCTTACCAAGAATCAGGAAAATCACATTCAAAGCACCCTCGACAGATGACCATCCAGCCTCTGCTTAAAAGCCTCCTGAGAAGGAGCCTCCACCACACTTTGTGGCAGAGAGTTCCACTGCTGAACAGCTATCATAGGAAGTTTTTCCTGATGTTCAGGTGGAATTCACAAGAACATCCTCATCAAAGATGGTGAAGTTTTACTTGTTGATGCATTTTCATTAGTTACAGTCACCAGTAACTGCAATTTTCAGAATATTAAAAACTCTAGAGAGAATATATACCTGCAAAGGGGAAATCTATATTTAAGTATCAATTAGTAAGTGTTCTCTTGGAAATGAAGGTGCTAGGGGCTTGCTTGTTTTTTCACATGCCATTTTGAACTTCATAAATGTTTTGATACAATTATGGTAATGTGGTTGTGGTGGGGATTTAACCTAATGAGCTAGTAAAGGTAACTAGGAAAATCTCAAGTGCTCTCCAACGTTTCACAAATTAAATCTGGGACATATGCATCCAAGCAACCTCAAAGTATGGTCAAGATGACATTATTACTGAAGAAGAACATAAAGGCTTGGAGACTGGAGCAGTTTGCATTCACCTGAACTCTACAAAAAGGGAAATATTAATATCCCTCCTTCCCTCCCTGCTGAGTTAACTGAGCACAAACTACATTTGCACTTTGAACTCAGACCCCTTCCACACAGCTGAATAAAATCCCACATTATCGGCTTTGAACTAGAATATATGGCAGTATGGATTCAATAACCCAGTTCAAACCAGATATTGTGGATTATTCTGCCTTGATTTTCTGGGTTTTATGGTTGTGTGTAATAGCCCTCAGTTTGCAGCCATATAAATAAGTCAAGAACAAAGGGAGAAAGTAGGAGGAGCAGAGAGAAACGGGGACATTTAAAAGCATCCAAGAGCCCTTCCAGACATCCTTACATCCCAGGATTTGATTCCAGGTTTTCTGTTAATCCCAAATTATCGGCAGTGCGGACTCATATAATCCAGTTTAAAGCAGAAAACCTGAGATCAGATCCTGGGATATAAGGCCTGTCTGAAAGGGCCCCAAATACAGTAGATGGGATAAAAGAGGATTAATTGGGACTGTCATTGTCACATCAGGACAGCTGGAGGGTATGAATTATTCATACTTTATGTTATAATAACAGGAAAGTTAATACAACAACACCCAAAAAAGTACATCCACTTTTACTTAGTTAAGTCTTGGTGTAGAATATAAAGAGGCTTAATTTTTAGACATTAGGTTCAGTGTATAGGTGACAGACAAAGTTTTGTTTGTGTTTTGAAATCTTGTTTCATTGCATACTAAGTGCCAACATCTTCATTATTAAGTTAGGAGACAGCAAAAGTTTTGTCTGTTGTCTACCTTAACCTCGCGTACCTCTTAACAGTGGGATATCTTCTTGGTTATATGGGGAATTATAGTATCAAAAGTCTAGAATGGATTCTGAAGGTGTTATAATCCCTTGTTGTCAGTTGATAAATGTCCAAAAATAAAACCTCTTATGACTTTTGCTTTTTATCAGAGACTGAGAACTGTGTCCAGACTTAGGAAATGTTTTAAAAGAGTGTTATCCTAGCCATCCTGTGCTTCTCTAATGCTCAAAAAATATTGTTTTAAAGTACTGTCTCATTTATTTATGTTTTATATTCGTTTTATGTAGTACCTTCTTTCTTCATGGAATTCAAGGCAGTATGGTATTCAAGCACTAAACAGACTTACAAAATTACTTAATCATATACTTTGAGATTATGTTGTATTTCACACTTTCTCCAAGGAGTGCAGAGCTGCTGTCTATCCCCATAGTAACCCTGCAAAAATTATAAAATGATCCAGAAAATACATGTGGAAAATTTGTGACATAAATGTGTGGGTCTGTTTTTCTGGAACATGTGAAGTGACTCTGAAATATGTGTCCATCATAACATCATCACCATTATCATTATTTTTCTCCATGATGGCATCAATTTTTCTCAATTTTATCCTACCCCTGTCAGGTAGGTTAAGCAATTGGCTCAAGGTTAATCTGTGAGCTTTCTGGCTGAGTGGGGATATGAATTTAACTCTCTCTAGTCCCACAGAGAAGTATCCTAACTCACCAGAAAGCTATGTCTAGAGTTCTCCTTAGGAGAATCTGACAAAAGGATGTTGACTGTGTCTGAGTTTATTGAAACCTCTTTCTCATTTATTCAGACTAAGCTGGACGTAGATTTGTATGCCATACATTAAAAAGGAGCACATTAGAGATATAGGAGTGAACATGGGAATAGAAATGATGTGCTACACCCTTCAATGACTAATGTGATCATTATATCTGCATGCTCCATTTTGTATAATCTGAGAGCAAAATATAATGTTGGAAAATGCTGTGGCAAGCAGACTGGCATAAATGAGTAGACAAGTGAGGAAAACATAAATGTATATGCTCCATGCATCACAGTCAGTCATTTGCATCCTCTTTCATGCTAGCTGTGTGCTGGAGGTATATTGTCTCACTTCACTGCAAACCACTTCGTATATAAAATGTTTGATGCAAATTACAAACCATGACAAATATAAGGCATAGCCAGCTTATTCGTCTTTCTTCTAGACCTCAATAAGTGTTTCAGATAAATTAACCCAAACCTTTCAATATAAACCGCCGCTTTCCAATATATTCCTATGGTGATAGTTTGTCTGTAAGACCTTCACAAGGCACTCAGCAATGTTAAGAAGTGTGAGGCAAAGAAAAATATCTTCCGGCATCCTTCATCAGTCACTTTCTTCTGCTGAATTAGGTCACTATCAAAGCTTATCACCCTTCCTTCTGCCAGCAAAGAAAGAATGATCAACTGTTTTTTTTTCTTTCCAAGGGGCTTTGTAGTCTTTTATGCATTGGGACACTGTGTAGCACACACTTCTATTCATGTTAGCCCCTATTTCTGAGCACTCTAAAAATTCACTTCCTTGGCATATGTCCCGTTGACTATCATAGAGGCCTAGGATTGTCAGGCTGCATTATTTAGAAAACTGGGCATTGGCCAAAGTGAATATAATTTGGGGTATGATCCCTTTACACAGTAAACCATTTCTCACTAACATTCAGCTGGCTTCCTTTAGTAACTGTCCATTTAGCCAAATTTGTCATTTATATGTTGAGGAAATACATGGAAGAATGAGTCACTGTAGTCTTATACAGTTCCACATCATTGGATGGTGTTTTGAAAACGGTTTAAGTTTTCATGAAGGCATGTATAGAAGGGGAAAGTGATGGACTATTCTTTGTAAAGCATAGTGTCATTTCTGTGTAAAATGCATAGAGCTTGTATCTTCAATAATCAGTGTTATTTCACTCTAAACAAATTTTGCTGTTAACTTGGAATTAGAAAAAAGTGACACGTGCTATACTAAAAGCAAAGAACTTAGGGCCCTTCCATACAGCTGTATAAAATCTACGTTGAACTGGATTATATGGCAATGTGGATTCAGATAATCCAGTTTAAAGCAGATATTGTGGATTATCTGTCATTATCTTTTAATAACAACAACAACAACAACAACAACACTTTATTTATATTCCACCCTTCTCACCCCGAAGGGGACTCAGGGCGGATCACAGTACACATTACACGGCAAACATTCAATGCCACTTTGTATAGACAATACACAGACAGCAGAACATGGAAGGTTGGGCTTGAGTCCATCCTCTATGATGTGTACTCCTCTGTTGCTCCATCCTCTATGATGAAGAGCCGTCAGGACTTCCTCCTTCCTTTTGGTCGCCCAGCATTCTCTGATCTTCCTTCTTTATGGCTTCATAAAACACCTCCCCCACTTTTTTTTTTAGCAGTACCTAATTTCTCTAATCACAGCTAAAGCTGTTTTCGAATTGCTTAGGTAAACAATGAGCTACGGCTGACAGTTGGCCACTCACGCCAACCCAGGGCTTCGAACTTGCAACCTTTTGGTTGATAGATCTTATAATTGCTGATGATTTACCAGCTGTGCTAAACTTCTGGCCCTTTTGGGTTATATGGCTGTGTGGAAGGGCCCAAAGGTTCAAAAGTTTTTATCCAGCACTGAAAATCTAGCCTTAATATATGTTGAAGACAACTGAGGCAACAATTGTGCAATATTATTTTCTATTATTTATGGTATTCATTTCTACCCTGTCGTTTATCCAGTTCGGGACTTAAATCAGTTAACAACAAATCTTAAAAAATGTTTTAAATTCACAAGATACAAACATTAAAACAGTATTAAAAATAAATGAACCCCTCATTTAAACCCAAATTATGCACACATACACATCAACAGAATCACCAGCAAACCCAGCACATTATTTCATGGGATGGACCTTATATAGTAAATCATCAAATGCTTTCTAAACAAAGAAGCTACTAAGAATGCCCATCTCCTGTGTTCTCACCAGATGTACCCGTGACAGTGGTGGGACAGAGAGGCGGGCCTTCCCACTACATCCCAATGCAAATGCCAGTTTGTCAGGTAAATATGGTCCTTGAAATAACCTGTACCTGAGTTGTGTAGGGCCTTATTGCTCAAAAACAGTATTTTGAATTGCTCCTGGAAATGGAGCTGCTGCCAGTCAAGCTATTGCAAAAGGGCTGCAGCCAGGCTCAGTCAGCACTCAGACCAGTTAGCAATCTTTGAACCAGTTGAAGCTTCTGAACACTCCTCAAAAGCAACCACATATATCTTGTACTGGACTGAATTAACTGTGATATTACTAACGCATGTGTTATCATGGCCAGATCTGACATCTCAAGAACAGGTACACTAAACACACAAGCTTTTAAATGTGAAAATGCACTCTTAGCCACTTCTGAAACCTGTGCTTCCAGGCTGAGAGTTGAATACAAGAATATACCCAAGCTGCAGACTTGGCCTTCAGGAGGTGTGTAACCCATCCAGCACAGGTCAAATCCCTATTGCCTGATCTGCCTTCATATTGCCCAGGAGCATCACCCCCATGTGTAGATTAAGTTTCAGTTTGTTCACTCTCATTTGGAGAATAGTGACAGTGGTGAAGGCATAGATGAGCAAGACAAAATAAAGACTGGCAAATATTGAGCTTCAGAACCTAAAGCAATTTTACCACATTGAGACATACAAAGTAGACTGAGAAAAGGCTATGTGGAGGGTTGTTTGAATTAGGACTGCTGACTTACAACTAATTAAGGACTTTCAATCTATCATGAGTGTAAGGTTCCTCAGATCTCAGGGACTGGGCCCTCTTGACCAGTAATCATGGCACAGGGAGAAATCATGTACACATGAGGCAGCTTTATTACTCTGAGATTTCTCCCTGTGCGTTCATTTCTTTTTCTCTGTCTCTGCTGCTGCTGCACATTGTTTGAGAGCAGCTTTAGCAGACTCTTTAGGAGGCCCATCATGCTTTTTCTTCCCTCTTCCCTCAGAGCAGCGAAATAGTCAATGTCCTATGATCCCTCAGACAATCTACATCAGGAGTCTCTGAATAGATACTACAAGTTTGCAGTTTTTTTCAGAGATACTTGGCAACTAGAAACAAAGACACTCTGCTCATCCCGACTGTCCAAGAGTTTCTTAAATTGGCAGAAATTTGACATAATTATATCAATTTTGGGAGAAAACCTGTGTGGTGCATCTCCTGTCCCAATCTGTTTCTGGTAAATTTCCATGGCAAGCTGTATTTTTTAAAACTTGGGGCAAAAGGGTTTTAAAAAATAACATCATCATAATCAGCATTTCAGGAGATCCTGATAAAGGCAGGATTCACTTCTCACATCTGGTTCTACTCCAGTACTTCTGGCTGCCTTACTGAAGAGGTTATGAAGGAGGTGGGTGAACTTTGCCAAGAGGTTCTCCTTTGACTTTCTTTTCCTTATTATATTCTTGAGACAGGGAGGAAACACTGCCCACGTTTTAGTTCAAATGAAGAAGAGAGAAAGAAAAGGACAAAACACTGGTATATTTCAGGCGTGGATGAATCGTGATTGGATGCGAGGGTGGGAACTGGTGTGTGGTGCTGGAACATAACACATAATTTACATGGACTATATTGCACATCTCAAAGAGTTCAAAGTTTGGCAGCCTTTGCCTTAGAATGTTTCACTGGCCAGTCAGATCAGATATCATTTGGATTATCCTGGCAGCATTTGGCATGCAGGAGAGAGGAAGGCACCTGCATTTTTTCTGAAAATGGTCCTTTTTCCATAGGGAATCTTAAATTAATCACTGTATTCATCTGCCCTTTGTTCCAACTGCTGCTGTAATTAAGAAAGACATCGACTGGCTATATCATGCAATGGTGTGCCAATGCTGCTTGGTCCTGATAGCAGAGTGGTGGCATACTCTTCCCAAGGAAACGCAGCAGGGGCTTGAACCTTATTCCCTACATTTTATATTGTTGCTCAGAACATCCGACAGGTTACTGTTAGAAACAGGAGGCTCTCTCAAAAGAGCTCTTGGTGTGATCTGATAGCATTTTTCTCATGTTCTTGTGATTTGAATAGTCTGTGAGAATGAGGGACAAAGATGTGAGATGGAACAGGATGCCTGCGGGTAACTGTCAACAGCCATGGCTTCGTTTAGGAAGCAATTATCTTCAATCTGCAAAATTGCTTTGTTTCATGGTATTGCATGAAGGAAAGCCAAAGACCTATCTGAGGAACAGTCCCAGAAAGGGTCCCAGAAACTCTGATTGTAAATATCAAAGAGTCATTCACTGGGAACCTCTTGGTGTTAATTAATCTGGGGCCCCTTCCACACAGTTGCATAAAATCCACATTTATCTGGATTATATAACAGTGTGGACTCAGATAATCTGATATTCTGGGTTATATAGCTGTGTGGAAGTGCCCTTAGTGGGTAGAAATAACGACTAAACTAAATAGATTGCTTGCTGGATTGTCACTTTTGCACCAATGTATTGGTGGCATGTGTTATTAATGTCACAATTCTTATTTCTTTGCATGGTTTATGTGACTCAGAATCATAGAGTTGGAAGAGACCACAAGGACTATCCAATCCAACTCCCCGGCATGCAGGAATATACAAAGCACTTTCAACAGATGGTCATCCGGTCTCTGCTGAAAAAGCTCCAGAGAAGGAAAGACATTAAATGGAGAGGCAGAATAAATGAATTACTCCAGCTTTTCATGCATTAAGCTAAATGAAAAAGACTGAAAAGTGATTTTAAGAGGGGAAAGACATATTGCAGAAGAAACACAGCTGAAGACAGACAGAATATTGCACAAATACTTTGGCTGGTGCACCCAGTGCACTCTGTAATTTCATGTTACAATAAATCGCTGCTTTTGACATGGTGGTTTCTTTTACAGCTTTTCTTTTCTTGTCAGCCATTTTGAACACATCTTAGCCATTAGTGGAAGAGCATAACAATTTGGATACCACTACTCTGACTGGAAATGGTTATACTTAGGCACTCTGTTTTCCCCACCCCTATGAGAAATGGAATAACAAAAATTGCAAATAATATACTACTGTCTTGGCCTCTGTCTGCTGCATGACATCCAGGCAATTATTCAAGCCCAACAGGACTCCAGGCATCCGCCTGGATATAGATGTTTTGAGAACTCCATTATGAATGTGATCATATTGCTTTGCACTTTAATTTCCATAAAAGTGGTGACTGTTATCTTATGCCACAACTGCAAGGAAGTAATATCCATATTTCCAGTTGTGGAGAATTTAAATAAAAAAACCACAGGAAAAAGGCCTAAAAACAGAAGTAGAAAGACTGTATTTGCTGTAAAATGTAATGGCATAGGTTTATCAGGGAACAGCATCCCTTTGTGTGTGTGTGTTCAGATTTTGAAATGTGAAAGGGCGAGCGTCTCATTGTACATACATAAAATGTATCATTTATTATCACTAGTCCATATTTTCCTGAGAAACACGAGGAAGGCAGGAATTAATTGTCAAACAGTTGCCAAAGGGTCTGTATAGTTTAGTAGTTTGAGTGCTGGACTAGGTTTTGAATCTCTACTTAGGCAAGTCAGTGATCTTGGGAATGTGATGCTTTCACAGCTTCAGAGAAAGGCAATTTATTTAAAGTTATGCAGGAATTGTATTCTAATTTAACTGTGGCTAGATATAGTTTTGTAGTGCATAGTTATGAAAACCTCACTAACTTAAAAGTGTCATTTTACACTTTTATTTACATGACTATTGAAGGGCAGAATTCTATTACAAACCTCCTCTGAATTGACTTTGAAATACAACAACAAAAACAACAAAATGCTAAGTTTAAAGAGTCACTAATTTTGGTCCTGAGTTGATAAGTATAGGATTAATTCTGTAAACATGTATTTATTAAATTTATTAAATAAAACACAGGCCAGGATATTAGAAATGTTACTGTTTTACAGTTCCAAGTGCTTGGGGGAACTGTGCTATTTGGCCTGCGAGAAGATTGTGGGAAGCCTTTCTTGGATGCGAGTCAAATTCTCTGCTACTCCTTCTTACACTTCTTGTTTATTCTTTAAAAGATTGTGGAGAACACTCAACATTATAGTCTAATTATGAAATTCAGCAAATGGAAAGGGTGCTGCTTCCTTACTCTTGCATGCTCTCTACTGACTTCCCACCTCATGAATAGACCTTACACTAGTGGTGTATAAGAGATGGATATTCTTGGGAACAGCAAGTGCAGTCTCTACTGCTCCAACTGTCATTCTTTGGTTGCTTTAGCAGCATTTTGAAAGGCTTTTGTGTTAGACCCAAAGATGTCCCACAAGAGATGGTGATACTCTTCACCATCATAATTCACAATTTGACATTATATTTGTATCATTAAGTTAAATTGGGTATGTCTGCTAAACCCGGAATCAATATAATTGCTTTATCACCATCACTATAATACAGTGGTTCCCAACCTGTGTTCTGTGGACCACCAGTGGTCTGCAAGGACTAAAATATAGTCTGCGGCCTCACCATTACTACACTGTTGCAATGAGAGTGACTGGTTTCGGGAAACCCTCTTATAGTGCTGAGGCTTATTAAATATGGTTTTCTGTGGGCGAGTAGATGGTGACTACTAGTTGGTATATGTTCTGTATCAGAAACTAGAGTTAATGTGGTCTATCCAATGCAATTTTCTGAATCAGCACCCCAAATAACCAAACTGAATCTAAAGTTGACCAAAAACCGATTCGTAACCTTTTGGTATTAATGTTGTAGAGAGGTCCCTGGTCAAAGTCGTCTCTAGTCAAGTGGTCCCTGGTCAAAAAAGGGTGGGAACCACTGCTATATAGCATAGGATATGATGTAACTCTGGGTCCACTCATACAACACGAGTGACTGGACATACCCTCAAACAGGGAGACTATAACTCATGAGTAATAAAACATAGTGTATAAATCAAGGGGCGTCATGGTGCCTTCGTATTCTACTTTAGACTTTACCTGGAATACTGTGTCCAATTCTGGGAACCACAGTTCAAAAGAGATATTGACAATCTGGAAAGTGTTCAGAGAAAGTGACTAAAATGATCAAAGGTTTTGAGACCAGGCCCTATGAGGAGTGTCTTAAAGAACTGGGTATGTTTACCCTGCAGTTCAACAGTGGAACTCACTGCCTTGGAATGTGGTGTAGACTCCTTCCTTGGAAACTTTTAAACAGAGGCTAGATGGCCATCTGTCAGGGATACTTTAAGCATTTTCTGCATAGCAGGGGGTTGGACTAGATGGCCCATGTGGTCTCTTCCACCTCTATGATTCTATGATTCTGTTCCTAATATAATATCTATCTAGCCCAGGGAGAGGGGCAATTGTGGCAAGAATAGGGGCTAAATTTGGGTTTCCAGAAATTTTGAATTTCTAAATTTTAATATGTTTATAATATGAGTAACTCTGAATACTAAGGGAAGACAGACAGAATTGTTGAGAAGAAAAGCTGGAGAGAAAAAGGAGGAGGCAGAAAGACAAATGGTGAGGATACAGACAGATGCAAAAACTGGGAATGAAGCCGAGGAAAGACAAACAGTGAGTGAGAGAAAGCAGACGAAACAGAAAGCAATGAGGGTTAGAAGGACAATAAAAGAAGGCACAGAGAAACCGGAAGAGAGAAAGCAAGAACATTTGTAGTGTCGTGGCTTGCTGCCAAATTCCCCAAACCCAGCAGTGCAGGGATTCAAAATCTGGTCTCCCAGAAGCCTTGGTCTAGCCTCATATCATGTACACACAATTTATATGGGGGAAGATGGGTTACAAAAAGAGTGTGAAAAATGCATTCTGGAAAAACAGCCTGGTTTTAGAATATTCTGGGGGATCTGAGACTTGCTAATACAGCTGTCCTAAAAACCCTAACAGGTATTTCATGTTGGGATTCAAGAAACACCCAATGTCCATATCTAGGTTTTTAGTTCCAAAATGGCAGATCCATATTTGGCAGCAATAGTTTCAATATGCAGAGAAACTGCAAACAGAGAGATCCATTGCAAGATGGATTGACCTATATTGTTTCATCCACTGTGATTTCTCTTCCCTTATGGTGAATAGACAAAGCATAGGCATAAGCATAACTCTCCCTTCTTCTCATTCCATTACTGCAAAGCTAGGCACAGGGACTCATTCGTTTTGTCTAGTCAGTCCTGTCTTCTCCTGTCTTCTGCTTCTTAATGCCTTCCTTTCCTTCCATGAGAAACCATTGCTGTCAATATGTATCTTTTGTTTCATGTTTGGGCCTGTCCTCCCTGTTGCTCAACAATAGCATTACTTTCTTAGGGATGGTTTTATGTTAGGAAGGCTTTGGGTACTCGGTGCAAGTGTTCAGTCCAAGGGGCTATGGAGATGAGTTGTTCGTGGGATCTCCTTCATCCCCTTTGTATGTTATGCTTCAAAACAGTGGTTGTATGAAGCATATGGGGATCTGAATCCTTTGATTGTATCTGAGGGTGTGATTGATGCTGGTTATGCCTTTGGTGCTGCTAAAGTCGGGGCACCATGGCAATTTCTTTGTATTGTGATACAAATAGATGTGCTGTGTGTGTGCCTATAATTGTAGGGTTACTGGTTTCTCATGTACATGGGCAGCATTACTAACACAGTCGCTGATAGGTAGCCTCAGGAGTTGTTTCTAGAAATAATCTGAGTGTGCATATCGTTTTCCTCCACAATTTTTGTTTGTTCTTCCTGTGTACTTTTACCTGCTCATTGGTCTAGGCATGACTAGTCATAGTGGCCATTAAGCACAAAAAAGAGTAATCCCTCTTGATGTGGTGAAGAGGCTTATGTGTTCCAGTGAACCTGTGAGCAACGCTGTTGGAGTCATGTACTCCCAGAGGGTTCTCTCAAGTTGGCCGGGTCACGGGGAAGGAACCAGATTAAGCACAATCCGAAGACCACAGTGGCGGAGCAGGTGGATGATAACATTGTACATGTTACAATGGCTTTGACAGCAACGAAAGGCTGCAACAAATGAGAGGCCACCAGTTGTTGGGTTAACCATCCTACTGGATCGGAACCTCTCTCTGTGAAAACTGTGTTGGTGGGGTGTGCACTGATCTCTATACGTAAAATTTTTTTGCCCATAGGCGTCTTCCAAGATGTACTAAAACCAAAATGTCCCATGACACACAGGGATTCTTTAAAGTCATAAAGGCAATTTACTGCCCAACAAATCATGACATACACCTTCTACACCAGTGATTCTCACCCTTTCTAATGCCCTGACCCCTTAATACAGTTCCTCATGTTGTGATGACCCCCAACCAAAACATTATTTTCAATGCTACTTCATAATTGTAATTTTGCTACTGTTATGAATCATCATGTAAACATCTGATATGCGGGATGTATTTTCATTGTTATAAATTGAACATAATTAAATCATAGTGATTAACCACAAAAATTATATGTTTGGGGGAGTATAGACAATGGATGATGGGATCTGCAGTACCCAGAGGCGGCCCTAGGTAATTTTCAATGGTAACCAAATAGTATTTTGGCACCCCCCCCCCCAACCGATCACTGATATATATTTTCTGTTCATCATGGGAGTTCTGTGTGCCATATTTGGTTCAATTCCATCATTGGTGGAGTTCAGAATTCTCTTTGATTTTAGGTGAACTATACATCCCAGTAACTACAACTCACATATGTCAAAGTGTATTTCCCCCCAAGAACGCCCCTGGGCAAAATCAACTATACTGCAAATGCTTACTTTGCGTAATGGGTTGAGCCGCCTCTGGCAGTACCGTCCATTGATTCACTTCCACAGACCACTGAGACCTCCACAATTACAGATCTGGACCAAACTTGGTACACAACCCCCATGACCAACAGAAAATACTGGAGGGGTTGGAGGTGTGGGAGTTGTGTAGGCACGTTTCACCATATGTGGTGGTCTTGGGGAAAAGCTAAATCTTTCTGGAAAGAAATCCATGAATTATGTCAAAAATTCTGAAACAAAAGATTCCACTGCAACCTGAAACCTTTCTACTATGGATGACTAATATTGAATAGAACCTGAATATAGACAAATTATTCACATATATGACAACAGCTGCGACAGTGGTCTACGCCAGGTTATGGAGACAAACAGCAATGCCATCTAAGGAAGAATGGCTAAAGAAACTATTAGACATTATGTGCATGGACAAACTAACTTTCCTGTTATCAAAAGCACAAGGCAAATTCATGAAGAAAACAGACTGGAACTCATTAAAATAATGGCTAAAAGAAAATAACTTTCAGATGACAATTTAATAAGATGAATTGATACAGAACAAAATATCACCATAGGAAAACAGAGATCAAGAGGTGGCGCAAATACACCAAAAGATTTAACGGAAAAACCATTGACAACAAACCATTATAAAGAAGAATGAAAGCCAAAACACCTCTCCCCCTCCAATATTTTTATCCACTAAGGTTTCCTCCCCCCCCCTTTTTTTCTCCCTTTCTCTCATTCTTTCTTTCCCTCCCCATTCTCTCCTTCCCAGATTTTATCTTTTATTATAAAACTTTCAATAAAAACATTTAAAAAACCAACGTAAGAAAGAAAACCAAAATACTGGAGGAACATACAGTGATTTAGGGGAGATGTAGTTCACCTACATCCAGAGAGCACTATGAACCCAAACAACTATGGATCTGGACCAAACTTGACACAAATACTCAATATGGCCAAATTTGAACACGGTGGAGTTTGGGGAAAATAGACCTTGACATTTGGGAGTTGTAGTTGCTTGGATTTACAGACCTGGACCAAATTTACCACATAGAAATTCCACAACCCACAGAAAATACAGTGAGATCTGTAAGTGAACCTGTGGTGGGTGGGCTCAGGCCTCCCCTGTTGGAACCCAGATGCCTTAAAGAGCCAGACTCAAGAATATGTCCAAAAGTAGAGTTTATTAACACACCCGAGTGGAAATCATCTATCGGACAGATGGCAAGCTATTTAACCTCAGCAGACTGAAAGCCAAAACCTAGGTTACAACAACATCTGTTATAGAACTCCAGTATGCTGATGACAATGTCATCTGTGCGCATTCAGAAGAAGACCTACAAGCCACTCTAAACACCTTCGCAGAAGCATATGAGAAGCTCGGCCTTTCATTGAACATCGAGAAAACCAAAGTCCTCTTCCAGCAGTCACCAGCCAATCCCTCCCCAATGCCAGAGATACAGCTTAATGGTGTAACATTAGAAAATGTTGACCATTTCCCCTACCTTGGCAGCCACCTCTCCACCAAAGTCAATATCAACACCAAAATACAACACCGCCTGAGCTCTGCGAGTGCAGCATTTTTCCGAATGAAGCAGAGAGTGTTTGAGGACTGGGACATCCGTAGGGATACCAAGATGCTTGTTTATAAAGCGATTGTCCTCCCAACCCTGCTGTACGCCTGCGAAAAGTGGACTGTCTACAGACATCACATGCAACTCCTAGAACGATTCCATCAGCGCTGCCTCCGGAAAATCCTGCAAATCTCTTGGGAAGACAAGCGGACAAATGTCAGTGTGCTGGAAGAAGTGAAGACCACCAGCATTGAAGCAATGGTCCTCTGCCATCAACTCCGCTGGGCCGGCCACGTTGTCCGGATGCCCGACCACCGTCTCCCAAAGCAGTTGCTCTACTCTGAACTCAAGAATGGAAAACAAAATGTTGGTGGGCAGGAAAAGAGATTTAAAGATGAGCTCAAAGCAAACCTTAAAAACTCTGGCATAGACACTGAGAACTGGGAAGCCCTGGCCTGTGAGTGCTCCAGCTAGAGGTCAGCTGTGATCAGTAGTGCTGCAGAATTTGAAGAGGCACAAATGGAGGGTGAAAGAGAGAAACGTGCCAAGAGGAAGGTGCATCAAGCCAACCCCGACCGGGATTGCCTTCTACCTGGAAACCAATGCCCTCACTGTGGGAGATGATGCAGATCAAGAATAGGGCTCCATAGTCACCTACAGACCTACCCTGGAGGATTATCCTACCGGGACGAGGGATCGCCTAAGTAAGTAATCTTCAATTATGCATAATTTACAAAAATTTGCTCTTTGTGCTTTTTCTAATACTACAGTAGCTAATTTGTCCTGCTTTGACAGGAAGAAAATAGAGTACTCAAGGTGTACTCAAGGTGTAGAGCCAAAATTGTTTATATAGATGCCCTTCTTGTATTCTGTTCTTTATGTAACAGTTCTTCAAGTTACTTTATCAATGGCTTGTGGTGGTTTCAATAGGTTAAATATAATAATTTCAGAACCCTTTCTCTAATTTTCAATGATATTCAAAATCTAACCACAGAGTTCAGACTATTTTCTCCCCAACTTGTGCTATTTTTCACTTATCAGTATTATCTTTCTTGTGCTCATTTGTTTTTCAGTACAAGATCTTTCTGAAACTTTTTCATAAAAAGCTTTGGACTCTATTGTGAAGAACATCTTTGGATTATCAGCATATTTTTAGTTCATTGTTCACTCCTTGCTTTAGATTATTAATTAAGATGTATGCCAAAATTGGTCTCAGAAATGGAATTTTTAAATTATTCTCCTAAGGCAGTGAGAACAGACATATGAGCAGGTCTATTACTTGGCTGGTTTTATGAATTTCTATTCCATCTAATCCATTAGGCTCAAGCAGTGCTTAAATTACGAAGGATAAGCAGCAGGCCAGGAGCCATCATATTATAGTGGTTTGGTTTAGTGTTGGACTAGAATTTTTTGAAGGCCAGGGTTCACATCTCCCATCAGTTATACACACCCACTGGATGATCTTTGGCAAGTCAAACTCTCTGTTCCTTAAAGGCACTGCATACATTCTCTGACTAAATGTTGCTGAGAAACCTTATAAGGTTGCTGTAAGCTGGAGTAGACAATGACAACAACAACAACAATGCAGCCCAGTTCCCTTATCTTTTGTGACTGTCCTCACATCTAAATCTACATCTCTTTTCTCCTTCAGAGAACCTATAGTATTATTTGGACCAGATCCAATGGGTGGCTTGGGGCCTGAAACTAGAAGCAAAATCTCCAATTACTCAACGTACCAATCTGTTCTATAAGAAGGCATATAAATCCATAGTTGTGGTTAAAAGCTGTTTTTACTGCTAGGAGTGGCAAGTCAAATAAACTCATTTAGTTTTGGATTCTGTGTTTTTCACTTGAATGCAGCTTTTTATTTCTTTTATCTTATCCTTTACGCAATTCTCCTCCTCTTCATTCAATTTTCATTACTCGTCAACATTTGACATAGGTGCATGTGGTTACCTGTCTTCCTCTTTCTCCTTCTCCAATGGACAAGGGTTTTAGAATATGACACTGAACAAGCCAAATGGATCTATGAAATGGACTGGTGTGATTCATCATCAATGCTTTAATTTAAACATTATTTTCAGATTTTCAGACTGGATCTTGGCCAGAGTAGTGGTTTCAAAACTATTACAAAAACATCTTGCACTCAAAGGATCCAACATACTTTACACATGGTATGTTTTGAGACTATGATATATTCCTGAGGAGTTATTGTGAGAGATAAATATCAGAGAGAGGATACATTTAAAAAGTTGAAGAGGAACACTCGGCACAAGGTAGAGTAGGATATGTAGCTTCTGTGAATGGATGCTGTCCGACAATATGGGTTGTTGGCAGAACTGGGTTTTGGATTACAGCTCTTCAAAACCGTCTGTCAACAGGGCTTTTCCAAGCTCTAGCTACTTGGCTGTTGACTGGGCTATGAAGAATTTATCATAGGTTGCAGCCTAGGATAAATCTAAAAGTTTTGCTATACATACCCTTGATCATTCATTACTGGGTATCTTTAATGGGTTGTGTAAAAGAGGTAATTTCAGCTGGTGTGACTCATAAGAAGCAGCACCTGCTGAAATTCCCCCATCTACACAACGAACATACAGCCACTACCTCCAGTTTTAATCAACTGCTGAAAAGAGCCTTTTCCACATAGATCTTAGCACCTCTGGATGGTGATCATGTGGGTTGCATTTAAGTATAAAAACATGTAATGAAGATATAAGTTACCTACTGTGGAAGAAAACAGTAGCAACTATTTTATACCTAGTTACTCTTGGCAGAACCAGTGAATGGGTGGATACATTTAATTAATGATGATGATGATGATGATGATGATGATGATGATGATAATAATAATAATTTTATTTCTTACCCTTATCTCCTCGTGGCTCGAGGCAGGTTGCAGAAAAAATAAACATTGTAAAATACCACAAATACATATATTACAATGAATTTCTATAAAATATACATATTAAAATTTATTTCTATTAAAAAAACCCTATTAAAATGCACAAAACATAGATTAAACAAAGGACGCACATTTAAAATTTGTGTTTAAAAACTGTTTGGATAAGCCTACTGGAAGAGATAGAACTTTAGATGGTTTTTAAATTCCGACAGTTCATTTAGCCTTTGGAGCTGTTCTGGCAGGTTGTGCCAGTCTTGGGGTGGCCAATGAAAAGGTCCTCAGAGTGATAGTCACAAGTCAGGTTCTGGCTGGCTGCACCCCCCCCCCCCCCGAGGACCTAGGTCTTTGGGGCGGATTGTATGGGAGAATGTGATACCTTAGTTAACCTGGACCCAAACCATGTAGGACTTTAAAGGTCAAAACCAACACCTTGTTCTTTGCCCAGAAACTCACTGGCAGTCAGTGGAGTGACTTTAGGATAGGTGTAATTTGCTCACTTCTAGATGTTCCTATAACCAGTCTGGCTGCCATATTTTGAACCAGCTGGAGTTTCTGACCTTGTTACAAAGGTAGCTCAATGTAAAGTGCATCACAGAAGTCCAATTTTGAGATTACCAGTTTGTATACTACCAACTTAAAATCCTCCAAATCTAGAAAGGGGCATTGCCGGCATATCAGCTGAAGCTGATAGTAGGCACTCCTTGCTGTCACATCTACCTGGGTTGACATTTGGAGAGACAGATCCAGGAGCACTCCCAAACTGAGAACACAGTTATTCAGGGGGACTGTAACCCCATCCAGAACTGGTGGACACACCTTCACCTCCACATTAGGACCTTTGATGGCAAGAACCTCTGTGTTGTCTGGTTTCAGTTCAATCTGTTTTTCCTCATCCAGCTCATTATCTCCTCTAGGCATTAATTCAGAGGAGACATGCTATCCTTAGTTGAAGCTGTTTTTGAAAGCATGGAGGAATATATTTGGGTGTCATCAGCATACTGATAACACCCCGCCTTATGCCTATGGATGATCTTTCCCAGTGTCTTAATGTAAATATTAAAGAGATTGTGGGTAGAATAGCACCTTGTGGGATACTACATGACAATGTTTTTGAGGAACAGCTATCCCCAAGTACCACTATCTGGAACCTGCCTGAGAGGCACACCCAGAACCACTGCCACACAGTGCCTCCGATTCCCAACCCCTCCAGGCATTCCAGAAGGATACTGTGGTCGATGATATAGAAAGCCGCGGAGAGGTCTAGTAGCACCAATAGGGACAAACTCCCCCAGTCGATGTTGAGACTGAGATCCTCCACTAGGGAGACCATAGGAGTCTCAACTCCATATCTTGCTCTGAAGCTGGCTTGAAATGGGTCAAGGAAGTGTTTGTCGTTCAAGACGACCTGGAGTTCGAGGGCAACTGCCTCCTCAATCACTTTGCCCAAAAAAGGAAGGTTAGACACAGGTCTGTAATTATTAAGGTCCAGGGATCCAGAGAGGGTTTATATATATATATTTAGTAATATATGGGTGCAATAAATCATGGCAACATGAACTACTTGCATTTCTTTTCTCAATATGCAGTTCAAATTCTTTTTCATCTCTTTTTTATATTTAATGATATAACACATCATAGTGAAAACAGTTTTGTGTCTGTGTATTCCTCTAGTACACTACCATCACTCTAAAATGTATATGTGGATGAAACCATAACACACGATTGGTTACTGCAGGAAATTTCAACTGACAGTGCAGCCATATCTTGCACACAGATGGCTTAATGTAAACTGTTATGGGCTCGTTCTGCATTCACATTAGCATTGTCTGACTTAAAAGTCATTTTAGACTGTTCAGAGACTTTCTGGGCACTTATCCCGGAGTCCCCTACTGAGATTCCAAAAACAGCGCACTGTGGGTGGGACATTTCAAATAGGCTGTATCCACATTAGGATTAAAGCAGGAGAGACGGAGACAGTTCCGAGTTAAATAAGTGTTTGGCCCTATAATTTACTCGGAACAGCAAGATGCAAGTATGTAAATAATTTGGAACAAGTCATATGGACAAATAGCTCTGCATTCCTAGGGAGATAAAAGCAACATGTTGCACAGTAATTTCCATAGAGCAGGGCAATGTGACTAAGTAGAAATCACAATGCCAGCCTGGGATCAGGGTGAAAAAAAGCAAACGGTACTTCTGAAAATTGTTGAGCTCTGATTCTATAAATCATGCATGTTATTATAAAATATTGCCTAAGAGAACAATCCTTTGTTCCCATGGGGGGGGGGGGGGGTAGCTGTACATTTCAGATCCTCCTTTTATAGGCAGACATTTGTGATGCACTGACAGAAAATTCTGCTGCAGTTCTTGATGATCCACTACGCAGCTTCCATGGGTGTCATGGTCAGAATAAGATGAGGCAGAGCATATTGAATAACATGTTGTTGAAGGCTTTCATGGCGGGAATCACTGGGTTGCTCTAAGTCTTTCAGGCTGTATGGCCATGTTCCAGAAGCATTCTTTCCTGACGTTTTGCTTGCATCTATGGCAGGCATCCTCAGAGGTTGTGAGATCTGACCTCACAACCTCTGAGAATGCCTGCCATAGATGCAGGTGAAACGTCAGGAGATAATGCTTCTGGAACATGGCCATGCAGCCCGAAAACTTACAGCAACCCATATTGGATACACCTATATGAAGCCCCCCACTCTCCCCAATGTCTCCCAAACTGCAGGTAGAGTAATATCACAATCTAGCATAATTCTCTTTTGTTGGTTTTAATGGGGTGCAAAGTTTATCTCTGCAGTAAGTTGCTACTGGAAAACCCAGGAAAAATCTGCTCCCTCTTCTTGCCTAAGCGATAGTGAGCTTTCAGGTTTATGTGTGTAGCAGGGGCTCCAATATGAATCATTCACAGCTTGCTCTGCCAGTATTGTGTGCATGCTCTTTAAACAATATTTATTGTTACATCTGAAAGTAGCCATCATTTTTTTTTATAAAGTTGTGCTGAGGTGAGAAGCAGTACCAAGCCTGGCATGGATAAGATACTAATGAATCTTATTGCTAACTGCTGTCATCTTGCCTTGGATTTATGATGGCCTTATGAATTAGAGTCCTTCAAATCACCTTATCATCAACAGCCCTGCTTAGGTTTCACGAGTCCAATGATGTGCTATCTTAATTGAAGCTGCCTATCTCTAATATGGTCTTCCTCTTTTTCTACTGCCTTCTACCTAATCAAACATTATTATATTTTCTATTGAGTCATGTCATGTCATGATATGGTTAACGTTCAACAGTTTCAGTTTAGTCATCTTGGCTATTAAGGAGAGTTTAGGGTTGATTTGCTCTAGGAGCACTCCATAGTATCTGTAGAATCCTCCTCCAGCACCTCATCTCAAGTGAGTTGATTATCTATTCATGCCTTCCTATCCATGTCTTCACTGTGCAGCTTTCACAACCATACATAGAAATGGGGAATATGATGATATGGATCATCCTAACTTTAATATTAAAGTTGTTGACTGCCAGATCTGTGAACAGAGAAACATCCATCATCTAGGATTTAATCCTCGAAGAACATGCAGACCTGGCATGTATAATGGAGACCCTTATGGATGAGGGTGGTGGTGGTGGTGTGTGTGTGTGTGTGGGGGGGGGGGGAGTTCATCTCACCCAGCTTTGTCCACCAGGTTTTTCCATGCAGCACCAGCCAAGATCTGGGAGACAGTGGACTATAGAGATTCCATCTCCTTGGCCAGGTGCCCCATCCTGCAGTCTACCACATTTGAGTGTGACCAACTGAGGCTAGGTGACCAAGACAAAATAGGGATTATGCTAGTGTACTGATCACTCTATTGCACTACAGTCTCCCTGCCAGAGCTAGCCAGGGTGATCTCGGGGCTGGCATTGGAGTCTCAATGGCTCATAGTGCTGGGGGACTTCAATGTCCTATCAGGTATAGCTGAGGACTTCATGGCCACCATGGGGCTGTCTGGCCCTACTCACAGAGCTGGACACACACTAGACTCAGTTTTCTGCTGGGGATGGGAGGAAGGTGGCGATGTGGAGGAGCTGACCATTGCTTCGTTGCCATGGACTGACCATCACCTGATCAGTTTTAGGCTTACTGCACCCCCCAACCTTTGCAGGGATGGAGGATCTATTAGAATGGTCCACCACAGGAGGCTTATGAATCTGCGTGGGTTCCTGATGGCTTTTGGGGAATTTCCCGCCACCTCAATAGGTGGTCCTGTTGATGCTCTGGTCACTCTCTGGAACAGGGAGATGACTAGTGCAATACACACAATTGCTCTGGAATGTCCCCTCTCAAGTAGCAGAGCTAAACCTTCTCCTTGGTTCAATGAGGAGCTGGCAGCGATGAAGCGAATGAATAGGAGTCTAGAGTTCGTGTGGTGTACCAAGCGCAATGAGTCAAACCAAAGGAGGTTGTGTCTCTATTTAAAGGCATATGCAGTGGTAATTAACGCTACAAAAAAATCTCTTTGTGGCCAACATTGCGTCTGCAAAGAAGTGTCGGGCAGAGCTGTTCTAATGGTCAGAGACTTGTTAAACCCCGCCTAACCCTAACCCTGACCATTTGGCAGCTCGCTGTGAAGCATTTGCTTGATTCTTTGCAGACAAAGTCACTTTGATCCATTCCGACTTGGACAGCAGTCTTTGAGGATGTAGCACGAGCACCTGCTTGTCCAGTTTTAATGGATTCATTTCCATTGGTGCAACTTGAGGATGTGGACAAGATCCTTGGAGAAGTGAGACTGACCACATGCATCCTAGACCCCTGCCTATCCTGGCTGATAAAGGAAGCCAGAGGAGTTTGGCAGGGTGGGTGGAGGTGGTGGTTAATGCCTCCTTACAGGAAGGCAAGATTCCAGCTAGCTTAAAAGAAGTTGTTATAAGACTGCTGTTGAAAAAGCCATCACTGGACCCCACCTAATTGGCCAGTTTCCAATCTCCCCTTTTTGGGCAAAATCATGGAACATGTGGTGGCCTCGCATCTCCAGGTGTTCTTGGAAGATACTGATTATCTGTATCCGGCGCAGTCTGGCATTAGACTGGGACATGGAACAGAAACAGTGGATGATCTACACCAGGAACTGGACAGGGGGAGTGTTTCCCTGTTGGTTCTGCTAGACCTCTCAGCATTCCAGGACCATCTGCGATAAGTCCGTGAAGTAGGAACGCTATACTGTATATATACTGCCTCAGCGCCCGTGAGGTGTAGAACCACTAAGGAATGGCTCCACTCACTCCTTTCCCCCCCTAACTCAATCCCTTTGCCTTCTCTTTCCGCTCCTCTTTTCCCCTCTCTTCCTCCCTTCCTCCCCCCTCCCCTTGCACACCACACTTCCCGCTGGCTCCTCCTTGCGCGCCTGGCCCACCCTCACCTCCTCTTCCTCTTTCCTCTCCTCCTTCCCTGCTCGCGTGCACCTTCTTCGCCTTCCTGTCCGCCTCTTCCTCTCCCCCCCCCTGCGGCTCCCCCCCCCAGCCCTGTCACCTCCCTGTCATTGCGGTGGCTGCAGGAGAAGGAAAGCGCTGTCAGGTAAGGACAGAAGAAAAGAAAGGAAGGAAAGGCCCTTCAAGGCTGCAGGGAAGGAGGGAAGACTGAGAGAAAAACCGTGAAACAGCGAGTGCGCGAAAAGTAAACTGCAAAGTAGCGAGGGAACACTGTACACTATAAGTATCATTGCTTTCATCAGCATAGCCTTTTGCCTACCAGGAGCACACAGTGTGACTGCGTGCGCCTGTGAGGCAAAAGGCTATAGAATAGTAGTGCTATGAATGGTAGTACTGAGATGTGTGGTAGCATTTCCTGTGTTACATTTTCTTCATGTACTCTTGTTTTGCATGAGAACTGCCTCTGCTATTATCAGGTGATGAATATGCATGAGCACTATGAACCTTGCAGAAATCTATATATTGAGCAGAAGATTGTGCATAACCCGTGCAACAGAAGTAGAGAAAAATGCTTAACGTGCTTAATAATTTCTTGAAATATATGCAGAATAGCAGACTTTAGATAGCTTTGGACACATTTCTGTGATTGCTTACATGATTATAGATTACAAAATCTGCCTGTTCCTATCATTGTCACACTTTAAAAACAAGTACATTGAAATCTTAGTTTCTATAGATACTGACAGCAGCTTGCTTATAGAAATCTGAGCAGTATCCTGCACTGTGATCTCTACAGCTTACTTCATTCTTAAGTCAGTAAAGATATAGGGCTTCCACTTCTTCCCTTGGGAGCCCATGCACTAGTGTAATAGACCTCACTGTCAGAAGTCATTTCCTAGAGATTTGCTTTAATCATGGGTGTGCTTGGAATAGCATTTCCCTCCTTTTCTGGATCAGTTCAGGTTTTTCTGTTTGATAGTGGCTTCTCAGTGGTCCTTTCCCCTAGTGCCTGCTGAATACCTTTGTCACCTGCAGATCTACTTTGCATACAGGAAACTATAACCAAGGAGACAGTGCGTTTGTGAGGGGAGCTATTTGAACACACTGTAGTTGGCAAACATACAAAGTGCAATGAAGACAGGTTTGCATGAGTTCATAACCTGTTACAACATAGCTGCTTCCAACAGTTAAAATTCGTATTATTAGCAAGATTCAACATGTCTCTAGAACTGAGCTATAGCTGAGCAATTAATACCTTTTTACATTACCAGTACTGTGTGCTATGTTAACTCCAAGTTTTTAAAAAGCTTTTGGTCTTTTTCAGATATTATATGTATCTTCTGATAAAGAAACAAATTTTAGTAATCTCTACCTATGTTCCAGAGCTGTTCAGACATTGGCCTATTATAGCAGCTTTTTTTTTTTATTACCAAAGGCATGCCTGCCTTTGCCTGAATTTCTGGATGACATTTGAGATTGCCCTGTTAGGATTTGGCATGGTGCCTTGTAGTTAATAGAGTATTTTAAGAAGAAACCAGAAGCAGCTACCGATAACCCTGATTGCAGGAAACCAAACTCAACCCGTGCTATTCAACTGAAAAGTTCTTTCATATGTAAGCTGCTAAATGCTTCAGCAAGGTTGGTTCCATGACCCCCCCCCCCCAAGAATACTGTATCAAAGCACACAGATTCTCAAGTCCCATTGTATACAATCAATGGTGTAGTAAAATGACATTCCTTCTATAAAATGCCAAACAATCCCAAGGAGTGCAGAAGAGAGCCCGAGGATATGTAAAATGGCAGGAGGCTACAGCAGGTATGATTACACATCAGTGCTTGGTGTACAGCAGAATCAAGATTAGTTTTTGATTTGTGGGGACATAATTGGTTGAATCCATGGATGTAGAACCCATGTTGTTGTTGATAATGGTGATGTTTATTTATACCCCACTTTTTCTCTCCAGAAAAGAGACTCAAAGTGGCTTAGATTCAAAGCATTTCATAACAATTTAAAATCCAAATATATACACACATTAAAATAGAATTAAACATCAATGATATTAATTAAAAATTAACAGTTAAAATCCTTAAAACTGATTTATAACATATTCAAGGCTAAAACCTCAGAATCCCTTGACTTGATCTTTAAAATCTTATTCCTTAAAAGCCTGCTTTTTAAAATCCCCCAAAATCAGTGGATGAGTGAAATGTTTTGAAACCTGGGGTGGGGTGGGGGTGGGGGGCTTACAATGCTAAATGTGTCCTACAAGTGTAGCAAGTTTCATCCTATAGCCATAAAAATGACAGAGAAACAACTCCTGGAAGTGTTCTCATTGGCGCAAATGGGCTGAATAACAAAACAAAACAATAGCAAAAATTTCAGAATTTTATATTAAAACAAAACAAATCCCTCATGATAGTTTAAGAACAAAAAACAAATCAGGAGGCATACAAAATTTGTATTTCAAAATGAAATTGATTTTGGCATTTTGCACACCTCTATATTTTTAAGAGAAAAAATGTATAATTTCTCAGAAGAAAGTTATATAAAGCCTATATTAGGTAGCAAATGAAACATTGCCGCCGCTGTGAAAAAGCACATTTTGTAGTAGCTTTTATTAAAGAAAAGGTTGAAAGTAAAATTGCCAATATTGTATTCCTATACTTTGAATATTATGTACCGTTTTGAGTATCACATTTTGAAAGGATATTGCAGAATGGTGTAGCATGCAGAAAAGGTCAAGTGAAATGACCATGACACCAGAAGAAAGGTTAAAATATTTGGACATTTTTGCTGAGAAAAATATAACGGAAGAATAATAGATGTGTATAAAAATCATGCATGTTGTGGATAATTGGATTGAGCTTTTATTTTCTCAGTGAAAAACAAAGATTAAAAGGAAACATAACTTACCACAGCGTATAGCTGAAACAATGAAAACTTCTCATTCAGTATGTGGTGGTGGTCAATGTACATGGCTTTAAAATGAGTTGTGTTAATTTGAGATTTTCTTGTATGGATTGAGATAATTAGCCAATTTTCACAATTTAAAGCGTGTATTATTCCATAGAATTATGGAATAGTATGCAAAAACAAGAGCTAGCCAAAGTCAAGGATCAACTGGATTCAGAAGTTGTGAAACTCAATAGTTAAACTGGCACTGGATGTCCTAAGTCAACTAGATGGATAGGAAGATAAAAGAAAATATGGAAGTCTACTGAACTGGCACCCAGTGACTTTGGAGATTATTTCTGTTTTTAGGTATCGAAACATAAGTTAGGCCAGATTTACATTCAGATTACCATATTCTAGCATCTAAAATCTCAGTAGCATATTATGCATATTTGTAAAATGTGCAAAGGAAATATAACATACAAAGTTTAACATCAAACAGAGAAATCACACTTAAGGGTTGCATTGTTTTGCTACCACTGTGTTTCATTCTTGACATCATTTATACAAAAAGCATCAACCTGGGAGAGTAGTTTAAGAGGTAAAAATGCTAGATTTGGAACATGAAGACTAAGTTTAAACCCCTACTTGTTTATAAAGCTTACAGCAAAGTGGCAAACTATCCAGATTTTAGAAGCTCCTCTAGCACCTCACTGCAGTGTGGAGGATGGCAGTGCCCAATATGCTTCCAATGGTCCCTCCCCACATTTTTATTTAGCCGACAATGCCTCCTAGTACTATTCAAAATGGAGGCACAGGGATTTCTGGTAGTGTCATTTTGTTGTTGTTTTGCTATTAGGATTTTTAGTACTTACGGTAAAAGGGTGTATGTCTATGAAAATACCAATGGAAGTTGTGCAAGACACGATCAGGTGCTTTGGATCTCAAATCTGAGAGAAAAGGGGGGGGGGAGAAATATCATTGTCATCATCATTATTTGATTCATATGGGAAAATGCATAATAAAGTGAGTGCAAATAGGGGAATTAAAAGGAAAAACGGCATGTAGTTTCATTCAGAGACACAGATGCAATAGTTAATTTTCACTTTTAAAAAAATCTAGTTTTATTTTTTATCCAATTGAATAGTTCAGCCATGCTAAGATGTTTGTACTGCCACACAACTACAGGTTGTTAATGACCACAGTTAAGGTGGTGCTTTTTCCATATTAATTCCCGCTCATCCCACTGATTACAATTTCCCACTCAAACATATGCTTAACAATCTGCCAGCTGATTAAATGACTTTTGGTGTGCAAACAGAGCTGCTATTGGATTGCCAGAACGAAAACTGGAGAGGGTTCCTGTACCTTTAATGGTTGTTTAGATGAGGAAATTTCAGCAGGTCTGGCTTGTGAAATGGCTCTTCTGTCAAACCATTAAAAGTACAGGGCTCTCACTGGTTTTCATTCTGGCAACTCTAGGTTGCCTTGCCGTTCTGCAGAATGAGGCAATAGCCGCAGAGATCAAAATGGCGGACTGGTGAAGCGAGCTATTAAATATAACACATACTGAGAGGACTAAAACTGTCTTCCCTTCCCTTCCCAGTGCTTCTTGTTTCACATTGTTGTGAAATCTGTCAATTGTCTCCAATCCTAACAAATGTCGTTGATAGGAAATACAGGCCATGGTAATTATAGTTGCTATGATTCCACTTCTAACTGCCATGACAACATACTAATTTTTAATAATTTTCCTCTCATGCACAGAGGAAGAATTGTTGGAGGCTACAGACAATGTGGTTCCCATTGCCCGTTTTTGGTCAAAAGATATTTTGTTGCTTGTTTTCCTTCTGTTTTTATCAGTTTTATACTAATTTACTAATTTTGTTATGATTTTTTTTAAAAAAATGTCAGGTACTCTGCTGCTGAATACGCATGCCCAGTGTGGAATACATCTCACCATATTAAAACAGTGGATGTGGCTCTTAGTGAGACGTGCTGCATTATCACAGGATATCTACGCCCTACACCACTGGAGAAATTATACTGTTTAGTCTGTATGGCACCACCTGACATCCATCGGGAAGTAGCAGCCTGTAATGAAAGACCAAGGCTGTGCCATCGCACTTGGGGACTATTAGTCTTAATGAAGGAGGGATGGATGTGGCACCTTTTCCCCAAGGGATTGCTTCTTGCCCTCCTTTAGGAAACTGGAACTCCCAAAAACCCAAAACGCTGTAAATAGCTCAAGATAAGTTTTATTTATCACAAAGTCATTTCTTCAAAACAATGAGCTGGAAAACTTTAGAGGGGTGAAGGAAAACATACATTACAGTCTCAATTAGTTCTGGGTCCAAGGGGTTTGAAGCTGAGAAGCCTCACCAAGTTTCCTCCTTCCTTAATGGCTGTGAATGCCGGAGCAAATCACAACACCAGTTCAGATGGCCTATGTTTTGAAGATTCAGGATCTTCCTTTGGTGCCAAAAGAACCGGCTTGAAGGCGCCTGGGTCTCCTCAATAATTGTCCAGGACGATCTGGACAAAAAGCATGAGTCCCAGGGGTAAAAAACCTCAGAACTGGTGCTAAGAGGTAACTTAAATCAGGGTCCTTTGGAATCAAGTCTCTTACTCACGTCCATCTGGTACGAACTCTGATGGCAGAATGAAAAGAAAAAGGAAGTTCTCCCCTCTTGCAGGAAGAGGTGGAGCCAAACAGTACTGATTGACAGCTACAAGCAACCAATCCATACAACTATACATAAGCAGTGTAAAAAGGGGCAGGATTAAGCATGATACAACAGTTTAAATCTTACAACTAACAGTTCTATACATAGGTGGCGCCACTCGCGCCATCACAAAGGCATTGACATCTCCGGCCCATCCTCTGTTCGGATATCAGCCAGATAATCTGGATTCAGAAACTGGATTTTAAGGCAATGTAGATGGGGCCTCAGCCAGAGAGCTTTAGTGCCTCACCAAACTACAAATCCCAGAATTTCATAGAATGCAGCCATGGCAGCTAAAGTGGAATCATAGTGCTATAACTGTGTAGAATGAAAGAACCCTATGGAGCTGTTTTACCTCAGCGTTATTAAACACAAAAATGGGGCATACAATGATTCCTTCTTCTACATTTTATTGTGGACTAGCCATCCCTTGCCACGCATTGTTGTGGCCTAGGCTGTGTATATGTGTTTTGTGTGTGTATGTATATGTGTGTGTATATATTTGTGTATATGTGGTTTTGCACATGCGTTGTGGTGTATTTTTTATTTTTTTGGCTTTTTAAGTCTCTTCCACTGTGTTTTCCAGTGTTTCTATGAGTGATAGTCACTCGTTGGCCTGACAGGTGTATTGTGTCCAAATTTGGTGTCAATTAATCCAGTGGTTTTTGAGTTATGTTAATCCCCCAAATGAACATTACATTTTTATTTATATAGACTAGCTGTCCCCTGCCACACGTTGCTGTCGCCCAGTCTGTATATATGTGTTTTGTGTGTGTATATATGTATGTATATGTGTGTATATATGTTTGTATATATTTGTGTATTTGTGTGTTTATATGTGTACACGCATATTGTGTATATGTGTGTGCTTGTCTTTATGCATATTTGTGTGTATATATGTATGTGGATATGTATATGTGTGTGCATATGTATATATATATATATATCTTTGTGTGAATGTATATGTGCATGTGCATATGTATGTGTGTATATGTGTATATTTGTGCACATATATACGTGTGTGTGTATGAATGTGTGCATGTGCATATGTATATGAGTGTATGTGTATATGTATATATGGTGTATTTTTTGGGTTTTTAAGTCTGTTCCACTGGGGTTTTGTGTGTGCACGCGTGTTTATGGGTAATGTACACTCGTTGGACTGTTAGGTGTATTGTGTTCAAATTTTGTATCAATTTGTCCAGTGGTTTTTGAGTTATGTTAATCCCACAAAAGAACATTACATTTTTATTTATATAGAGATGGAGAATTGCTTTAGTACACAGAAAGAAAGATGGCGCCTTCTTCACGGCCTAGTCCCCTGTGTATAAAAACACAAAAATGCCTGCAAAGGGAAATGTTGTGTCTTTAAGCAAAATGATACCTGCTTAAAGCTTGACAGAGAGGCTTACCTATCCCCCTGCCTCACCTTTCCTGAGGTGAGGAGATTTAATTAAAATCTTTTATGTGACATAATGTTCTTCCTAGTGATCCTTAGTCCCTACATTAGCAGATGTGCTGGTTATAGTGATCTGTATTGTCTAATAGTTAGTATTTGTTTCTCTAACTCAGGAATGGGCAAACCCGGGCCCTCCATATGTTTTGGACTTCAACTCCCACCATTCCTAACAGCCTCAGGCCCCTTACTTTTTCCCCTCAGTCACTTAAGCGCAGTCATAGGTGAAGTTGGGCCCTCCAGGTGTTTTGGACTTCAACTCCCACCATTCCTAACACCCTCAGGCCCCTTACTTTTCACTCTCAGCCGCTTAAGCGCAGTCATGGGCAAACTTGGGCCCTCCAGGTGTTTTGGACTTCAACTCCCACCATTCCTAACACCCTCAGGCCCCTTACTTTTCACCCTCAGCTGCTTAAGCGCAGTCATGGGCAAACTTGGGCCCTCTAGGTGTTTTGGACTTCAACTCCCACCATTCCTAACAGCCTCAGGCCCCTTAGTTTTCCCCTCAGTCGCTTAAGCGCAGTCATAGGTGAACTTGGACCCTCCAGGTGTTTTGGACTTCAACTCCCACCATTCCTAACAGCCTCAGGCCCCTTAGTTTTCCCCTCAGTCGCTTAAGCGCAGTCATAGGTGAACTTGGACCCTCCGGGTGTTTTGGACTTCAACTCCCACCATTCCTAACAGCCTCAGACCCCATACTTTTCCCCCTCAGCCGCTTCGCCCATGCCGTGCTGAGGGGAAAAAGTAAGGGTCCTGAGGCTGTTAGGAATGGTGTGAGTTGAAGTCCAAAACATCTGGAGGGCTCAAGTTCGCCCATGCCGTGCTGAGGGGGAAAAGTAAGGGTCCTGAGGCTGTTAGGAATGGTGGGAGTTGAAGTCCTCAGGCCCCTTACTTTTTCCCCTCAGTCACTTAAGCGCAGTCATAGGTGAACCTGGGCCCTCCAGGTGTTTTGGACTTCAACTCCCACCATTACTAACACCTGGAGGGCCCAAGTTCGCCCATGCCAGCTCTAACTCATAAGAGGTACAGCAGAGCCTTACCCTGGCTGTTGCCTTTAGTTTTAGTAGCTAAACATTTGAAAGGCAATCAGTAATTTGCTCTTCAAAATCTAGATGTGAAAAAACCTCCATATATATCTGTCAGGAAGCCTAATGCCTGCTGTTACAGATATGCTCTTTTTTCCTGCACTCATCTGTCTCTTCTGGAATGTTCCATCAGTTGTGAGAGTCAAGGGATTTTCTGCTTGTTTTTGTTCCATCAGAGAAAACATTATGTTTCCAGAAGAACTGCTACACATCAGAGGAGGAAAAAAATGCCTGAGAGAGATAGACTAAGACAGTTGCGAGATTTTAATACAAACTAGTTCTAAGTGTTTGCATTTATTTGGACGTTTAGGACGTACCCTTCTAGCCTCAACAGTTGAAAACGGTGCTTTATGTGGTAAATGAAATTAGCCTCGTGGTCTGAATGGTTCCCAAGAGGGCCCTTTTGGAACAAATCTTGCGATATTATTACTCCAGGAGGAGGTGGTTGACTGAACACAAGGGAAAAGCGAGAGCAGGCCCATGGAGTATTGCTCGGAAATGTATGGAAGTCTTGGGATCCGAAGGAGAATGGCAGGAGACATGCCAAGCGGAGATACACTGACAAGAGTAACGTGAGGAGATTTGCAGGTCATTCAGGCCGAGGCGCCTTGGCAGAATGACGTGGAGAAATTTGCACAGCGAGAGCCGAGGTTGCCTTCTGTAGGATTTAATGCTGCGTAACCCATGTCAGGAGAAGTAGAAGCAAGATGGAGAGAAAGTGCAAACCGCAGCAAGCTCTCTCTGTCTCTCTCTCTCTCTCTCTCTCTCTCTCTCTCGCTCTCTCTCTCTCTCAGGATCTGATTAAATAGAGCTGCCAAAAAAGGTCAGCCCTCGTTGACTTGCTGACAGGTTGGCTGGAAGGCACCATGAGTCGGAAAGGAAGTGATATTGATCACATTTTAAAAACAAAACAACCCACGTCCCAATCCTCCCTCTAGCCATGTGATAATTAGGTAATGGTGGCAAGTTGTTTGTTGTTGTTTAGTGTTGTTTTGCAATCAGGGGAAAAGGAATGCTGTTGTCTCTGTAGGAAAGAGAAAGGGAAGCAAATTCAGTGTGAGTGGAATACAGCAATTTAAAGCAACTGCATATAGTGAGATCAGGACCGCGGATAGCAAAATTCGGAGCGCGGATACCGAGTTCTGATAAGTAGATACTGGTGAGACGAAGAAGCTATTGTCAATATTTCCCAATCAATAAATCTCACCAAGTTGAAGAAGAAGCCACAGAGGTAATTTATTTAAGTCAGCTGAAGTGATGCCAGCTCGCGGTAATTTGCCAAAGGAAGCTGAGATGCCATATAGTACAAAACACATATTTTTATAGACGAAACCCTTTAAATTCCCCGCGCCCATCCCAGCTGGAACCAGCTTTATTGTGATTGGCGGAGCTCCATTGACGTCATAATCAGCTGGGCGGGATTCCCTAATGAGGCAGGACTGCAGCGCCCGCCAGCCAATCAAAAACCATTCCCTGCTTCCAATGCAGATTTCTGTTCTCCAATGGCTGACGGGGAAGGCCAGTCTGGGAGACAAAGGTGTGCAAAGTACATTGAATGAATGCATGTCTTTTGTATACCTATTAACATGGGTCCGACACCCATGGTGCCCATGTCCATTGTGTTTCCTGCGGAGTATTGTCCAAAGTGATGGGATTAGCAATCCAGTCCTGGGAAAGGGGGAAATGTCATTGTGGCAGATGGGGCATGACCTTCTTAGCATTCAGAAATGTCATGCCAGGTGATTCGTGTCTTTGTTATGTCCAAGTAGCTGCACAAAGGATAGGCGGCCCAAACCCTGGGTTCCTGTTGTCTCTGCACAACTGGCTTTATGGAGCCAGTCCCTCTCCAGTTGTACAGAGACAACAGGAATCCAGGATTCGGGCTGCCTGCCATCATCTCCTTTATGATTGAGAAGATGCTCAAGAAAACTGAAGGAAGGAGTTCCTGGGTCATGAGGTGCTGAGGAAAGGTCACCAAAAGGTCTTGACTGGTGGTATACTTCTCCAAAGTTTGATATAAAAAAGACCCTTTTGCATTAAAGAAGGCTTAACCTACGTTAAAGTCTTAGAATTATAGCCACGTATGGATCCCTCCTTGGTTTACTGAAGTATTTATTAATTTGTCTATTTTGATACGTATTTCCACTGTAAGCATTTACAAATACTGTATACTGAGTCAGACTGCTGGTGCCTTTCATCAAAAGTAAGTGGCATTTACCCTTCACAACTAAAGGAAAAATATGCAGAACACCTCAGGATAGCTGAAAGTGGAGGCAAGGGACAGGGTAACTGCCTCCATTTTATTATATGAGGTTTTAGGAGGAAACAGGCCCCATCTACACTGCCAAATACATATTCACAATGCAGTTTTGTATTATATGGAAGTGTACACTCATATAACGCAGTTCAGTGCAGTTAAACTACATTATATGGCAGTGTAGATGGGGCTCCAGTGCTTCCACCATACAGGAAAACTACCCTTCAGTCGTGCAGCATTGAGCATAATAATCATCCTTTGAACAGTACTCATGTAAGTTTTGAAAATAGCTAGGATCTATGGTGTGACATTGAATTATGCGGAAGGTTACAGCTAACTCGTAGAAGAGTAAGGGCTACAACCAATTATTATACAAGGATTATTTTTTAAGATGACAATAAATATAAAGAGTGGCTTTTAAAATTAGGTTAATGGGACATATAGGTAAGAAATGCATTTATATGTGTAAGATAAAGTTCTTAGTATCTATCTTGTATCAAGTGGATGAATATTGTAATCCTAGCATAAAAGGATTGGCTAATAAGATTGGAAGATTTATAATATTAGTTGTAGGTTTTGATAATGGGAGTAAATAACTTGTTGGAACATGGCATTTAGTCATCTAGGGGAAGTAGAACTTCCTCACATCTTTATTGGAAGTTAGAAGGAAATGCACCGTCCTTTTTTCTTTTATTGTACTTTTTGCTATTTCTATATTTTCATTATTCTTCCTATTTTTCCCTATTTTCATTTATATTATTTTAATGCTGTAAACTCTTAATCCTTTTTAAAAAAATAGTATTTTCTGTCTGGGGACATTCCATGTTTAGTGGAAATTATCTCTGTTGAGCAATAACTCATCGCAGGGAATAGGTTTCCAGACTTTTCATTGATACCTGAAACTATGGATAATAGCACACGATTGAACTATAGAACTTCCAGCCCATGAACATAATTGCACAGGAGGACCCAGCAAATGCCTATCAAGGGCATATTTTGTTGAACATGGATAAATAAAACCATAAATAGATACCTATTTCATTGATGAGGTAGTCACATTTTAATTGTATTTGTCCTTTCTCACATGGACAATGCTTTTCAATTTTTACTTCATTTATTTTAGGACAATGAGACATGCAATATTAGAGATAGCAATTTGCTTAGGGTTATTTAGTGTGCTGTAGTTTGAGCAAAAATTCAGATTTTTTTTAAAAATTATAGCTGTACAGTACTTGCTATTCAGAAAATGTGGGGGCCTGAAGCTCAGGATTTGAGACTTGGTCTATTTCGTCTCATTTGTTTTCATCCTTTCCGATAGTCCTAGATGTGTCCAGTTTTATTTTCTTAATAACCCCTTGGAAAACAAATTAAACTGAGATATATTACTTCATTCCATATAGTCAGCTCTCTGTCTTCTCTCCGTTTTAACATGCTGGCAAAATGGAGTCCCAAAGACGCCATCCCATGACGAATTTCGGTGACTGCCTGTGGGAATCTGTGTTGCCAGCATGTTAAAACAGAGTGAAAACTCAATAAAATTAGGAGGAATCAGGGAAAGGACAGAAATGAGGAAGTACAGAAAAGAACGTGGGATGGCCAGCCATCCCAGAAGACCGGAAAAGATAGTAGGAAATGAATTAAGACGGTTCCCTCTGCTTTCTAATTGTCAATATGATGAGGTCCATAGTGATTGGTTATGGTCCACACTGTGAACTGTATAAGTAGTCAAAAGGTTTATAAATATCCAGGCAGTCCTGAGTTACAAACATTCAACTTACAAATGACTCATAGTTACAAATAGGGTGAGACAACAGGAAGAGAAAGAAATCTACTTCTGGGGAGGAAAGTTCACTCCTGGAAGAAATATCATGTCTTCACTGAAGCCTTCTCACCAATCCTTGCTTCCAAAACAAACAATTTTTAAACAAAATCCAATGATCACAGGGATAGAAAGTGAGGTGAAATACTCTGAATGGGGCACAGACAGCAAAACAAACGCTACAGGGGTGTTCACCCTTCCCTGTGCTATCCAAAACTTATCAAGCCAGGCATCCTGCATAATACAAAGATACAGAATGGGGAGTGCCTGGCTCGACATCAGTATGTGTGAAAAAGATCTTGGAGTCCTCAAGGACAACAAGTTAAACATGAGCCAACAATGTCATGCGGCGGCTAAAAAAGCCAGTTGGATTTTGGCCTGCATAAATAGGGGTATAGTGTCTAGATCCAGGGTAGTCATGCTACCCCTTTATTCTACCTTGGTCAGATCACAACTGGAATACTGTGTCCAATTCTGGGCACTTCAATTGAAGAGGGATGTTGATAAGATAGAATGTATCTAGAGGAGGGTGACTAAAATGATCAAGGGTCTGGAGAACAAGCCCTATGAGGAGCGGCTTAAAGAGAAGGCTGAGAAGAGACATGATGGCCATGTATAAATATGTGAAGGGAAGTAATAGGGAGGAGGGAGTACGCTTGTTTTCCGCTGCTGTGGAGATTAGGCTGTGGAACAATGGCTTCAAACTACAGGAAAAGCGATTCCACTTGAACATTAGGAAGAACTTCCTAACGGTGAGAGCTGTTCAGCAATATAACTCACTGCCCCGGAGTGTGGTGGAGGCTCCTTCTTTGGAGGCTTTTAAGCAGAGGCTGGATGGCCATCTGTTGGGGTGCTCTGAATGCCATATTCCTGCTTCTTGGCAGGGGGTTGGACTGGATGGCCCACGAGATCTCTTCCAACTCTATGCTTCTATTATTCTATGTGTGTGTGTATATATGTGTGTGTGGAGTTATAATTACAAAATGTACCTATTCAAATTTACATACAAATTTATTTTAGGAACAAACCTACAGAACATACCTTGTTCATAATTTGAGGACTGCCTGTATACAGCATATGGGAAGTGGACAATCTGAAGCCCTTTATGTGTTCTAACATTTCAGCTTCCATACATTATGACCATTGGGAGTTACAATCCAACAACAGCTGAAAGGCCACAATGTGCACATCTCTGATTTATTAACTAGTACAAATAAATAAATTTTACTTGTGTTATTTTTAAGTAAAGTAGAGTGTTTAAAATTCTCATAGAATTTCTTTCTTTTTTTAGTGTCTGTTTTGACAATGATCTTCAAAGGACTTTCCCCTTCTTTACAGAGGATAAAGGTATGAAAATATTTTGAGGAGTGCTTATCATACAAACATGTATAAGATTTATCCTTACATTTTGTGAAATATACTGGGAAGAAAGGTATTAACTATGAGGTGGGCACTTGTACATGCAAATAGGGTTGTGAGAGTGAAAGTGGAGACAGCTCCTGTACTTTCAGGCGTTGGTGGTGGCCGAGAGGGCCTTCGCACAGTTAAAGCTTGTACGCCAGCTGTGACCGTACCTCAAGAAGTCTGACTTGGCCACAGTGGTCCATGCCTTGGTTACATCCAGATTGGATTATCGTAACGCACTCTAATTGGGGCTGCTTTTGAAGATGGCGTGGAAACTGCAACTGATGCAAAGGTCGGCAGCCAGGCTTCTAACTGAAGCTAATTATAGTGAGCACACGATTCCCCTGTTAAAGCAGCTCCATTAGCTGCCGATACATTTCTGGTCTCAATATAAGGTGCAGGTTATGACCTACAAAGCCCTCAAGTGTTTGGGCCCCATCTATCATCGTCATCACATTTTCCCCTATGAACTGACGTGGGCTCTAAGATCCGCCGGGGAGTACCTCCTCTCGCTTCCACCATAATCACAAGCATGGCTAGTGCGGATGAGGGAGAGGGCCTTCTCAGTGGTGGCCCACTGACTCTGGAACACTCTCCCTAGAAAGGTTTGGCAAGCCTACATATTGTCCTCCTTCTGTAGGGATCTGAAAACTTGGATGTTCCAGCAAGCATTTGAGAACGACTAGTCCCTAGTTTATAACTGTCCAGTCCCTAGGTTTCCAGATAGTACTCTGTTCTCTGCACTTAATCAAATTCCCCGACCCTATGGTATGCTGTTTTGCACTATCCCATGCCTGGCCCTTTTACAGCATGGTCACACCCATTTTAGTGATTTTGGTCATTGGTTTTTGTAGAACATTTTCTGATGGAGCTTCTATGCGAGTCTTTTTGGGGAGATGGTGGAAGGGTATAAGAATAAAGTTATTATTTGAAACACAACAAGATTAGTACACAGCAAACAAGGTCGCTATGCTGACTTGTATTGGATCACACGTCGGACACTTCCCAAGTGTCTAGGACTGTGTGATGGATCGGTGAATAATACATGTAGATCCCAGTAGAGTGGCCTTTTGCAGCTGACAGATGGTAATTTTGTCAGTGCCAATTGTGTTTAAGTGCAGGCCAAGGTCTTTAGGCACTGCATCCAGTGTGCCAATCACCACTGGGACCACCTTTACTGGCTTGTGCAAGAGTCTTTGCAGTTCGATCTTTAAATCCTCGTATTGTGTCAGCTTTTCCAGTTGTTTCCCTTCAATCCTGCTGTCACCTTGGTTTGCAACATCAATGATCCATACTTGGTTTTGTTGTTATTGTTGTTGTTATTTCAATGGGAGTATAAGAAGAGGACGTTTCAGCAAGTGTTGTTTGCTACCTGGTTGCAAAATAAAGAACAGTCCTACACAACCACTAAATGTATAGGAGCCTTTCAATGGTCCATATGGTACCCAACGTGTAAAATGTCTGTATGGCAACATGTTTTCCATAATATGCAAATTACAAGTAAATATGTCAGCTTGCTAGGGGGAAACCAGTTCTTATTGTTCTTCAATGTTATGGTAAATTTATACTTGCCGCTGTATAATGTGTGAAGCAGCAGACATTACAGTTTACTGAAGAAGTAGAAATTTTAAGACTCCTTTATTAAAATATTTATAAGTCATGCATATTAAATAGTAGAGCAAATATGAAAGAAGAAGCTTTAAAAGCAGTTGAAATTAATTTTTCTCCTTTTGCTTAATCTTCCAATCTTTTTTGAAGTCACCACTTTAGTCACTCTTCAGTTATATTCTTTTAACCTGGACAAGACCTGAATGGATCAAAGCAGAAAGCAAAATGTTTTAGAACAGACCTCGGGCCTCTCAGAGACCTACTTTTTACAGTGCATGCTAAGGCACAGATATAAGTTTCCTCTCTCCCTACCTTGTAGATAAAGATTTCAAAGCCCTTTGGGGCTCTGAAAAAAATAAAAATATATTTAACTGTTGTTTATATCATAACTTTGCTGCCTAGCTTTATTTTAGGGGCTGCCACTGAAGTTTGAGCTATTGCTTCAATTTGAATCAATGGGATAATGGTTTTGGAATAATTCCTGAGAGCCAATATAAAAATTCACATGTAATCTGTTAGAAAGAGCCTGAGGTTGATTCAATGCTAGGGTGCCCTGGCCTCATTTACATTACTTTGTTACCAATTTGTACTGCATCCAAAGAAATGGCTTTGTATCCACAAATCTCATGCAAACATTTTGAAAAAGTTAGTTACAAGTGTTTTCACATGTCCTTTCCACCATTTCCCCTTCTTCCCTCCTTTTAATAAAGAAAACAATATTTAATAAATACGTCGTGACAGGTGATTTACCATATTTCTCTTTAGGGTCTGAAGATACCTCAGAGAAGTTGGAATCTGGTTCATTTGCTAATTCAGTGATTCTCAAACTGCGCTCCTCCACGTGATTTGGACTTCGAATCCCAGAAAACCCAGCTATTTTACCAGCTGTTAGGAATTGTGGGAGCTGAAGTCCAAAACTTCTGGAGGAGCACAGTTTAAGAAACTCTGTGCTAATTGAATAGTCTTCCATATCCAGGTTTCTCCTTAATTTCAATTTATTCACTCCAATCATTTCTCTCCAAGCCTCTTCTTGTGTTGCTTAAGTAGCACTGAGGGACCTGGGAACCATAGGCCCCTTCTACACTGCCATATAAAATCCAGATTATCTGCTTTGGACCAGATTATATAGCAGTGTAATCCAGCTCAAAGCAAATAACGTGCATTATCTGAATTAATAATCTGGATTATATGCAGTGTAGAAAGGGCCATAGTCTTCAGATTGCACCCAACAGGTCTGAATGGTTGCTACTAAATCATTTTTAATACCAATAATATCCAATTCTATTTTAATGTTTGTATATTTTAAATTGTATTGAAATGCTTTTAATGTAAGATGCTTTGAGCCTCCTTGTGGAGAGAAAATGCGGGCTATAAATAAACATGATGATGATGATGATTGTGATAATAACAATAATAGTTGAGTGACTCAAAGCTAATAGACCTGAATTGCTGGGTTTGCAATATTTTAAAGGAACAGATATAAGTAAAAGAAACACTATAGAATTTAATACAGTATGTTTCTCTTAAGAAACACAAATAATATTTTTATAAAATTCGATGCATTTTTATGCCCTAAAATTAGTGCTAGTATGCAGAATTAATTTAAGGCTGTGTATTCATGAGTTTTAAAAAATCCATAATCATCTTCAGGTTAACAGTGGCAGTCTTCATAATGCAACTTCTGGCAAGTATCTAGAGCAGTGGTTCTCAACCTGAGGGTCTCCACATGTTTGGGACTTCAACTCCCAGAAAATTCTAACAACGGGAGTTGTAGGCCAAAACACCCGGGGACCCACAGGTTTTCATCCAATCCATTGACCACACGCATACTACTAGCTTCATTCTTTCATCGTTCTGACCAGCACAAGGAAAGGGGAGGTAATAAGTTATTTTCATGTCTCACAGCTGCTCCTCAGTGGCTGGGCAGGTCCTTGCAGACACCTTGCCATCTCATCTGCTGAGGTCATGAAGGGGTGTCCGCACAGTCAGAAAGAAGATGATTGCAAGGGAGCTCTGTGGCTGGCAATGAACAGTCGTGGTGACATGGAGGATAACGAAATGGGCTAATAGGGCCAATACAATCTTGGCCTAGCTAACTAATTTGGACTCCAATGTGGCATCGCTAATGATTTCGGCCAGAGCATGCAGCTGCTGTCATGAATGGTCCACAGCCAGTTAACCCTGAATTAAGGCTGGTTAATGCTCTGGACTGGTTCTGGATTAAGCAGCTGGTAAAGATGTGGCCTTAATTTCCAAAACAGCCTTTTCATTCTTACTTACTTAGGCAATCCTTTGTAGCTGGAGGATGATGGTCGTTCAAATCTGGTGTCTTGGTGGTGGGTTTGTAGGTGGCTATGGAGCCTATTCTTGATCTGCATGTTCTCCTGCAATCAGGACATTAGTTTCCAAGTGGAAGGCTGTCCCAGTCAGGGTTGGCTTGACGTGTCTTCCTCTTGGCATGTTTCTCTCTTTCGCCCTCAATTCGTGCTTCTTTGAATTCCACAGCACCGCTGGCCACAGCTGACCTCCAGTTAGAGGGCTCAAAGGCCAGTTCTCGGTGTCTATGCCACAGTTTTTAAGATTTGATTTAAGCCCATCTTTAAATCTCTTCTCCTGTCCACCAACATTATGTTTCCCATTATTGAGGTGGGTGTATATTAACTGCTTTGGGAGATGGTGATCGGGCATACGGACAACGTGGCCAGTCCAGGAAGTTGGTGGCATAGGAGCATTGCTTCAATGCTGGTGGTCTTTGCCTTTTCCAGAATACCAACAGTTGTCCACCTGTCTTCCCAAGAGATTTGCAGGATTTTTTGTAGGCAATGCTGATGGAATCGTTCAGGGAGTTGAGTGTGACGTCTATAAACAGTCCATGCTTTGCAGGCGTATAACAGGGTTGGGAGGACAATAGCTTTATAAACAAGCACCTTGGTCTCCCTACGGATGTCCTGGTCCTCAAACACCCTCTGCTTCATTCAGAAAAATGCTGTGCTCGCAGACCTCTGGTGGTGTTGTATTTCAGTGTCAATGTTGACTTTTGTGGAGAGGTGGTTGCCAAGTTAGCGGAAACGGTCAATATTTTCTAACGTTACACCATTAAGCTGTATTTCTGGCATTGCAGAGGGATTGGCTGGTGACTGCTGAAAGAGCCCTTTGGTTTTCTTGATGTTCAATGAGAGGCCGAGCTTCTCGTATGCTTCTGCAAAGGTGTTTAGAGTGGCTTGTAGGTCTTCTTTTGAATGCACATAGACTATGTTGTCATCAGCATATTGGAGTTCTATAACAGATGTAGTTGTGACCTTGGTTTTGGCTTTCAGCCATCTGTCCAATAGATGATTTCCATTCCGGTGGGAAGCTTCCCATCAACAAGATCAAGTATCATAGCAATGAAGATGGAAAATAAGGTTGGGGGGAATAACACATCATTCTGATGCTGAAAAAACCTAAATGTGAGTATCTCTGCCCCTCACTGCCGCAACTCTCCCTCCCCCAACATATTCAACAAACTTAAAAAGTAACTGTCCTGACACAGTGGCTGAGTGGATGTTTTCTTACTCACTTGTGTATGCAGACAGGGGGAAGGAGGAAAGGGGATAATATTGGGGGCCAGCAGAAGGGAGAAGGGCGGCACCCAAACTATCTCTCTGTGATATTATGGCATGTTACATGCTTCATGATGTCTTATGCCTGCACTGAGGCATGGAGCTTGATTTCCTGAAGTAAGAATCTGCCATGTATTGATAGCTAATAGCAGCCCATTTACAATGAAATATTTGGTTGATTGCAGTTATATGACCTTCTCTGCACAATTCTCTGGAGGCGGAAGCAATTTTGCAAAAAACATTGTGAAAAAAAATCAAATTATTTTTTTAATGGGCAACTCATTAGAAGAATCATGTAAATTTGCAAACTAAAATCTCAAAGAATGCCCCCTCCAAGTGTGTAATGTTATTAGGATAGACATTAACATAGAAATAATAGTGCTATGGCTATGATTTTTAGATCAAAAAGTGAGTGGTATTTACAATTCACTGCACACATACAGACTAACAGAATTGAAGATCATGCAGTAAGACATGATGGAAGCCTACCTGAATTCCATGTCATTGTAAACAAGTTGGGTTTTTTTAAATTAGGAAAATAACGCTAAGGAGCATTAGGAAAATAATGCTAAGGAGCATCAGAAACAGCCTTTGTTGCTCCTGATCATTGAAGAAGCTAGTCCTGAGAACAACTAATGAGCTGGGTTGTTGTAGATGCATGTTCTAGAGGCATTCTCTCCTGACATTTCGCCTGCATCTATGACAAGCATCCTCAAAGAAACAAAGAACTCTTGTCTGTTGGAGCTAGGTGTGTCTTTGTCTCACCCTGGACATTCCACAGATATATAAACCCAATTTTCCTAGTTCCAACAGACCTCACAACCTCTGAGGATGTTTGCCATAGATGCAGGCGAAACATCACGAGAGACTGCCTCTAGAACATGGCCATATAGCCCCCAAAAAACCTACAACAACCCAGTGATTCCAGCCATGAGAGCCTTCGACAATACAACTAATGAGCATTTGGTGGTAAACTTAACTGTAATGCTCAGTTGCTGACTGCTTCATTCCTGTTTACTTGATATTCCTAAATTATATTTTGGGCAGTAACAAATTGTAAATAGACAGACTTTTAGTGAAAAAATTAGGTGGATTCTTAGCTCACCTTCAGAGTTTTTCAACTCACTTGAACTTGTATAATACAGGGTGAGGCACCATAGCTTCCTTTTTTTAAAATGCGTGCCATTCAGTCGGTTGAAGACGTAGTGGAGCGCTAGTGGTCTTGTTCGAGAGGCGGGAGTATAAAGTTTGGTCCTGACACAGTTCAGTCACCATCATGCGTTGGAACAGTAAGGAGCGTGCTTTTGCTGTTGAGGCCTACATTTCGAGCGGATTTGGAGTGGCCGGCCCGCTCTCCAGATTTGGCCCCTTGTGATTTTTTTCTATGGGGATTTTTGAAATCCCGTGTTTATGTGACCCATCCAAGGACCCTACAAGATTTGAAGACCAACATCCAGGAAAAAATTGCCAACATAATGCCTGCTGATCTTTAAAACTATGTAAAACAAAACTTTAGGTATGTGCCTACATTATTAAAAAAATAAAAAATGTCATTCATACAATGGGTTTTATTAAGTTTTGAAAAAAGGAAGTTATGCTGCCTCACCCTGTATTTTTGCAACCACAGTTATAGTCTACCTTTTGAGGGGCGATTTTACTTTTCAGATGAAGGATGAATTAGATGCATATTAATTAATTTTAGTAAAATAATCACTCTCTTTTTTGTTGCTATGGCAATATGTCCCTCCTCCACTGCCGCACTAGTTTCTTTTTGTTTACCATATCATTTGCAAGTCCCTGGTCCATATACTATATTTGATTTTTTCTTATCTTTCTAAGGCAATTTTCTGACATTGATTTTTAACATGGTAAAGTCTCCGGTATATTATTTTTATGTGTTCATTTGATATCCTAATCCGTGTTGGAAAGTAGATATCTAGCAGCCAAAAAAAGGACTCACATTAACATGAAGTACATGCCCTCTATACTTAGTCAGGCTTCTTTCACACAGCTGAATAAAATCCCACATTTTCTGCTTTGAACTAGACTATATAACCAGGCATGTAGCCGGGACGGGACGGGACGGGACGGGACGGGACGGGACGGGACGGGACGGGACGGGACGGGGCGGGGCGGGGCGGGGCGGGGCGGGGCGGGGCGGGGCGGGGCGGGGCGGGGCGGGGCGGGGCGGGGCGGGGCGGGGCGGGACGGGACGGGACGGGACGGGACGGGACGGGACGGGGGGGCTTGAGGGGCTTCAGCCCCCCCCCGAAATTCTCATGGTGGTTCGCAAAAAGGCCTTACTGGTGCATTATTTAAACTGTTATGTTTATTTATATCATGATCTGATCACCATACTCAATATATCCCATATGCATGAGGGTATTGGGGTAATGTTACAAAAGGTTTGCTAGGGTAGATTCTCTTTCACTCAGACTCAGCCCCCCCCCCCACTGAAACTCAGCCCCCCCCTGAACCCTCCCCTGAAAAAAACTCATCCCCCCCCCCCGAATCGAAATCCTGGCTACGGGCCTGTATATAACCATGTGGACTCAGATAACCCAGTTCAAAGCAGATATTATGGGATTTTCTGCCTTGGTATTCTGGGTTATATGGCTGTGTGAAAGGGCCCCCAGTAAAGGATCTTGCAGCTTCCCTATCCAATGCAATAAAGGACAACAAAACATAATACTAATATATAATGCAGGTCATAAAGTTTGAACAACCCAAAATGGAATGAATAATTTAAAATGATATACTCTGAAAAGAAAAAATAAAGAAAATAACATCAGTGATAGGTAAAAATAAAGCCAAAAATCCATAGTGTTTGAGCTAATAGTCAGAGGACAATCCTATATTCAGATGATGTAGGTAGAATCAGAAAATATGCTGCCCTCACACCAGTGAAAAAAGTACTACATCTTACAGATATGATACTCAAATGAAGGGCAGGGGATACAGAAAAAAACCCAAATCATGTAAAAACAGCAACTAAAAAAAGTTAGGCCTCCAGTGTTCCTGCTTACATTCCCAAAGGCCACAACTCAAGATTATTGTTAGACTGCTAGTACTGACTCCTACATATGAAAGGAGCCAATGCTCACAATAACAAGAGCATGCTTTTGCACCACAACATGCATAGCACCTACCACCTCCAATGTCATGACCAGGAATGACATTGGAACTGCCAATCCCCAAGCATCCCTACAGACAAATACTGAAATCCTGTTATGAATCAACATTTGAGAGCAGAACAATTAGTAAGAAGGAAAACCCACATTATGGTTATTGGACTGAAAAGCAGAGACATTTTGTACCTTTAATTGTTTGTAGTTGAAGTTATTTCAGTGAGTGTTGCTTATCATGCAACCAGATAACAAGCAACAAAAGTTAATATTAATTGTACAACCCAACCCAACCACTAGTTTTTGCTCTGACAACCCTAGATGTTAATTGCTGTCTGTAGTGGCTTACTCTATATTAAGGGTTTTGGAAGCAGTAGAATATAAGCCTCTCAATGGGAAAGGAAGAACATGCCACCAGGACTACTCACTTTTTGAATGGAGCAAAACATTGTATAGAAATAGGATGAAACTATTTTGAAGTTATAGCTATCAAGATTTGGGGGGGGGGGGGGAGGATCAATTAGTTTTCAAAACAGAAGTAATTTAATGTGTGGATTTAATCCCAGTTGTGAACCAAGAAAGTGGGGAGAAGTTAAATTCACAATATCCTTATAGTGCAAAGTGGCAAAGAAACAGCACACAGAAGCAGAATACTGATTTTTAAAAAAGTTATCAGTGAGTGGTTCCCCATACACATTTCAAAGCAACAATGTTCTTTTTCTTGAAAGCTTAACCTTTTGGCTCATGTATGTCTGACAGTACAAAAATGGTTGTACTTTGGTACAGAAAATAGAATAAGAATAATAGACAGAATAATAGAGGTCCGTTTTCTCCACATTCACGTTGTACGCTGTGACTTTCCTTCTGGAGACATGGAAGGAAAAAGGCATTGCAGAAGTCTGGAAAGAATAAAGCTTCAGCTTGTGCTTCCCCATGGCTTTGCAGTAACAATTTATATACTGACCTGGGTAGCAGAAGGATTTTGTTGTCATCGGCAATTCAGATGTATAGTCACAAAAGCATAAAACAGTAGAAAAACGTTCCTCATGTGGTAAGGAAGACTATGGCAAAATCAGGGTCAGAAAGGATTTCTTATATGCTATACAAATAAAACAAACATAAATTTTAATTTTTTTTTCAAGAATTATGTTTATTGCTGGGGGACATACAAATGCAAAAATTCCCAGTGCAGACACTGCTATAGTACTGAAGCTAGTAGTGTTTGTGACTCAATATGGGCAGAAAGTTACCGGTATAAGATACTAAGAAAGATGAAGAAATGAGATGAATTGAAAGTGAGGGAAAGCAACTGTGGAGCATCTATGGATGATAATGTCTTAATGTCTAGTTTATAACTCAGCACTTTAAGATTGCCTATGTGTGTTGTTTCAATTCAGAATATTATACAGAGGAAAAAATATTCCAATCACTTTGGCATGTAGTAGTTTTTTTAAATCACGTGGTGGCTTGAACATCTGCATTATTCAGGACTCATATTATGGATCAGCATTGTTGGGACATCTGCATTGTTGGAAGCCCACTGTTGAAAAAGTGACCCTACTATCAGACTGGTGCCTCTTGGCTTTGTTCCAGTTCTTCTTTATCTTCCTGTTCACCTATACTTTCTGAGATAGATAGTTAGCAATACAGGAAGCAAAGAAAAAGACAAAAGGAAAAATTTCCTTCTTTTCCCTCTGAGAGCTGATGGCAGGTGGATCCAGAGGAAGAGACAAGGCGATGGAAGTCTCATTCAGGGCAGGTAGGCAATGAGGAGTTTCTTACTCAAGGGCCCTCTAGAACCAGCAATGGTATTACAACATTCACACTGTGATTCATTTTTGGCCTCTGCTATGTTATTTTAGGCTTGATTATTTTGTGGTAAAGCCTCTTTGTGTTTTGGAATGTCTGTAGTACCATATGGCTAGCATTGCTGAGGCAGGTAATACTTGTTCAAGCCATAGAGTTTCATGGCTAAAATTGTTTTTTGGTTTTTTTTTTTAAACTGTAGGCTTAACTAATCTTCTCCATGGCTTGATTTCATAATTCCAAGCATTCTTTGGGCACTTGTTTATGGAATTTGTTGTGTTTTAATATAATTATAATTGTTTGTATTCTGTTCTTGATTTGTGAAAAGAAACTATTGTGGTTTCAAAGGATTCCACGCTGCTAAGAATAGCTGCTTTACTTACAGAGTAGTTGCCAAATTTCCAGCTGTGTCTTGGAATGGGTTAAAGTATTATTTGTGACTATTATTACCAGAATGCCTGAGAGAGAAAAATCTTATTAAATGATTTTGCATAGGTAAAATTAAAATGTCATACTCTGCATCCTGATTTCTCCCAGAAACCATCAGTCCCAAATTAATACAAGAGACCTCACTAATACATCTCCAGACAGTGAAGTGGTTTTCTTAATTCCCTTTACAAATCTAGGCCTCCCTTCTTCCTTCATCTACATTCTCCATTCATTGTAAACTCCCCCACCAACTTTCTGCCTCATTGATTCCTCACTGGATTTGTTTGTTTGTTTGTTGTTCTCCTTTGCTTTCCCTCCTTATAGTAAAGTTTTGCTTGCCTGTAAATGCAAGGTTATCCCTAGTCCAGATCTTGGAAATTCTACTTTTTGAACTACAGATCATAGAATCATAGAATCATAGAATCAAAGAGTTGGAAGAGACCTCATGGGCCATCCAGTCCAACCCCCTGCCAAGAAGCAGGAATATTGCATTCAAATCACCCCTGACAGATGGCCATCCAGCCTCTGTTTAAAAGCTTCCAAGGAAGGAGCCTCCACCACACTCCGGGGCAGAGAGTTCCACTGCTGAACGGCTCTCACAGTCAGGAAGTTCTTCCTAATGTTCAGATGGAATCTCCTTTCTTGTAGTTTGAAGCCATTGTTCCGTGTCCTAGTCTCCAAGGAAGCAGAAAACAAGCTTGCTCCCTCCTCCCTGTGGCTTCCTCTCACATATTTATACATGGCTATCATATCTCCTCTCAGCCTTCTCTTCTTCAGGCTAAACATGCCCAGTTCCCTAAGCCGCTCCTCATAGGGCTTGTTCTCCAGACCCTTGATCATTTTAGTCGCCCTCCTCTGGACACTTTCCAGCTTGTCAATATCTCTCTTGAATTGTGGTGCCCAGAATTGGACACAATATTCCAGATGTGGTCTAACCAAAGCAGAATAGAGGGGTAGCATTACTTCCTTAGATCTAGACACTATGCTCCTATTGATGCAGGCCAAAATCCCATTGGCTTTTTTTGCCGCCACATCACATTGTTGGCTCATGTTTAACTTGTTGTCCACGAGGACTCCAAGATCTTTTTCACACGTACTGCTCTCGAGCCAGGCGTCCCCCATTCTATATCTTTGCATCTCATTTTTTCTGCCAAAGTGGAGTATCTTGCATTTGTCACTGTTGAACTTCATTTTGTTAGTTTTGGCCCATCTCTCTAATCTGTCAAGATCGTTTTGAATTCTGCTCCTGTCCTCTGGACTATTGGCTATCCCTCCCAATTTGGTGTCGTCTGCAAACTTGATGATCATGCCTTCTAGCCCTTCATCTAAGTCATTAATAAAGATGTTGAACAGGACCGGGCCCAGGACGGAACCCTGCGGCACTCCGCTCGTCACTTCTTTCCAAGATGAAGAGGAAGCATTAGTGAGCACTCTCTGTGTTCGTCCACTTAACCAATTACAGATCCACCTCACCGTAGTTTTGCCTAGCCCACATTGGACTAGTTTCCTTGCCAGAAGGTCATGGGGGACCTTGTCGAAGGCCTTACTGAAATCCAGGTACGCTACATCCACGGCATTCCCCGCATCTACCCAGCTTGTAGCTCTATCGAAGAAAGAGATCAGATTAGTCTGGCATGACTTGTTTTTGATAAATCCATGTTGACTATTAGCGATGACTGCATTTGTTTCTAAGTGTTTGCAGACCACTTCCTTAACAATCTTTTCCAGAATCTTGCCCGGTATCGACGTGAGGCTGACCGGACGGTAGTTGTTTGGGTCGTCCTTTTTTCCCTTCTTGAAGATTGGGACCACATTGGCCCTCCTCCAATCTGCTGGAACTTCTCCCGTTCTCCAAGAACTCTCAAAGATGGTTGCCAATGGTTCCGAAATGACTTCCGCTAGTTCCTTCAATACTCTTGGGTGTAGTTGATCTGGTCCTGGGGACTTGAACTCATTAAGAGCGGCCAGGTATTCCTGGACGACTTCTTTCCCAATTTGGGGTTGGATGTCCTCCAATCCCTCATCCACTCCATCTTGCTGAGGTTGAAGACTCTCTTTTTGTGAGAAGACCGAGGCAAAGAAGGCATTAAGTAGTTCTGCCTTTTCCCTATCCCCTCCCTAACCCATCATCCAGAATAGCTTCTGATTCTAGGAGTTGTATTGATTTGTTGTACATTAAAATATTTTATATTTTTCCATGTTCTGCCCCCATCTGAGTGATGTGTGAGTGATGTGAGTTTTGGTTACATTTGTATGAGCACAGGGATACTTGAGTCAGACACAAAAAAACATTATGATTGTGAAAGTGATCATGGATAGAATGTTGAACATTTGGTCGTAGGACTTTGAATTTCCCTCATACTGCTAGAAATAAAAAATACAAGTAACCAATATAGTGTTATAGTTGAAGCCAGAGCTATCCAAATATTGCATGTTGATTACACACTTTTTAGACCTGCATCATTTCACAATACAGTAATTCAGTTTACTAGTAAACTAGAGATCAAACCAGCCCAATCATATACAAACCAGATACAAACACATACATAACCTGTATAAAATTAAATATATGGGGACACTACATATCTCATGAAAACCTTTCATTTATCTATATTAAAATATACAATGTATTTCTTATTTCACATATATTCCAAGGTTACTTGTTACATTCATGCAACACACTTACAGACTGTAGCAGGCACACTAATGTGTTGCAACACACAGTTTAGAAAGTTCTGATTTAAGCATTAGACTGTGACAGGTTTGAATCTTTGCTCAGCCATGAACATACACTGAGTGACCTTGGGTGGGTCACACACTCTTGGTCTCAGAAAATTCCATGATAGGTTTGTCTTAGGGGATCACTACTAGTCAAACCTATCCTAGAATTCTCTTGTCAGTATTTATTGCAAGCTTTGCCTTTGTCTTCCTCCAAGACCGAGAGTGTGTAAATTGCCCAAATTTACCAGAATTTAACTGGACTCTTCATTTTAGGCAAGTTGGAGCAGGTTCAGAGAATGGCAACAAACATGGTAGGTGCTATAGAAAACAAAGTGAATGAGGAAAAGTTGAAGAAGCTAGACATGTTCAGTTTGATGAAGAGAAGACTGAGGGGTGAAATGATTGTACTCTTTAAATATTTCAAAGCCTGTCGCAGAGAGTTAGGAAGTGGCCTATTCTTTGCTGCCCCAGAGAGAAGAACTAATTCTAATGGTTTGAAGTTACAGGAGAGTATATTTCGACTGAACTTTAGAAGAGACTTTTTGACAGTAAGAGCAGTTCAGCAGTGGAACCAATTGCCTAATGAGGTGCTGGGTTCTGCTTTTCTGAACATTTTCAAAAAGGGCTGGAGAGCTCCCTGTTGGGGATTGCTTTCGCTGGAAATCCTGCATTGGGCAAGTGGGTTGTACTTGATGGCCTGTGACACTCTTTCCAACTCTATGAGTCTATGATACAATTCTCCATGGCTGAATGGTCCCCTTGAGTCATAATCTGAATTGATAACCACAACACTCTTTAAGTGTTCCAATTTGGCAAGATGAAACTTAACTCAGCCGGTGCATCATTGTTGGTTCAGGAAAAAGCAAACTGCTGCATCTTTTTCTGATTTCTTATTTCTTAATTTTATTAATTAAAATAGTTATTTATATCACACTATATCTGAAGATCTTTCTAACTGTTGTCATGTTGACCACACTCTGTTACTGGACATACTTGTAGATTGTTGGAGAGTATGGACCACTGTGGTGAAAATACTTGATGTCAAATTCCATCTGCATCTTATCTCTGAGTGTCAGTGAAGAAAAAGGAGCTTGCAGACTGTTGAATAGAACTCCCCATGTGATCGCGTTCGGTCTCATCCAGAGCAGTTCCAAGGTTTGCCATAAAATGGAAATGCCAAAAGTTTGATTCTGTTTTTAAAATGTTTCCTTGTAAACTCAACTGTTTCTATCCCAGGTAAAGCTTATCAGCTCATTCATCTGTGCAAAGAAGAGAAACAATATCTAGTCTTTATATTGACAGAGCTGAAGATTCTATTAGATGTTGGATTAGATAAAACCCAGATTCATGAACATATGCAAGATTAAGATGACTAGGTATTCTCCTTTGGAAACGACAACAAAAGTCCAGTTTAAAGTTGAACCATTACTGAAAACATGGGTCTTGAATTGTCCATAGTTAACACCCAGACAGTAAATAGAGGAGGCACAATAACAGCCTGGTCGGAGTTTTCAGATTATGATTAAATGTGCTGAATTTCATTTAAAATTATAGACATTTAGGGGTTCGAATGACACCTTGAATTCAGATAGGAAAAATAATGGAAGTTGGGTATAATGATGTGCCCTCTGCAGGTACAAAGATAATGCAACATATATTTTTGCTATGTTCTTGTAGCAAAACCTGGAGAAATGCACAGCCTTAAAGAGAAATCATACCATATGTCATCTTTCCTCTAGTCAATAGTTGGCAAGCATATGACAAAAGTAATTGTGACACATGTAGGCATCTGGGCACTGCAGGTTTTGATTTGCATCAGGACTCACCAAAGCCTATTCCAATAAGTTGTTTTCCACATCAGAACTCCATCTTGGAATGGTTTAGGTAGAAAAGCAAGGACAATTTTTGTCTATGTGTGAAATACTATCCCCCACCTCCAGCATTAAGAACCCATAAAAACACATATGAAGGGATTTGCTTTTAGAGAAGAGTGCATGGGTTTCAGGCAAATTGCAGACCCAGCAACTTTCCTTGGGGAGTTAGTACTTTTATATAAAGTGCAGAGTGCCTTTATTTTATCACTAAATAACAACTACATAATTTAGGTGAGTGACAGTGAGAGGGGGATTTTAATAATATACAAAGGCTGGATCAGTCTGTATCTCACTCTTGTTCCAGATCTGTTTGCAGAAACACCAGAGCAGTATTCCGAACTCAGTGGGGGAAAAATGCAATGTCTCTGGATATGTATGATGCACCTTCAGTTCCAATAATGATTTTAAAAATTGGAAGAGAAATGTGAGGTTCCATAATAAAGATTGAAACTTCATTGTAACTGACTAATTCATGTCAACTTAAGGCAAACCTATCATGGTTTTTTTTTGTTTTTTTTTTGTTTTGCAAGATGCGTTCAGAGGGGGCTTGTCATTGTTTTCCTCTGGGGCTCAGAGAACGTGACGCAGTGAGTTTCCATGACTGAGTGGGGGATTCAAACCCTAGTCTCTGGGGGTACACTTTTGTATGTAAGCAATTTCCCATCGATTAACAGGTTACCCCCCCCCCTTTTAGAACATGCTCATCTGAACTCTTCTTTTAAGCAGCCCTACCCTTTGTTTTGTTTTATTGCTTTAATGCAATGAAACCGGCTATGCTTCATTTCTGAAGCATAGCCAGTATTTTCCTTCTTTTTCCATGTTGTCATTCCATGCTTTACAACTTCCTTGATATCTAATTTTGATGGTGGGTGTTGTTTGCCAATCTGGATCAAACATAGAAAAAAACGCTGAACATTTTAAGTTTCACCTTTTAATAGATTTCGCTAGTCTTTGGATGACCATTTCGGGATCTCATTGGATTACAACAGCTTGAACCTCAGTCCTGAAATCCAGTCCTAACTGTGGTACTGCATTAGAAAATTCCAACATTTCTCATGCTTTTCCATATGGTAAGCTGGACAGTGGTATGAAGAGAGTTAGAGCACGAGTACTGAGATATAGTGCCATTTTGAATGTGAAAAGAAATTTCCCATATTTTATCAATGATGAATGTATGACATGAGTGCCCCATATTTGTAGCACACCTTAACTGGAAGGTAAAGGCCAGTTAGACTTGTTATGGCATGGAGACAAGCCTGCTTGTGATATGGAATTTAGACTGCAGTAAATTGAGACAGTTTGGCCTGGTAAGTTATACCAATCATAATTTAAAACACCCAAAGTTCCAGATTAAAAACTCACGAGTGAAGCAAAGGCATAGGACAGAGGCGTTTTATTGCATCTTGACCAAGATGTGATGCTTGCGAGCTTCTGCTTCAAAAATTACAAGCATCAGAGAGTATGTGCTCTGCACAACAGTTTTTATACCACAAGGTCCATTGTTTCAGTTCGAATCCTCCCTCTTCTGTTTCTGGTTGGCTGAGCTCCAATGATGTAGCTTATTTATTTATGACATTTATATGCCGCCCTTCTCACTGCAAAAGGGATTCAGAGCAGCTTACAAGTCATATACAATACAATAAAATAAATAAATACAGTATCATTCTGGACCCTTCTCTTTACTCTGGTCCAGAGCAGCATTTGGTGTTGGGGAACGGGCTCCCAACGGAAAACACTGAAGACAAAGATGGCATGGTCTTCTTGCCCCCCCCCCCTTTTTTTTTTACTTTGGTCCCAGAGCAGCAGTTGGTGTTGGGGGAGGGGCTCCCAACGGATGACACTCAAGACACTGAAGACAAGATGGCACTGCCTTCTTGGCCCCCTCTTTACTCTAAGGAGTGCTGGCATTCCAGGCCGGCAGGGGTCCAGTGTGGGTATGATGGGATTATGAAACACAGGTCCAGGAGAACAATAGAAACTGATCTCTGTAGTCTTGACTTGGCCAGGTAAACAAAGATGCCTATTGAGGAGCTATTGTCATCTTTTGCTATATTTTTTGCCTGAGGCTGAGAATTGACTGGCTTGAGTAAGACTGTTCAGTTTCTTATTTTAGTACATTTAAGAATAAGTCAGAATAAAAGTACAGTTTATACATTTCAGACTTGGGAAAGAAATACCATGTATAAAAGGATTAAAATTATACAGCAAGGGATACATATAAGCATTGGCTTTGGATGTCTAAGCATGATTAAGTCTTATTTCCAGACCATCCAGATAAAGGATGTTGCAATGACCCAACATTTCCTTTGTCAGAAGCCTCACCTTGGGGTCATTTCTCAATGATGAAACCATATCTGGAATTTACTTTCTGGCCTAGGTCAGGCAATGTTTAAGGTTTTTCTGTCTCAGAAGTAAAATAGAACGTGTTTCATAGATTTATGGAAATCAAAGTGGAATAAAATATTGTTTATGTAGGGGGAGAGGGAGTGGTGTATGGGTACTGGTTAGGCCTGGAAACTTTATGGAAAAGAGTGGATGCTTCTGTATCTCATTCTGGTTTTTTGCCCTTGGAAAACTATAAATACCTAACTATAAATCCTTTTTTTATTAGGAATGGGGTAGTGGTATTCAATTAAACTTGTTTTGTGGCTGTATTCTCCTTTGCACTGAAAAAAGAGGCGAAATATTTAAATATTTTGGTGAATAACTAGATAATATCAGCTCATATCACTTAGCCTACTCCTATCTCTAGTCTCATTGAGGTCTGGAAACTTAATGACGCAAGAGACTTGCGCAGTCCAGGGATGAAACCCAACAATTTCTAGAGATTTTTGTTTCCCATTTTAAGGTAGTTATATATACTAACTGGGTCTCTTAAAATGACTGAAGCAATATTAACTCCTGGTGGTTTTAGGGGCTTTGGTTCCAGGCGTATACATTTAGAAGTGCAGTGTAGTTTTGTTGTTAAATTTTTCCTGGCTTCCCATCATATACAAACATAATGCATAACAATGACAAGATTTATTTTCTATAGACCAAGCATTCTGTTTCCTTCAACCTTTTAAGGCAGTGCTTCTCAACCTGGGAGTCGGGACCCCGGGGGGGGGGGGGGGTCACGAAAGACTATCAGAAAACACAGTAGTTTCTATTGGTCATGGGGGTTCTGTGTGGGTAGCTTGGCCCAATTCTATTGTTGGTTGGGTTCAGAATGCTCTTTGATTGTAGGTGAACTATAAATCCCAGCAATTAAAACTCCCAAATGTCAAACTCCACCATTGTTCACACTTGGGCATATTGAGCATATTGGGCATATTTAGTATCTGTGCCAGGTTTGGTCCAGACCCATCTGAGTCCACAGTGCTCTCTAGATTTAGGTGAACTATAACTCCAAAACTCAAGATCAATGCCCACCAAACCCTTCCAGTATTTTCTGTTGGTCATGGGAGTTCTGTGTGCCAAGTTTGGTTCAGTTCCATTATTGGTGGAGTTCATAATGCTCTTCGACTGTAGGTTAACTATAAATCCAGTAACTACAATCAATCTCCCTCACAACCTCACCATTATTCAAATTCGGACGCATTGGGTATATGTGCAAAATTTGGTCCAGTGAATGAAAATACATCCTGCGTATTGAATATTTACATGATGATTTATGACAGTAGCAAAAATTACAGTTATGAAGTAGTAACAAAATAATTTTATGGTTGTGGGTCACCACATCATGAGGAAGTGTATTAACTGTATTAACTCTATTCTGCCTTGGTCAGACCACATCTGGAATACTGTGTCGAATTCTGGGCACCACAATTGAAAGGAGATGTTGACAAGCTGGAATGTGTCCTGAGGAGGGCGACTAAAATGATCAAAGGTCTGGAGAACAAGCCCTAAAGAGCTGGGAATGTTTAGCCTTCAGAAGAGAAGGCTGAGAGGAGACATGATGGCCATGTATAAATATGTGGGGCAGGCCCATAGCCAGGATTTTGTTTCGTGGGGGGGGGGGGGGGCTGAGTCTGAGTGAAAGAGGGTCTACCCTGGCAAACCTTTTGTATCGTTACCCCAATATCCCCATGCATAAGGGATATATTGAGCATGGTGATCGGATCATGATATGAATAAACATAGCAGTTTAAATAATGTACCAGTAAGGCCTTCTCGCAGACCACCATGAGAATTTCGGGGGGGGGGGGGGGGCTGAAGCCCCCCAAGCCCCCCCCCCCCCCCCCCCGCTACAATGCCTGTGTGGGGGGAAGTCATAGGGAGGAGGGAGCAAGCTTGTTTTGTGCTGCCATGTAGACTAGGATGCGGAACAATGGCTTCAAACTACAGAAAAGGAGATTCCACCTGAACATTAGGAAGAACTTCCTGACTGAGAGCTGTTTAGCAGTGGAACTCTCTGTGTGGTGGAGGCTCTTTCTTTGGAGGCCTTTAAGAAGAGGCTGGATGGTCATCTGTTGGGGGTGCTTTGAATTCAATTTTCCTGCTTCTTGGCAGGGGGTTGGACAGGACGGCCCACGAGGTCTCTTCCAGCTCA